>NW_008343216.1:2564951-2568966 GCF_000622305.1 Nannospalax galili | reverse complement strand
CTACAGAATACCTCCCAGGATAAAGCTTCTGAACTTTCCTGTTGACAGGTTTTCAGGGTCTTGAGAAGGGTAAACAGCTTTTAATATGTACCCCTAAATCTGATGCTCAGATCACAGCAATGTACTAATCTTTTGCTCGTGAAGCATTTAGTATTGATCTTGTACTGTTTTGAGTTTTAGTTTCATTTATCCTAAATAAGGTTAGACATTCTAAAAGGGTAGGGAAGACTTTCTACAGAGAAGTCGAAGCCATTCTAGGGGTGATGAAGATGGCACGGGGGTAAAGCACTTGCTGTGCAAGCATGAGGCCTGGAGTTTGCATCCCTAGCACACGTGTAAATGTGGGGTGGACAGGGAGGCTTACCTATGATTCTTGTGCTCAGAAGGCAGAGACAGGCAATCCCCAGAGCAAGCTGGCTTGGCTGACCCGTCATGGCTTCAATTGAGAGACCCTGCCTCAATAAATAAAATGGAGAGCAATGGAGGAAGACTCCTGATAGTACCCCCCAGGCCTTCACATGCACACACACACAGACACAAGTATGCTCACACACATGTGCACCACAAACATGTATATACTCATATACATGTATATTGCTCGCATACACATGAAAAAAAAAAAAGAAAAAGAAAAACCTCGAGACAAAAACATTCTACTCCTAACCTTTGAGGAACCTGATATCTTATTGAATAAAATAAAACAAACACTGACAGAAGAAAAATGCATGAATATATAAGGCACATGAAAGTGCAAGGTATGGGATTTGAGCTGTATTAGAGCATTTGGTTGTACCATGTAATACCCATGCCCCCACCTTATTTTTACATTGTGATTTAATAGTTGATAAAATTCCATCCATTAGAATAATACCGCAGTGGATATTTTAGAGCTCATGTCCACGTCTGTTCTATGTAAGAGCACTCATATAGCATCCTTGGAACATTTTTCGAGAGTTCAGCTCACAGACCCCTAAAACCCTTGCATGTTTATTTATCACAGTACACTTGTGGGTAGAAGTTATATCTGGAGCTTAAAAAGATTTGGCAGATCTATAAGGAATTTTTTTAAAACCCTCAAATTTGAAAATGTCCTTTTAGCATATAAAATGTTACGTTCATTGTATGTGGAGATATGGGGATGGAAAATGTCTTTCTGGTGAAAACATTGACACCTGGAAGCCTTCTGCTCACTTCCAATAAAAGCGCTGCAAAAACTGCAGATCAGATGCTATGCAAATGCGCTTCTATTTAGCATCCAGCATCAAGTACACTGCATCCTGCTATTTTGGTACACGTTGAAAGTAATTTTATTACTCATTTAAAGATATTTTCTCTTTACATGACTGTCTAAAAAATTACTGTGATAAACTTTTATGACAGTTATTTATTAAAATAGTTTATTTCTGAGATTTGCTCCTGCCAGAACTCCTGTGCTTCATCTGTGTCTCATGGATGCTACTCCTGAGTTTGGACTTTGCTTAGCATCTTGTTTCTTCTCTCATGTTTTACTTAGACTGTTAGAAGAGAGGTTCCACATTAATTTCACTCATTTCCCACAGGAGGTTTTGCTTAACGTTGGTGCTCAAAAGAAGAAACTGTGTAGTGACATGACATTTTAAAATCTGAACTATAAGCTTCTTGAGGTCAGAAGAGAACACTTGTTCAAAATCTCCAGCACTTACTACATTTCTGAGTCTTCAATAGTAGTAATTATAAAGTGTTCCTAATAGATCCTAAAGCTCCAAAGAAAGATCTGGAATACATTTTTAACTGACAAGGAGACATAGGGGACAGTCTAGGGAGTAATTATACTTTATGCTATTTCCACATTCATGGTGAGGCAGGTATGGTATAAACAGGTCTGTTAACATTCCATTTGTTGCCTTTTACCACTGTTATCTAAGGCAGATGGAAGATGGTTATTTAAAGGTAACTATTTTTGTGATTTGGGAACTATTTCAAGTGGATTGATGTTGCCAACTGACACATCGTTAAATCCACAGATAAATGTGAAAATTTTACCAATGAATTATTACTGATGACTTTTTATAAATTAGTGTTCAAAAAGTATGGTGGAAAATAGCATAAAAGTTTGCAAAAACAGAAAACAACCAAAATCAAATCACTTTAATAGCATAAGAGAAACTGTGTGAAGTAAATAAACATATAATTTTTGGTTTGTGATTTAATTAGAAATTTTACAAGAATTTACTGATTTTTTTTTTACATACAGAATATAAATCTGTCCTGGTTTGTGGGAATGTGACTTTGGAATTCTATGTTGGAGACAAAATTAAAAACCATGTAACACAGCTTTTAGCCATTGTTGGTTTTATATATATATAGTGGCTGATTATAAACAATTAGAAGACTTCCACAAAATGAATTATAGACAAGAGTTTTGTAAAAAAGTAAACTTAGTTTAAAAGGAAAGGGAGTATTTGGTGCCACAAATGCATCACAATATATGCAGGACAACAAAAAAATCTAATTTTTTCAAAATGAAATTAGTTTACTTAATTAGTCAAAAATTGTTCCAAATTTTTTGAACAGTGGAGAAGAGTAAATTATTAAAAGTTTGTTATTATTTAGGTCTTTATCCCATGAAGAAATACATTTTTAAATTCAATCTAAATTTTGACAATATTTTGACAATGTTAAACAATTATACTAGTATTAAGAAGCCAAAGAGAGGGGTTGGAGAGATGAGTCAGTCTTCAAGAGCACTGGCTGCTCTTGCAGAGGACCTGCATTTGGTTCCCAGCACCCACATGACAGTTCACAACCATCTGAAACTCCAGTTTCAGGAAATGAAAGGAGTAATAATTGGAAAAGAAGAGATCAAATTATCCCTTTTTTCAGATGATATATTATATCTAAGAGATGCCAAAAATTCTACCAGAAAACCTCTAGAAATTATTAACAAGTTCAGGGGATCTGCAGGCATTGCATTCATGGGTGCACTTACATACAGGCAAACACTAATACACGTAAAATAAAGATAAATGAATAAATAGAAGCAAAAGAGAGGCCACAGTCTTCATAAAGCAGATGTGGTGTCACCACCAGTGCAGAAGAATGGCATCCTGACATTATTAGTAAGTAGAGCACCTGTGTGTGGTGAATGGGGCCCAGGAAGCTTCCCTGAGACAACTTCCCTGTTCTTCCCTGAGAAGAACAAGAAAAAGGCAGACGTGCTTTGGTTCTGTTCTTGTACCTATGTTATGATTTCATAATATGTAAATTCTAATCTGAAGCTGTTTCGTTGTTACAGTCCTCCCCCAGAGCCAGCCAGAGGGGAACACAGGGTCCCTGCTGATGTGGGGGTGAAAGGCACAGAGTCATGACACAGACACTGGGAGTCAGGTGAAAGGAAGCAGAGGGCTGGCTGCTGCAGGCTTGTTTATTCTGGGAAGCATTTGGGGTTATAAGGGGTTGGCTAGCCAATCATGGTTTCCCACGCTGTCCTACGATATCCAATGGCAGTCTATCTCCAGGCAGATCATCTCTCAGCAGGTTGTCATTGCTACTTGCGCTGGGCCCTCACATATGCGGAAACCCTTTTCCCATTCCTTATGGCAGGCGGCCTGAGCTGGGCCCCATTCTTTATTATGCCATACATTTTATGATTAGCTTCTCTCCTCATAGCCTCCTGTTATGTCATTTCAAAATAGGCCTTCACACAAATGACAGAATGTATGAATTCCAGTGTGTGTGAGGGAGGGCTATGGGAGGGTGCAAGTGGGGATGGGGGTATAAAGATGATTAAGATTGATTGAGATGTTCTTCATAAACCATATAAATGGGCTCAAAGATAAGAACCACATGGTCATCTCAATAGATGCAGAGAAGGCCTTTGACAAAATTCAACATGCATTTGTGTTCAAAGTCCTAGAGGGAATTGGACTGGAGGGAAGATACCTCAGCATAATTAAAGTTATATACAACAAACCCACAGCCAACATCATTCTAATGGAGAAAAACTGGAAGAATTCCCATTGAAATCAGGAACTAG
>NW_008343216.1:2525670-2564676 GCF_000622305.1 Nannospalax galili | reverse complement strand
CTGCAAAAAAAATAAAATATCTTAGAAAAAACCTGACCAAAGACATTAAAGAGCTCTACAATGAAAATTTTAAATCATTAAAGAAAGAGATTGAGGAAGACATCAGAAGATCTAAGGACCTCTCATGCTCATGGATTGGAAAAATTAATATTGGGAAAATGACCATCCTACCAAAAGTCATTTATAGATTCAGTGCAATGCCAAACAAAATCCCCATGACATTTTTCACAAAATTGGAAAAACAACATCCTAAGATTCATATGGAAGCACAAAAGACCTTGGACAGAGCTATAGTCATAAAAACAGCACAGTACTGGCCAAAAATAGACCCATAGATAATGGAACAAAATTGAAGACCCAAATATGAGTAAATACAATTTCAGCCACCTGATATTTGACGAAGGGGCCAAGAATATTCGCTGGAGGAAAGACAACATGTTCAGCAAATGGTGCTGGCAAAACTGGATCTCCACCTGTAGAAGAATGAAACTAAACCCCCATCTTTCACCCTGCACAAAAGTCAATTCCAAATGGATCAAAGACCTCAATGTAAAGCTCAGAAAATTGTTATTGAATATGTCAATACTGTTGTAGTGAAATGCTTCTTCTAAGTATGTGGTTATTAAATAAATAATTAACTGGAAAAAAATAAGAAGTAATAAATAAGGAGTTCTCATGAGTTCTCTCAGGTGCCATCACTCTTCCTCTTCCTGTAAGTGGTTTGAGGTGACCTGTGAAAATGGTTCACTGCTCTCTTTACCCATAATATTCTACAAAATAATGCAAATCAAGAGGCTCCAATCTTCATGTTCAATTTAAGAGCACCCATGGAACTGCCCAGGCCATCGAGGGTATGCATATCCAAAAAGGCACCAAGTATCTAAAAGACATCACTTTAAAAAAGCAGTGTGTGCCATTTCAGTGGTATAATGGTGGAGTTGTAGGTGTGCCCAGGCCAAACAGTGGAGCTGGACACAAGGTCAGTTGCCCAAAAAGAGTGCTGAATTTTTGCTGTACATGCTTAACTTTATATCCATACTCAAGTACTAAGGATCCGAGTGTAACTGACTGACTAGTAATAATCAGGTACATAGAGATTAAAGACACATGTGCAAACATCTAAGTGTTAGTAGCATTAAAAATGTAGGAAACAGCATATTCTAAGCATATCTTGAAATGGAGATCTTATTTACAGGGTAAAAACACATTCAATTTTATATCTTACAGGGTTGATACTGAGTTCAATATTGTATAACTGTATTCATTTTACTGTGAACCTAAAAATTTACAGCCACTTTTGAAAGAGATGTATCCTTGTTCTGGCATGTGTTATTGAATAAAGCTGTAATGAAATGCTTCTTCTAATCATGTGGTTATTAAATTTAAAAAATTTTAAAAAAATTGAGATGTTCTTTATGAAATATGTGGAAATTCAATTAAAACCTTACAAAAATATAAAAATGCAAGTACTATTTTAATACTTCTGTTACTTCATAATGAACTATAAATTCAGTTGATTAGTCCCTGTACCACTGTTCCTCTTGCTCAGAAGACCAGGAGACTTGAGTCCTAGTCTGTGGAGTATCTCTTTCAGTCACATAGAGCTAGGTCTATAAAATCTGTTTTTGATAAGTGTCTTGGGTGATTGTGGGATTGTGACTGGGCATCCTAAAGCCAAGTAGGAACTGTGGACAGTCTAATCCATTCTCTTCTACATGCGCTCAGACAGATGATGGTGGCTGTTTGTGGCTATGCTCCTGGTGACCAAGCTCCATGGTTATATCAAAAGAATCCCCCCTCTCTCCTCTCATTAGTCCTTTCTCAAAAATGTACAAGTCCTCACATGAAGCCTATAATCACTTCAGCTGGACTACCCTTTCTGTATGGTAAATTGATTTTCTTACCATCTGGCAGAACTCTCAAACTTTAATTTGGTATTCACACCAATAGCTTATTGAACATGTTTGCTGAACACCAGCTTCTGAGTTTCTTATAGAACAGGTACTATGAACTGAACACTATAGCACTCACATTCATATGTTGAAGTCCCGCCTTCCAATACCTGAACAGGTAGCTATTTGGAGACAGAATGTTTAATAAGGCAGTTAAGGTAAAATGAAAAAGAGACACCACAGATGCCTGTGCACAGAGGAAAGTAAATGTGATCACATAGTGGAGTGGGACCATCTGTAAACCAAGGACCAAGTCTTCAGGAAAAGCCAAAGATATGGACTGACACCTTGGGCTTGGACCTCCAGACTCCATAACTGTGATACACTATATTCTGTTAAAGGTTCCCAATGTATAGTATCTTATCATGGTGACCTTAGGAACACCTACAGTGGGCTTGGAGTGGGCTGAGACTTTCAGTTTTTTAAAAATATATGTTTATTTTTATTTTATGTGTGTGTTTTGCCTGCATATATGTAAGTGCACCTGTGGGTCAATGCCCATGTAGGCCAGAAGAGGGCATAAGATCCCCATCCCCCCAAACTTAAGTTTCAGATGGTTGTTACCTGCCATGTGGCTGCTGGGAACCTTACCTGAGTCCTCTGTAAGAGCAACCAGTGCTCTTAACTGCTGAGCCATCTCTCCATCTCTGAGACTTTACCTTTTAACAAGTTCCCAGATGATGCTGATCTGTTGATCTGGGGACCACACTTTGCAATCTACCAGGCTAGAGGAGCTTTGTAGGCCCAACCTGTTTCACAAGGAATCCTTCAACGATCATGGGCTAAGATCATGTTTATCTCTAGGAATCCTTATGCCAAACCATCTAAAATCAGAAGCTCAAAAGTGCCAGTGTCTACAACAGTAGCACCTTTGCCATTCACTTTGCATTTGATAATCAAGAGTCACACCTAGATAGATGCTTGAAGTGGACTTTCTTTTCTTTTTAAAAACTTTTTGTTGACAGAAGCTATTTTATGTTACAATGTAGGGTGACAGAATCGTGATAAAAAAAAAAACCAAGAAAATAAATCTTTGTAGCTGATGGTTAGTACAATTCAGTGCAACAAACTGAATTGAACTGCTCACAGCTAATAATAATTGAATTAACACATCACTGCTTTCACTTCACATTTGCATTAACTTAATTAACTGATTTATCCTTTAAAACAGCAAAGGTAGGATCATGGCCATTCTTTTCTTTTCCCTAGTGCTGGTGGTTGACTCCTGGCCTTGTACTTACTGAGCAGGCATTCTACTTCTGAGCTACATCCCTTCTGAATTTAAAGTAGACTTCAGTGTATTAAAATAAACTATGAATCATAAGAATCACATGATGTTTTATTAAAAGAATGCTGGACTGTATTCTTAAAAATTTTTATCAAGGAGACTGGGCAAAATGATGTTTGTGTTTATATTATAATAAAGATATTTGGAAATTTTAATGCTGAAAGTATGAATACTAGTATATAGGAAATATTGACCATGCTGGAGAGATGGCTCAGTGATTAACAGCACTGGCTGCTCTTGCAGAAGATCCAGATTCAAAACCCAGCACCCATATGGAGACTAACAACTAAACTGGTTGTAACTCCAGTTCCAGGGGAACCTGATGTCCTCTTCTGGCCTCCACGGGCATTGCCTGACACAGGGTGCACTTACTTACATGCAGGCATAACACTCATACACACATTAAATAAATAAATTAATTTTTTAAAAAAGAAACATTGACTTTGAAAGAGAGGTAATTTGGGAAAATTAAAGACCTACATCTGGGCAAATAGAGTGAGACATAAGTAGGATGCATGTGCACAATGACCTCATTTTGTCTTGTAAAATTATAATGAATGAGCAAATGTAAATATAGAATCTCTAGTTCTGAGTCAAACAAACTCGTCTGTTAGGTTTTTGAGTGTTTTCCCTGTTCCCTTCTTATTTCTGAGATGCTCCATTTCTCTTTAAAACCTCAACTCTGAATTGAGACTAAAAGAGAATTTATTACACAAAAGAGAATGGAAGAAGAAAGGGAGGGAGCATTGCTGACATACAGTAGTTGGGAGGCATGGTTTAGAGTGATGGGAAGAACTGGAGTTTGCCCTGTCCCTGGGTCACTGCAAGGCTAAAGTACCCTTAAGAACTAAGGTTCCTGTTTTTATAAATATAACCTTAGGTTAGATGGTTTTTAGGCTTTTGTTCAGTTTCAATATTTTACCATTTATCTAACAAACATTAAGGAAATCTGAGGACTGGCAATGGAGGCCCCCTAATATTTTTAATCCTTTTTTAAATCAGTGAGTGACAGATAATAACATCATAATAGTAGATGTTGGGATCACAATAGTGGCACTCAGTAAATAGCATTTCTCTTTCTTATTGGGCTTTTATACATGTTGATAAGCAAGCTAAGTGACAAATAGAGGATGGCTACTACCTGATTATTAATAGAGGCTATATTGGCACACATGTGACTCTAAGTCCTACCCACCAATAACAGTGCTGTATCTGAACAGCTGCCAGCAAGACTGAGAGCAAGGGAGAGTACAGCATCTTTTTCTCAGTGATTTCTGTGGACAGTCTTGCTCCTTAGAGTTTAATGTGCACGGTTACTCATTCTGCCCTTACAAATCAGAGAAGTTGTTCTCCAAAGGTAGACTAGAGTGACAAGACGGACAGAAGCCAGTACTGCAGGTACTAGATAGTCCTGGATAGACTCTTGGTAGTCGAGTGATAAGCTTCATCTCCTACTTCCCTTACTATCTCATGGCATTCATGGTTTGAATGGGTAAGCCACTAGGCCACACAACTGAGGAAGAGGAGAGTCAAACCGGAGCCTGGTCCTGATTGCCTCCTGCCTCAGTAGTAAATGTTCTGACAAACTGACTGGAGCTGGCATGCTGTGGGGTGTGTGAACAAACTTCAGGGTGATATGAAGGAAAACAGTCCAGGTTAAAAGCTGGGACTTGCACTGTGATAATCAGCCCTCCCCGAAACCAATTTCTTTGAATAGATATGGTGTTAAGGATGAACTCCATCCTCCGCTTTTCTGATTCCGGAACTCACTCCACTCTGCTAGGCCGGCAGATGCTTCGTAATCACCTGATGTAATATGCCGCCAAAGACCTGTGGTCCTTGGATTCCTACAAATACCAGACTGCTACATTACTTTACTAAAGCTCAGAATTTCTGGACTGAACAGGCGCAGGCATGCATTGTTTCCCGGCGTTTCACACTTCTTTCTATCTAAGCTAAATTCCATGTGGGGAGAATGATTTTCCCTTAAAGCTCATTAAAACTTTTGAATTTGGAAATGAGATGGAAAAAGAAACTCATGAGAGTTAAAATTCATATTCAATTCCCATCCACACACATGCACAAAATGCTAGTAACAACAGATGCCTCTGCTTGTGGTAACAGATTTATCTTAAATCTGGATGCAATGAATTTCTTTGATTTTCCTAAATAAGCAGAACTTTGGCTGAATTTGCTAGAATATTTTTCTCTTTCAAGTTAACAAAATAATTTTAGTTTATATTTTAGTTATGTGGAATGATGGAAATTGAATTCCTCATTAATTTTTCTTTGGGCAGTGGTCCTACATGGTATTTTCCAGTGTCCAGCCCAATGCTGCAGCATAGAAACATTTGTTTGGTTATTCTTTCACTATTCCTGTAGTGGTTCTTCAAAATAAAAAGTAATATTTAATATTTAATCACCAAGAATGTAGAGAATTTCAGATTTCTAGGCATTCAGAGATGACTCGAGAAGGCGTTGTTAGGTCAATTCAATAAAGGAGATAAAGGAGATTTATGCTTTACTGATTATATAACATTGATATATGGTGGATCAGTTTTCGTATATGAAAGGTCACAAGAGTGGGTAAAAAGAGGAAAATTGCTATTGTTATAAGAAAATTGGCCTTTTGAATATCCACGTATCTTGCATGTTCTCAGTAAGTGAACTTCGGGCATAATTTCCAAGAGAAGTGTTGCAAATCACTAATGTTTTTTTTTATGACAAATACATAAGTGCTTTGAACCTAGTTTCCTCAGTCCCCTCCCTTCCCCTTCCTTTCTATCCTATATGTTATATTAATTTGTTCCCAATTAAAACACAGTTTGAAAGGACAGTATTTTATATGAGGGTCTTAGCAAGAACTGGGTATTGGATTACGGGTTTCACTGCCCTCCTTCACTCTCACTGGGAAAGTCAGTTAGGAGTTATCTTCCCTAAAACTTCACTTAAAGGTTTCATTTTAAAGTATTTTTACACCTTTTTCTCTATGACATACTATTTTTCAATCCTCTTTCACTTCAAAAAGTATACTAAAATGAACAAAATAAGTTGTATGTTTGAGACTGCTTGCTTGTTGTTGCTTTGTCATGTATCCACATAAAGCATGTGATGTCTATCTTTATTCTTCATTACTTCTCTTGTTCCACCTCTAATGTCCCTTTAGACTTCTTCTTCCTCTTGTTTAATTGTCTTTTTACCCTTGCATTTTCATCACACACATACACACACACACACACACACACATACACACACAAATATATATTCTGCATCTGATAGAAGCAAGTGGTATTTATCTTTATGAGTCTGGTATATTTTGCTTAACATGAAAGCATCTAGTTCCATCCACTTTTCTGTAAATAGCACAATTTATTCTTTACAGCTGAAACTCCACTGTGTGTAGAAAATGTGTGTGTGTGTGTGTGTGTGTGTATTATTCTCATGTCTTATGTATAGTTGGCAAAGATTTTCTGTCACTCTATGAGCTGTTTCTATACTCTGCTGACTATATTTTTATTGTGTGGCTTTTAATTTCATGTAATTCAATTTGCCAAACGTTTTTATTATTTTCTGAGCTATTTAGAGTTTTTTTTTTTTTTTTTTTTTTGTATTTTTGAAACAGGGTTTCCCTGTATCCCCAGCTGTTCTGGAACTCACTATGTAGACCAGGCTGGCCGTAAACTCAGAGAGCCACCTGCCTCTGCCTCCCAAGTGCTGGGATTAAAGGCGTGCACCACCATGCCCAGCTAGAGTTATGTTTTTTAAATGATTTATATTTAGTGTGTGAGTATCTATGTGTGGGTATGTGCATGTGCCACAGTGTTCATGGGGGGTCAGGCAGAGAACAACTTGAGAAAATCAGATCTCTCCTTCTGCCATGTAGATTCCAGGGATCAAACTCAGGTCTTGAGACTTGGTGGCAAATGCATTTACCCCCTGAGCCATCTTGCTGGCCCTTGAGTCTTTTTCAAAATTTCCTTGTCCATACCTATATTTTGAAATGAAGTGTTTTACTCTGATAGTTTCAGATTTTCAGATCTTATGTTAATACCTTTGATCCATTTTGAATTGATTTTTACATGATCAGAGACAGGGATCTAGTTTTATTCTCTTCATGTGTCTATATACTTTTCCCAGCACCCTTTGTTGAAGAGCTTTTCTCTGATGGGTGTTTTTGGAATCTTTGTTGAAATTTAGGTATCTGTAGCTGTGTGGGTTTTTTTTTTCTTTTTTGGGGGGTCACCTATTCTATTCCATTGGTCTACGTGTCTTTTTCTATGCCAATATCATGTTGTTTTTATTACTATGCCTCTGTAGTATAATTTTAAATCATGTTTTGTGATACATTCAGTATTGCCATTTCTGCTGAGAATTGTTTTGACAGCTTGAATTTATTGTGCCTCCACATTAATTTCAGGATTTTTTTTTCTAGTTCTGTCATCAGAGTACCACCTACAAATAGGGAAAATTTGACTACTTACTTTCCTGTTTGCCTTATTGCTCTAAGACTTTGAGGACCATATTGAATAAAAGTGGAGAAAGTGGTCATTGTTCTCATTCCTGAGTTTAGAGGGAATGGTTTTAGTTTTTTCCCATTTAGTATAATGCTGATTGTAGGTTTTCCATATATAACCTTTATTTGCTGTCATATGTTCCCTCTGTTCCTAATTTCTTCTGGGTTTTGATCATGAAGTGATGTTTCATTTTGTTGAAGCCCTTTTCTTGCGTCTATTAAGAGAATCATGCCATTCTTCCCTGAGTCTATTTCTGTGCTGTATTGCTTTGATTGCTTTTAATGTTACATCATTCTTGCATGCCTGGAATGAAACTCACTTGATCATGGTGTATTATTTTCTTAACATGTTGGAAAATTTGGCTTGCAGTACTTTTTGAGAATTTCTATGCCTATGTTCATTAGGGAAAGTGGTCTACAGTTTTCTTATCTGCTGAGTCCTTATTAGGATAATACTGGTTTCATAGGTTGAGTTTGGCAGTCTTCCTTCCATTTCTATTTTATGGAATAGTTTGAGAAAAATTGATGCTTGTTAATTTTTAAAGGTCTGGTAGGTTTGTTAATTTTTTAAAGGTCTGGTAGAATTTGGCAGTGAATTAATCTGTTTCTGGGATTTTATTGTAGGGAGACTACAATTGCTTCAACATTGTTGCTTGTAATAGATTGTCTTTAAGTTGTTTATATAATTTCCACTTAATTTTGGTAGGCCGTACATATCAAGGGTTTGATCTGTTTCTTCTAGGTATTCCATCTCAACGTATTCCCTAATGACTATGTGCTTCATTAGTGTCTGTTATTATGTCAGTCTCTAATTTTATTGCTCTTGGTCTCATCTCTTTCTTTTGGTTAGTTTGGCTAAGGGCTTGTTGATAATTGTATTTTTCTTTTAAAGAACTAACTTCATTTCACAGTTTCTTTATATTATTATTTTAGTCTGCCTTTATTTCACTAATTTTTGCCTCAGTTTTTACTATTTCTTCTCATCTCTTGACTTTGGTATTGATTTGTTCTTATTTTCTTTTTAAAAAATATTTTATTTATTATTTTTATTTTATGTGTATGTGTGTATTGCCTGATTGTAGGCAAGTGCACCAATGTCCTGCAATGCCTGCAGAGGACAGAAGAGGCTGTCGGATCCCCTGGAACTGGGGTTACGGACAGTTGTTAGCTGCCATGTGGGTGCTGGGATTTGAACCCGGATCTTCTGCAAGAACAGCCAATGTTCTTAACCGCTGAGCCATCTCTCCAGTCCCTTGTTCTTACTTTCTAAAATACTGAGCTACATCATTATTGATTGATGATCTTTGATTTTTGGTTTAAACACTTAGACCTGTAAGCTTTCTTCTTACAACTGCATATTTTATACCCAAATGTTCTGATAAGTTGTGATAAGTTCTGATAAGTTCATTTTCATTTAATTCTGGGTCCCTAAAAAACTTTGGCCATCACTTCTTCAGTTCAAAAGTGTATTATTCAGTTCCTGACTATTTGCGCAGCTTCTGAAGTTTCTCTTGCTTTTGATTTCATAACAATCTGAAAGATGCAAAGAATAATTTCACTTTAAAAAAATTATTTTTAATTTTTATGTATATGTATATGTGTGTGTATGCCACTTGTGTGTAGATGCCCGCAGAAGGTAGATGAGGATGTTAGAACACCTGGAGCTGGAGTTATAGGTAGTTGTGGGTCACCTGATGTGGATGTTGGGAACTGAACTTGGGTCCTCTAGAAAATCAGCAAGCATATTTAACTGCTGAGCCATTATTCCAGCCCAATTTCTCTTCCTTCCTTCCTTCCTTCCTTCCTTCCTTCCTTCCTTCCTTCCTTCTCCTCTTCCTCTTCTTCCTCTTCCCCTCCTCCCCCTCCTCCTTCTACTCCTCTTCCTCCTCCTCCTCTTCCTCCTCCTCCTCCCCCTCCCCCCTCCTTCTTCTTCTTCTTCTTCTTCCTCTTCCTCTTCTTCCTCTTTGTTAAGCCTTGTGTTGTAACCTATAATGTGATCAGTTTTAGAGAAAGTTCCATGTACCAACAAGTGGATGAACTACTCTATAGTTTTCTGTTAAGTCCACATGATCTATGGTATAATTTAGCTCTGAGGTTTCTTTGTCAATTCTTAATTTGGAAGATCTATCTAAATATGAAAGCGTGGTATTGAAATCTCCCACTATTACCGTGTCACAATCTGTGACTTTTTATGCCATTATTATTATTTTTTTTGGTTTATGAAATTGGGAGCGCCAATACTACATAAACATCTTCAGTTGTTGTATGTGACTTTTTTGCCTTTTTTTTTGTTTCTGAAATTGAAAGCTCCAATACTACACAACCATCTTCAGTTGTTATATGTTCTTGATGAATTGTTCCTTTTAATATGTAGTGGCCTTCTTTATCATTTCAGATTAGCTTTGGCTTGAAGTCCACTTTATCAGAGATGAAAATTGGCATCTTGCTTAGGGCTGCCATGTGTTTGTTAGGTTGATTTCCATTCTTTGACTCTCAAATTCAGGTTGTTTTTGTTACCTGGCCTGTTTCTTGGATCATAATTGTTTTGTTTTGTTTTTGAGACAGGGTCTCCCTGTAGCCCCAGCTGGCTATACTATGTAGACCAAGCTGGCCTTAGTCTCAGAGCTCCATCTGCCTCTGCCTCCCAAATACCGAGATTAAAGGCATGTGCCACCACACCCTGTCCATGGATTATGTTTCTTAATACAGTCCATCTACATCTTTTAAATAGTGAGCTGGGGCCATTTGCACAGTTATTATTGACAGAGACTTGGCATTTCTTATTATCGTGTTGACTGTTATTCTGTTTTGTTGGATTATTTGTTCTTTTTTTTTCCCTCTCTTGTTCATATAAAGAATTTGCTAGTGTGCTGTGTTAGACATAATTGATTCCTTTATTCTCTTCTGTTCATTTCTCTCATAAAATATTTTCTGTGTTCTTGTGGATGAGACATTCTTCCTTTGTGAATAGTAATCCTTTAAGAATGTTCTGCTCCTCTGGCTTGGTTGCCATGAATAGCCTTAATTTGTGCTTGTCTTGAAAGGCTCCTATTTCTCCATCATTGAAAAATGTATTTATTAATTCTTTGTGAATTACATACAATGCATTTTGATCATATTTACCCACCAGCTTCTTCCATATTCACCCTACTTCCCTACCCCTCCCAACTTCATGTCCTGTTTTTTAAAATATCCCACTAAGTACAATGTGGTCCATATACTTTTGGGTCAGGGTCATCCATTGGAGCATGGTCAACCTACTAGGGGTCATAGTCTTAAAGGAAACTGACCTTCCCTGCCCTAGAAGCCATCAACTATCCATAGTTCCTCAGTTATGGGTGAGATCACAGTGTGACTAGAATGTTGATTGACTTGATCTTGTGCGGGTCTCATGCAGGCAACCAAAGCTTCATTGAGTTTATGGCTATAGTGGTCATGTCATGTCAAGACTACACTGTTCCTCTCTGACCTGTGGTTCTTACAATCTTTCCACCTCCTCTTTCATGATGGCCTCTGAGCCTTGGGTGTTGGTGGTAAGGATGGTGGTGATATAGATGTCCCATTTGTGGCTGAGACTCCATTGACACTTATTCTTTTCACTTTGGCCAGTTGTGAGTTTCTGCATTAACCACTGTCAAATATCTGACCACCATCCACTGCAAAATATACCTTCTCTGATGAGGTCTGAGAGCTGTACTAATCTAATTTCTCTATCACTTTTGAGATACACTCTTGTTGGGCATAGCAATCTTGGTTGATATTTACTTTCAAGGATTTCAATATTTCATCTCATGCTTTGTTTTGAAGGTTGCTGGTGTTAGGGTGATCTGACGTTATCTGATGTTTCTGCTGTTGTACGTGAGTCAGCCTTTTCTCCTTATAGCTTTTCATATTATTTCTTTGCTTTGTATTTTTGACAACTTGTTTATGGTATGTTGTAGAGAGATTCTTTTCGGGTCATGTCTACTTGGGGTTCTAAACACCTGTTGTGTTTGGATGTCAATTTCTTTCCCTAAGTCTGAGAAATTTTCTGCTATAATTTTATTGAATAAATTGCCTATGACTTTTGACTTTATTTTGGAATTCTTGGGAGTTTTGGTCTTGTTTGTTTGCTTTTTTTCTTTGCATATGACTGTATGTATTATTGCCTTGACTTTGTCCTCTGCCACTGAAATTTATCCTTCTGCTTGGTCTTTGCTGATGATGCTTTCTGCTATGTTTTTTTTATTTGATTGATTGACTCATTTCCAGAATTTATTTGGTTCTTTTTCAGTGTCACAACTTTCTGTTCATTTTTTTTCTTCCAAGTTTTTCAACTTCTCTTCCAAATTACTATTTCATTCATTTTAGTAAAGTTTTTTTGTGAGGGTCCTGAAGTGATTTCCCTACTTTGTTGAGCTACTTACTTGAATCTTCTATATGATTATTAATAATTTTAAAACAGACTTTGAATTTGTTCCCTGACCTTCCAGCTATCTCAGTGTCTTTGGTTTTTGTTACTAGGGAGCTGTGAGGCTGCAAAAGTTCATAGTGGGTTGTTTCACAGTTCTGTTTGTGCATCTATTAGGGGAGATATGTCTTCCAGTTTTAATTTTTTCCCCTTTCTCCCACTCTTTTTGTTTTATTTGATGTGTGTCTTCCTGTTTCTATTTACTGGGGATGTGTTGCTGAACTATTTTTTCACCAGAAGTCCCAGCATTGGCTTTCAGTAGGAGGTACTTGTACATTCCACTTGTGTCCCTGGTAAAGTTCAGAGACACCAGTGCTCAGCTACTGGTTCAGGAAAATGTGGTATATATTTAAGGTTATTAACATTTAGGTAGTAAAATAAGTAACGTGTGGAGAAAAGATAAAAGAGGAGGTAAAGTATGATTGAGTTGGAAGAAAAAGTTAGTAGAGATACTATTATAGATGTAGAAAAGAAGGTTTTATAGGTGTAGAAAATAAAGGGACAGTCGTGGAAGTCTTTTCCAGTGAGACACAAGTTAAAAACATAGTGTCTTAATAATTAAAGTCAAAATTGTAAATAATAATAAAAAATGAAAAACAACTAAAAAGTAAATAAATAAATAAATAAATAAATAAATAAAAGCAGTCACATGAAATTGAATGTTCTATGCTCTTGGTCATGTTTCTTCCTTCCTGTGATGATATGGTTTCTTGCTCTAATTGAACTGTCATTGTTATCAGTCTTGACAGCTGTGTGTGGCAGGGTTGTTGCCTGTTTCCGTAATTTAGACAGTCTGAGAGAGTGTGCCCTTCCAATGAGAAGAATTTCTGTGACTGTAGCCCATGCTTTGGTTGAATTCACTAGTCTAAGGCCCCCTGGTAAGCCACAGTTTTGCCTCTGGTGATTTAGGAGTCAAACTTCCTACCTGTAGGACTTTCTCCCACTCAGGATCTGAAGAAGTATAGAAGGTACACCAACCTGAATACCTTGTGTGCCTAGGACACTGGGCTGGGTTCCAGGACACACTGAGCAATCTCATGCATCTTGCCCCTGGCAGGGGAGTGGGGGTTGTTTCTCTGGCTGTCTCATGTTTACATTCCCTGGCAATGTTCTATATGCTCTCCTGCTTACGCTCCTCCAGTCTTCTCTCCATGTTTGCTTTCCAACAGCCTTGATTGCTCTCTCTCTCTCTCTCTCTCTCTCTCTCTCTCTCTCTCTCCTCTTTCTCCTCTCTCTCAATTTCCCAGTGCTGCTTCTGTGAGCAGGTCACCAGTGACAACAGTAAATCTTGGTTAGTGGATTGGCAGCAGCATCCTGGCTAGGCACCACTATTAGACAGACCAGGTCCCTTTCCTGCTTCAGGCCCCACTCCACACATGCCAAATTCAGCTATCACAGTGCAGTTCATGGGAGCTATTCCGTAGTAGCTACAAATAATGCTGGTTAGTTGGCCAGAGTGAGCAGCAGAGGCAGCATACTGTGGTGGCCATTTCTTAGATTTGGGAATTTTGTTTCTGAAATTTCCTTCTTCCTCCTCCCCCTCCTCCTACCCTTCCCCCCCCTCCTCCTCCTTCCACCTCTCCATTTTGAGATAGAGTCTCATGTAGTCCAGTTTTGCCACATATTTGCTATGTGGCCTTGAATTCCTGAGCCTCTTGAGTCAGCCTCGTAAGTTTTGGGATTGCAAGTGTAAGCCCCTCACCCAGCTATTTCTATTATTATTTAGTTTCTATTTCATTATTTCTTCTACCTCATGGGTTCTTAGTTTGGTCTCTTAGTTAATTCTTAGAGTTCTTGGCCAGGTGTGTCATTCTTGTTCAGTGTGTGTGTGTGTGTGTGTGTGTGTGTGTGTGTGTGTAGGACAGAGATCAACCTCTAGATGTTGGTCCTCAGGCACTATTTATCCTGATTTTTGAGGGTCCCTCATTGACCTGGAACTTGCTGAATTTGCTGGGCTGGCTATCCAGAGAGCCCTACGAATCTGGCTGCCTCTGCCTTCCAGTACTTCTCACATGCCTTTTAAATGTGGGTTCTGGGGATCAAACTCAGGTACTCGTGTCTACCCAGCAAGCTCTGACTGAGATCTCCCAAGTCCTATCCTCTTCTTCCTCCTCTTCCTCTTCTGCACTGTATTGATGTCTGAATGTAGTATTTCTTTGAGACCTTATCTTCTATCCCTGGTATTTTTTTTTTTCTTCTGCTTGATCTACTCTGTTGGCGATGGTTTCCACTTTGATTTGTATTTATTTACATTTCTTTTTTATTTACAAAATTTCTTTTTTCGTCTTTTTTTTCAAAATCACAATCTCCTTGCTGGAATTCCCTTAACAAGTTTCTTAAGAACGTCCCTCTTTTGTTGCTGACTTTGTCCTCCAGGTTCTGACCTGATTTTCTTACTTGTTCCATCTGCTTGCTTGTTTACTCTTTGAAGGTATTGATACTTCTTACCCTCAGACTTTGATTCTTTGGCAGGTTTCATCCTTTGGTACTTCAACTATTTCAGTATCTTTGGGTTCAGGAATTGAGTTATAATCTTCCGGAGGCTGTGTGCTTTCTCTTACTGCTTGTGCTTCTGTGTTGCAATTTGTTTATCTGTTGGCTAGATTATCTCTTCAAGTGTTATTTTGGGGTTTTCTTATTCTTGAGGACTCAATCTTCACTACCACTCAAAAACGATAAAGCAACATCAGCAAATTCAACAAAATATAGAAATAAGTTTAAAATAATGTATACCCAACAATGATATAGAACAGAAAATGGCAAAATGATGTAGAGTGAGCTTGGCATTAACATTCACTCAGAGTAAAACAAAAATAGTAAGTGAATAAAATAAAGGAATAGTCAGGCAAAAGAGAACAGGAAAGAAGTAATAAGGTTAAATAAAATGAAAGAAAAAGAATTGAGAAGAATGGTACATAGAGGGAGAGAAAAGAGAGGTTTTTAAAAAGATGTTTATTGTTTTGAGCCCAAAAGGATTTTCTAGTGGACTCTCATAGAAGGCATACTGTATGTCTCTGTAGAGAAGAATGACAAATACTTGATGTCAGCAAAGCTCAAAGGAAATGAGAGGTATGATTCTAGGTATTGTGGACTATAAGTTGGGAAAGTAGGGCCTGCCATTGTGCTAACACAGATGGACCAAGGCTTGCCTAGAAAGAAAGCCTGAGAAGATGATTATAGACCATCAAGTGAAGAAGATTTCTAGTTGGAAACTGAGGCATCTGGGTTCAGAATGGATAAATTGCTTTCCCAAAGGCTTTCAGTAGGGGTAATGCTAGGGCTTAGACGCTAACCAAAGTATTTGACTCCATCATCAGTGTTCTAACAAGAATGTGAACCATGCAACCTAAATGCAACTTTAGATCATTCTGTTAAGTGAAATAATCCAGACTCAGAAAGACAAAATACCACATTTTCTCTCATACACAGACTCTAGATGTAAGTGTGTGTGTGTGTGTGTGTGTGTGTGTGGTGTATGTGTGTGTATGTTTAGAGTTCATGTGACATGAAAACAGAAATGGGCCTATTTGGTAGGAAGCAGCAGACCAGCAAGAGGTAGGGGTGATGGGAGGTGTAGTGGGGGAAAGGGATGAATAAGAACAAAGTAAAACTGCATAAATATATTGAGTCTGGGGAGATAGCTCAGTTGGCAAAGTGTTGCTTTGCAAGCATGAGGGCGTGAGTTCAGTCCCCAGTATCCACATAAAAAAGCTGGTTGTAGTGGTGTGCACTTGTAGTCCCATCTCTGAGGAGGCAGAGACAGGTGGGTCTCTGGGGGCTTGCTGGCCAGTCAGCCTAGTCTATTCAGTGAGTTCTGGGCCCTAGTCTATTTGGTGAGTTCTGGGCCAGTGAAAGATCCTGTCTCAGTAAACAAGGTGGATGGCTCCCGAGGAATGATGCTTGAGATTGTCTTCTAGTGTCACATACACGCATGCACATATGTACACACACATGCACATATACATATACACACATACGCAAAATAATATATGTATGAAAATGCACTATTAAATCCATTACTTTGTATACTAGCTTAAATAGTAAAGACATAGGGCTGGAGAGATGGCTCAGCACTTAGGAGTACATACTGCTCTTAAAGAGGACAAGAGTTTAGTTCCCAGAACTCACAACTGGCTCACAGCTGCCTGTAGCTCTGGCTCTAGGTGGATCTGATGCCTCTGTATTCCGTAGGCTCCTGCACACACACACACACACAGAGTTAAAAATAAAATGCAAATTAAAGTTAACCTATGCAACCTGTCTTTATTTTACTAGCTGAACTGAACTGAGAAAGTTGAGGAAAGGTAGAATTGTTGGGGAAAATTGAGAAAAGGAAGAACAAGCAGGAAATGAACAGCCCATGATTCCAAGTGGTCAGTGTGATAGTATAGGAAAGAAAATGGATGTTGAATCAGACCTGGGGTAAATTAAACCTGTGCTAACTGCTAACTGTGCAATATAAACAAGTTATTCATTGTTTTGCAGGTTCAATTTTTCTAATCTAAAAGGAAGTGGTTATTTCTACAATGCAGTATATGTATGATAGTTGGCAGATGGCAGATACTCAGTTATGTTAGTCTTTAATATAATTATTATTACTAATGAGTCAAAGAAATAATCAAGAAAGCAAAGTTTACCTACCATATGCAAGGCTATGGGTTCAGTTGCCAGCACTGCACCAGCACTGCAGGGGGAAATAAAGCAAATAGTTCAAGGCAAATATACATATAGTACTGAAAAGTCTGAAAAAGTAAGAAACTAGTGAAATGGTAAACAAAAAGTCACAAGTCTTAAGATCAAATCTAAACTCAGGAACAGCAGGGACAAAGACAGTAGAGAGGCATCATTACGTTGAATTCAGTATGCTATTGCAAACTTCACCAAAGGAAGCAATGCATAGTTTCCAAATGCTAGTTTGAGTTCACATAACATTTGAACTTAATTATGGATGCTTCTGGTAGAACTGCCCAAGTCTTTGTTGTGCTGTAACAAATACTATCATTCAAATTTGCATAAAATGTTGGATGAAGAAAGTAATGGTCAAGAAGCATTAGTACAAGGAGACACTGAGTTATCTTTCCTCACTTGGAATGTAAATGCTAGATTGACTTGGTGGTGGCTAACACCAACAACATCAAGAATTTTGATTGCACTCTAAATAGAAAATAGCTTCACACACATGATTCCCTAAATTAACTTGCTAAATTTGTTTTTTAAAGAATTGCTATTTCTATTTTTGAGGAAAGGAAACAACTTCATATACAATCCAAAAACATCACGACTAAGCATTAAGTGAAGTGTCAACAAGAAACCCTCACCTCTCTTCAGAGATTTTACTTTCCCCTTTGCACTTTTCCCTTTTCAGTTTTTACTAACTTTTCTTTCTTTGCAAGTGTGGTGTAGTTCTCATATCAATGACTGAAATCCTAGTTATATAGTTTCCTTTCTCTGTAAAATTTTCCCAAGGTCCCTAAAATTACTTCATAGCATTTTATTTATATTTTACTTTAGATTTACCCTAGGTTTTTTTTTTCTTTTCACAATGCCAAACATATGCTCAGTTTTGAATATTTTATACCCACATGTTCTTAAGTGAGAATATCTACATTTCATTTGTGTGGGTTTCCAGTAGTAGTTCCACAAGGAAAGAAAAGGAAAGAAAAATAATCCTGTTAGATAGGAATGGTACCACAAGGCTATAATCTCAGCACTTGGGAAGCTGAAACTGGGGGATTGCTATGAGGATGAGGTCATCCTAGACTTCATTGTGAGTATTGGGCCAGCCAGGATTACGCAGCAAGACCCTCTCTCAAGAAAAACAAAACAACAGCAAAAATATCCTGCCTTCGTTGGACTTACAGCTAAATAAAGGAGAGCTATGAGAGAAATAGGAAGTAAATACATGACTGTATTGATGGCAAGCGCTATGAAGGAAACGCGTGAAGAAGAAAGCTGAAAGGCAGATCATACAGATTAGGGAGAGACTGAGCACCCAGGGCTCGCTGTCATTGCACTATCTGCTGCTTGAATAGTCCCTCTAATTCTCTTCAGTTTTTCAACTCCACAGGATCTGACACGGGCCTTGTTTACTGGGCTGGTTCTGTGAATGTTGCAAGCATTGAAAGGGATTTGCTCAGTTAGCAAAAACCCAAGTTGATACATTTTCTTTGGTTTTGAATGAATGTTCTGAGTCCTCTTTTGTTTTGAACTGGACACTTTGGACTGAAACCTTGACTATCAAGAGGTTTGGAACTGGACAAGCAACGTTTGCTGCTGCCAGGTTTTCACCCCAGGATGAAACTCAGGCATATGAACTCCAGTGCTTCTTATGTTTCTTCAATCTGTTAGGGAAGCCCTGGGCAGCATCCCATGATTAATCATCTTTGTAAACGATTCTACCATCAAATCAGGGATGACCAATTAAAACATCAAAACAGAAACTATTGTACCCAGGACATATTTTATACTCACATGTTCTTAAGTGAGAATATCTACGTTTCATTTGTGTGGGTTTCCAGTAGTAGTTCCACAAAATATGTGCTATTTGGCAATCCACAACAAAATTGATTTTCCCATTACATACCTGTACATGTCCAACATTCTTTTTGGCAGGAGAAAAAGGCTGTTTTCATATTAGATTTGTAAGTCCCAAAGGACCGCATGTGGAGATGATTAACCAGGGACTTGTGGAGAGACCTGGTTGCAACACTGACCTTCCATAGATTCCCAGGGTGTGAGCAGTTGGTCTGGCAGGGGAGGTAAAGGTTGTCAACTTCCCAATTTCTCTCCGTTTTAACTTAAATTTGCTTTTAGGGTGACTATCTTCTAGTACTCCTCTTTTGTGACGGATTGCAATCCCAAACAATTCAGGATTATTACTGTAGAACGTCAGCTGTCTGCCACTTAGGACAATCAGGTTGGTAGTCCAACTTGAGGGAAGCCTGGCCTGTCTCCCTGCAGAGGAAATCAAACTCTTACCTTCTCTCTAAACTGTGAAGGGCTTAAGGCATTTTGGAAGAGTGATCATTTTAATCTTTAAGTAATTCAATATAAGAATACAGTTATGTGTCAGAACTGAAATGAAATAAGTATTTTAATAAAGAAGATGCACTAAGAGACAGTCTCAGAGCAGCAGCACCTCTGCTATAGCTAGACTAACAGAAAGCCTTCAGCACCCTAAAAAAGTTCTTACCGGTTTGTTTGGACTGGATAAAAAAGTCGCATTACTTTCTTTTATGTCTCTTGTCCAGAAAAAAATGTAAGTGGATCCTTTCTCTCTGAAACACAATTGGATGCTTCTTAAGACAGTTTCTAATTAATGATATTGCTTCCTTAAGGGAGAGTGCTACTATTTAAATAATAGTCCATGTTCAGAGATGAAATTCATACCATGTCACTTTATCAGAGGAGTGAGCTGCCATTTTTGACAGCCAGTGACTTGTGCCCTAATCGATGATACTGTTAAAAAGAACTCATTATCAGTCAAGTGAACAAAATATGCATTACAGCCTAGTACAAGATTATAATTTTCAATGCCAGTTATTTCTGTCTGCCTGTGTGTGATGGACTGGGAAGCAGCAAGCAATTTAAAATATCTGATATTTCAGAAGATTATCAAATTTAGATAGTCAAACCCCTCCATTCTTCTTGGCACGAACTAGCTGTGGTCTCCTTATGACTGGTGCTACTCTAAGAAAGAGAGGTTTATGTATATGAGAAGCCATGTTTTGGGGAACAAAGAAGAATGATGTAATTGACATGCAAGCATGTTCTATACATATGACCAATAGGCTTCATTTGGGAATGAAAGATGAATGAGACACGGACAGTGCTGTATGGTCTCCATGGCTCTATGACATTCTAGTGGGAGTCACATCCTGCACAAGTTCACAAATGGCACAAACAAAAACCAGCCTGGGATGAGGTCAGAAGCACAGCATCCTTGTAGCTGACTTAAGAGCATTTTTGACCAACAGTTCCAGTCACCACTGGCGGATAGCAGACTATTTACACATCCTTGCTGTTGGTTATGCCCCAACCTGTGTCAGTTATGGAAAGGTGTGGTTATAAAGGTGTTAGGTTGAAATCTCATTTGAGAGATTCTCACATTACATAGTACGAATGTGGAAATTCAGATTTGATTAGGGAAGGGAAAGATGTAAGCGAGAATACAGCGAGATAGTACTGACACTAATATATTTTTCAGAAGAGCCATTTAAAAGTGATATTTAACCCGGCTAGAAGATTTCTAAGATCCCTTTATGGGACTGCATGCTACTGGCGTGGGCACAAATTATACATAACCTTCTAATAAGTGTTTTCACTCACCGTAAGTTGAAATATTTTGGAAATACAGTGGCGAATACTATGTAAAGATTCTGTCTCCTTATATAATGTACAAAAATGAAAAAGTAAACAGGGAGAATTGATCCTCTGTTCTTCATTACCAACTGCTTTTTCCTAGTTTTCATGTGTGGTAATATCAGTGAACTGGCATTGGGAGGTATTGGAGGTTTGTATACCAGGCTTTGGAGGTAAACAAATTCAGGTTCAAGCCTCATTGCTTCATTTATTTGGCATCCATGAAAACTTTAGTAAGGATAGTTATAGATCTTAATATTGTTCAAATGAGTAACCTAAGGAACATTCCCAATCACTGTGAGTGTGCATCTTTTGAATTTGGATACCTAACATCACACATTTGATCCTTAAAAAAAAAATCC
This sequence comes from Nannospalax galili, assembly GCF_000622305.1. Classification (NCBI taxonomy): domain Eukaryota; kingdom Metazoa; phylum Chordata; class Mammalia; order Rodentia; family Spalacidae; genus Nannospalax; species Nannospalax galili. Next base: position 2,543,750 of record NW_008343216.1, on the reverse strand, counting down.
AATCATCGCGTCCTTACCAACCATACAAATGGCAACGTTGGCTGCCTTCATAAATTGTCATAGAATATGTAAATGGCTTTCTTTCAACTTTTAGCATAAAATTTGAAGTCACAAAATTGCATACCACACTCCTTCCTTTCTCTGTAATCACCATAGAGAGTGTGATTTACTTTACTTTTGCCTCAGTAACAAACCATGATTTCTTTCTAAGCACCTGGACTCTATTTGAGTGCTAGTTTGGGGGACTGATATCAGTAGACTGTAAATTATTTGATGTGGACACTATGCCTTATTTATTCTTAGATCTTCAGCTGGGTGTCAGACAACCTCATAAATAAGCCATAAAAATCTGTGGGCAGGTAGATAATTATCTAAAGCTTAAGTGTGGCTACTTTTAAGGTCATTCATATTTGGAAGGAGATCAAAGATTTATATTAAGGAAATGAGTCTCAAATCATGGCATTTCAGGCTTTGGTCAGTTGATGAGTGTGATGTGTATCTCTGTACTGTGCTGTGGCAGTTCGTGTGCTGAGAGAATGCAAAGGAATGTGAGAAGATAGCAATATAGACCAGGATTATGGCCGGAGTAGCTAATATCACCATGAGTCAGTCAGTGACTCAAATGTTAAGGATATATTTTTTTCTGTAATAAGAAGCACAGAGGTCAGCAGTTGCTGGTTCAGTGGCTTAAGAAAGGTGCTGTCATTCTTTTGCCCCTTTTCCTAAGAGCCTAAAATATCTTCCAGAATTCTAGTCATCTGGACACCCATGAACTGAGAATTAGAATATAAATGTGAGACAGAAAAAAGAACAATATCAAGGGGAGTTGTAGGTCTTAGTACTGTTTCTTTAGGAAACTGAAATGACGGCCAGTTCTCAAAAGACTATGATATTTGATTAAGTAACTTTGCCATATTATACTTTTCTTTATTAAATTTAAGAATGATAAACTAATTGTCCCTTTTGGGAGATCAGTAAATAGAAGCAAATAAATTGTGTTCTAAAATAAAAACTTCCAGCTGAATTCATTGCTTAATTTAATTGTGAAGAAAAAATTTTGTTTTGTCTTAACTCAATCCATCTGCAAAACTTTCAGCTTGAACTTATTGGATCAATTTTTTTTGATTCAGTAATTTCTCTCTCTCTCTCTCTCTCTCTCTCTCTCTCTCTCTCAAGCACTGTGCTTATCTCTGGGGATAGACTATAATAGAGTAAGAAAAACCTTCTTATGGTCTAGCAACTAAATAAATTACAGACAAAACAAAGAAACAGCAAGTATATTTTTATTTTTCAATGTATGTGTGTATACGATGTGTGTATATACATGTATATGTGCATGTGTGTTCACACTGGAATGTTGGCATGCATGATTGCTACAGTTCATGTGTGGAGGTCAGAGGACACGCTTCCGTGTCCTCACCCTCCACCTGTTTATGACATGGTCCACTATTTTTCTGCTGCATGCACTAGCCTCCTGGAATTTCCTATTTCCACCTTCCATATCCAGCAGGAGCACTGGGATGCAGACATGTGGCTTTGGGGGATTCAGACTTGGTCCTTACGCTTACACAAGTGATTCTGAGTCATCTTCTTAGTCCCCAAGCACATAATTCTCATAGTATGTAGCGAATTCTACCATTAAGAAAAGCTTTGGGAACTTTGGGCTCCCCCAGTCTGAGAAAGGAAGGACAAAAACCAGGGCCTCCAGAAGGAAGTGACAACTCATCTGTTTTTTTTTTTTTTTTTTCAAAAAAGTGAAGGAATTGGGGAAATATGACAGCAGTTCCAAGCAGATTAAAAAGCAGATGTTTCAATATAGGAAGGTGTCAGTTAATGGTATATATGAGATATACAATCAGTAAACCATGGGTATATTTTCAAGATTTACATGTATACACTTGTATGATTCAGTAAATTCTGAAGCACTCTTACTTTATATTACCCTTTTAAAATTGTTAACATTTGAGAAGAAACTACCAAGCACTACTAAGACAAGGATGATAAGTATCCACCTTGACTTACCAACTGGATGGCTATTGTCTGAGTACCATAAGGAACTCATAGAAATGGGATAAGGTTAGGGTGAAATGTGATCAAAATGCCCAAGGAACAGCTAAATGGAAATGGTGAAACTAGACAGTATGGTAAGCCATTTTGGAGCTTAAAAGTAATGCCTACAAACTGAGACATTAGTGGCAACTGATGTCTGCTGAGGAGGGAGAGTCAGTTTTCTTTAAGGATGAGACACCAGATAGGTTAATGAGGCTCCAGTGGATGTATCCACACCAACAGGCAATTATGGACACAAATTTGATTTGTTGGGCCTTATTATATGACAGAGTACATGAAATCAGGTGGAGGGGGAATAAGGGGGCTGCAGATAGGGGAGAAGGCCTAAATATGATTAACATATATTGGATGAAATTATAAAAACTTCAATAAGAAATTTAAAAAATATACATGTCAAATTCCTTCCTGCATTACACAAATATTTTATTACATAATACATGCTAGATGTCAGAAATTCAGTGGCTCCCTCCTTGCCACATATTTGAATCTTAATGATGTTGAGAAGTAAAAGTTCTAAAATGCCTATGCGTAGGAGGCCATTACAGATACAAGATTATAAGAATGGTGGAGAAAATATGTAACGTGAGAAGAAATGACTCAGTGAAATCTGGAGCATGCTGACCTTTAAAGGCAACTGGTGATAGGAAAAGAAGGACCCAATAGTCTTTGAAAAGGAGCATTTGGAGAAAGAGAAGGAGAAACCAGTAAAGGATGGCATCACAGAAATCAAGGGGGTGGGAATCAGATGAAGTGAGAAAAACATCTTGGCACCTAAAGTAAGGGTTAGGAGACTCAGGACTAGAAGACATTCAATGGCTGAGGAATTCACAGATTATTAGTGACCTTGACAGGAGTAGACTTAGAGAATTGAAGGGAGGCAGAAGGCTTCCCATGCAAGGAGAAAAGATAGCAAATATGCCTGAGCCTTTCATGAAGCTTGGTTGTGGTGGGAAGGAGAAAAATAGGGAATAAATATCACATTAAGAAAGAGCTAATAAAATCATTTAAATGTGTGACAGGAAGTGGATAATTTATGAGAAAACATTCTAAAGTAATTCATAGAAACTGAGTGGCATCTGGGTGGAGGGTGATAAGAGATAGAGATTTCTTCCCCAGAAATCTGAGAGATGAAGCTGTGTGAACTGGAGTACCAGCGCATGGGCAGGGTAGGGGTGGGGGTGGCTGAGGTTGGGGTGGGAGGCTTTCCTCATGGTGTCTATTTCTCTGAGGACTTATGGTTGAAGACTTCAAGAGAATGATGAACTTATAAAATAGGGACTGGGGAAGGTGATTGCCTAGGAGTCAACCAGAGGACCATCGATTGATCTTGAAGTCCTATCCAAATTTAGATACCAGAATATCATATTGATTCCATTCTTCTGACATTTCCGTTTTTCTCCAGAATACTTTAGGATTGTGTTTAAGAGTGGAGGAAGTTTGTAGTTGAGTATTCTGCTCTAGGGTCAGGGCAAGTTAGTTGCCACAAGAAGGTATGAGGAGTTTAATAATATTAGCAAAAATAATTTAAGTCAAAGTCTCCTAGGTTCTTTTTTCCTCCAAAATTTGCAGTGTTTTCTGTAGCTGCTGGACACTGATGTGCAGAGCTGAAGTACCCATTCTCCCTCTAAGGGCTTAGCATGGCCAGAGGAGCCAGCGCTCAGGCTAGTTTTCTCCATGGGCATGAGTGACCTTTAGTATTTTAAATATTTTACGTATTATTTTTATTTTATGTGTGTGAATTTATTGCCTGCATGTATGTAGGTGCACCCATGTCATGAAATGCCTGCAGAGGTCAGAAGAAGGTGTCAGATTCCCTGGATTTTGAGGTACGAACAGTTGTTTGCCATCATGTGGGTGAAGAGAACTGAACCCGGGTCCTCTGAAAGAGCAGCTAGTGTTCTTAACTGCTGAATCATCTCTCCAGCCCCACGTTTAGTATTTAAAATATTAAAATACAAATATTTTACTATTTTGTTATACCAGTTGGTTTAAGTGATTTATAAGATCTGTGTAGGTGATCTGCTTCTGCATTTTCAGAGCTTAGACTTTGAGGAAATAGGTATTTCCATAAGATAGAAGCACAAGGGGATGGCAGAACCACACAGTTGGGCACTGTCATCAAAAAGAAGGTGTTATAAATGGCAATTTCTGAGATTGTGCAATTACAGACTCGCATGTGGCCTCAAGTTGATAAGTTGGTGCAGAGTGGATGAGTGGGACAAAGAACTGAATGTTGGCTATGGGTTAAATAGTCCTCATGTTTTGGGTTAGATTATCCCTGAGCTGTGTTGGATCACCAGAAAAAATAAGTCAAGACTCCCAGTCCTTCCCCAGTCCCCTTTCTGGTGACAATTTAATTAAGGATTGTAAGGAGGAACTTGGTCTGAAATGGGATGATTAGTATTAAGTCAACTATGGGGATCAGAGCTAATCCTCCTTTTCCACTTGAACAGGTGGTTTCATCACAAAAATAGCAAATTTAAAGGCCAAGAATCAGGAAGAACTAAATATTCTTCAGGGCATTTCATGTATAGCAGTTTTTTTTCAATTAAATTTCAAGCTGTTGTGAAAACAATGCGTGTGCACGTGTGAGTGTGTGTGTGCGTGCATGCGTGTGTGTGTATGTGTGTGTGTGTGTGTGTGTGTGTGTGTATGTTCCTGTGCACACACGCGGAGGCCAGAGCATGACTTGTGTATAGTCCTCTCTGTTATCTTTATTGCCTGGGGACATGGTCTTTCACTAAGCTGGAATCTTACACTTTTGGTTTAACCAGGATGGCCAGTGAGCTCTCAAATTGGTCCCCCGATGCTGTGTTAAAAGCATGTATGGCTATGTTGGCTTATTACATGATGCTGAGGATTCAAATCACATCCCATGCTTGCCGAAGAATTGCTTTTACCCACAGCCCCAATAATTTTTTAACTATTTTTCCCGAGTCACAAATTGCAAAGGTAAAATAATAAAATCTGACCTTTCAGAGAATGTTTAATAGATAACTTCTAATGCTACAGCTTTTCTCTATGATTTTCTTGTGTAAAATAGTTTGCAGCAGCTGAGGGTCCATTGTGAATGTATACGATTCATAAATATTTCTGAAGATAATTCCAAGTCACTATGTGTTTACTAAGTGCTTTGGCATACAGCCTCTGAATCAGAGTTAGAGTCACACACACACACACACACACACACACACACACACACACACGTACTCACAGTCTCTATCTGTCACTCTGTGGCATCAATTTAAAGCATATTTGTATATAAAGATTTTTGTTTCTTTGTTACATGCCAGTTCCAAGGAGGCGTCAGAAATCCAGTGCTGCCCCACACCACTAAGTACTTTTACACTGTTCTTTTTCTCTTTCCTCACATTATCTTTTTCCTTTCTTTTCCATTTTCTAACGATGCAACTTTGTCTAGCTTGATTAAAGCCATATCAGGAGAAATTGAGGTTTTATGTTGCTAAGAGTAAGGTTCCACACAATAGCCTGTGTTACTCGAAATTTAAGTTATTATCTAAAAATATTATTTTAAAAAAATTTAGGACTATGTGAGAAGTTACATTTTGTAGTTCAGCAGCTGCAATGTGATATGTCACTAAATTTCTACGAAAATGGAATTTTCAGATTATATAACCTTGAGTATATATATGTATATATATACATATATATATATATGCAAATACATGTAACTTTACTGCTTGCTGTTCCAGCAAATTGTAGTCATTCAAGATGAAATGTAATAGACTTCTTTAAAGGATTTGTGGACATAATTTTCAAGTCTATTTGTGGCAGGTGATAAACTGTTCAAATCTAAATATGGCAAAGATAACTTGGAAATGTGTTTATAGACATTTGGACTAAACTTTCATAACAGGAGAGAAATAAAATTAACTTATGCAGATTGTGCTTATGTTTAGATAAGGTGAAAAAAGTGGTTTCTGCTATTAGATCTGATGTTAAAGTGCAGCCCCAGAGGAGAGAGTTTCAGAATGCTCTGTGAGAGCAAAAAATGCAATGAAATCTGAATGTGTGATGAAAGAGAACTATCTCCAAAGGGCAGAGTTTTCAAAGGTAACTCACCTAAAATCTCTTCAGATGTTCTATCTATGGTATGAAGGTTTAATCTTTTTTTCCCCTCTAAGCTTTGAAATCATACCCGTTTAAATCTGCTTTGTGTCACTTCAGAAAGGTCTATATATTTGAGAAGATCACTGAATCATCTCTGAAATTAATGCCAAAGGCAAAAACTAAGTCTTTGAATTTATCTTACCAGGACAAAATCAGAAGATTTGGCAGTTGTAATTTTAGAGAGATGGGAGAATATACCAACCCGTTCCTGTATCTTCCTTCTACATTATTTGAAAGAGATAATTTAGCTTTTGTAGCTATGGGGAATTCAAAATGACAGCTATGTGTTTTTAAATGGCTTACTTCATATTAGGAATTAAGGTTCTAATTAATATTGAGACTCTGAAAGATTGTCTCTACCTCTCATTCAGATGAGTGAACTTTCAGGACTCTTTTTAATAATCTTGTGACATGCTTGAATTCTTCCCAAAGCCAGAAGAAAAGAACAAGAATGTCTAAGAACGAAGGTAAGAATTAAAGTATCGTGGTCTGACCTGGTGAATTAAATAGCTGTCCTTGTAGAAACTATACCTTTACACACTCCAGAAAGGTTTGTTTTACAACTCAGTACATACTGGCTTATCTTGGAGATATAGTTGGTGTAGAAAATTAAATATACATGAATCCTGTTAAATTAACACCAGAGAGAGTGAGAAAGAGAGAGAGAGAGAGAGAGAGAGAGAGACAGACAGACAGACAGACAGAGAAAGAGAGATTTAAAATGTATTATGTTTCAAAGAGAAGGTTTTCCTATAGTGTAAAAGCTCATAAGTCCATAAGCTACTAAGTAGGTGTCTGTGTGATCCTCTACTGAACTAATGACCCCTTATCTAAGAATTTGAGACTGAGCAGCACACTTCTTACCTCCTTTTTAAGGGTTTACATACTATATGTAGGGACTCTTGATAGCTCTTTTCACTCTTGAAGTAAAATCATTTTGCTCATTAGTTCATCCCCTTGAAATATTTGTTGATTGTGTAAATATTCAGGAATTTATTCATTTGTCTCTTCATTAAAATGAATCAAAAGAATATTAAATAACTACTCAAAGTAATACATGATTGTGGTCATTATTGGCCAACATATGACTTCTTTATTTAGCTTGCATCTACCAGAGTATATAATATGTGTTAAGTGTAATCCTAGAGAGAAACCATTGCTTCCAGGGCAAAGGAGATAATTATTTAAGGTAGCTCAAAAGATGAAATTACCACCTACTGATCAGTGCTTAATTTCCATTTACTTCTTCACCTTGTCACCAGGAATCATGGCAAAGTGATTATTTCAGGAGAAAAAGACCTATAACTGGAGTCTATATAAATGAGATTTTATTTGTTAAGCAATCTCTGAGTAATTCTTGACTCTAGTCACCTTTGTCTATTTCTAGGTTTTGAAACCCACACAGCTTCCTGTGCCTTCTTTCAAAAGTCAGCTTCATTGCTGTGAGGCGGAGGGGGTGGGAAAGAGTCCCTTCTAGCATCTGCCCTCCCCTGTCTGCAAGGGTGTGCATCATTTTGATACTGCTGGTAGTCTTTCCAAGGTTACCACAGCAGGCTGGGTTAAACAGCTACAAAACTGATTTTTATTGTACCTTCGTTAAGGATTTCAAAAGAAAACTGTAAGGTAAAATAGGAAATACTTAGAAACTTGGTAAAGAGGACTTTTCTGAGTACGAGAGAGAAAAGACACATAATTTGGACCTCTCACAGGTAGTTGGGTGAGAATTTCCCAAGTTCTTGTTAGTTCGACTTCCCTGAGATTCTGTTTTTCTAGCATCACTTTCTTCCTTTCTCTTGGTGATAATATCCAATCACTGAAGTGTTATCCCATTAGCAGAAATGCTCCTGCCCGTTTGTCTACTCTTTCTTCTTATTGCTTTCCAGTGTGAGGCATTCATCTCTGGACTGCTTCTATGTCTCTTTGGTTGCTCAAAGTTTATCCCTAGTAGTCTTATTCTTTAGTCCTAGGTGGATGCATTTTCCATGATGAATTTTTTTCTGGCTAAGTGTACTAATGGAAACCATAGGCACACTTATTATTAAACTATAATATGCTAACTACAGATATATGTATCTCTTTATCTCTACCAAAGGCAAATACTAATTTCCAGAAACAATAAAACCTAAACTCATGTTGAGAAATTAGACATCTCTTTAACAAACAGGTCCCATGTTCCTTTCCATGGAGTCTGATTTTATTGGGTTATAAAGTAGTGGTTGAACCAGCCACCTTCATTTGGATTATGAAATTATGTTGGTGCTTCGGGCTGGGATTATCTGGTCACTTTGTACCCGATTGTGGACTTCACTTGCTGCCAGTTGCTGTTTCAAATGAAGCACAGGTCATTATGGCTTCACTCACATATCAGTTTGTTAGCTCAGGGCTAGCGGGGGTGGTAGGACAGCTTGTGTTACATTTCTGTCATCATCTAGCACACCCGTTTCCTTCATCCAACATGTATCTTTGCACACATGCTCACGTTGTCCAGCAAGCCAGCTCTTAGTCAGTTGACCTCCACAGTGCACTTATTCTCACGGCAGCTGAAGGGGTCCCCAGAGAGATAAGAAAGCAAGTTCCAAGGCGCAAAGCATTTTCCACCTTCTTTTTGTGCCACATTAGTTAAAATATCATTCAGGAGTACAAGTCACATTACCAACCCAATTTTAAAGGTTAGAGAATAGGCTCTATAGGTGGATAAAAGGATCTACAAAGTCATGTGACAAAACTGTGGATATGGTGAGGGAGCCTTGTGATCATTAAACATTTAGGAAGACCTGTTGTTGAATGGAATACAAATTGGTTTTTCCTGCTTAGCATTTACCAGAACAAGAAAGGGAATACATGATGCTTTAATGGATGATTCTTTAGTTCCGGAAGGAGGCCAAATGGACAGTTCTTTACTTCTCCGGAATTGTTCCTTTGACAAAGGAGAGGGAATGATGTTAGGGAGGAGGAATTACCTACATTTTCTCAGCCATTCCTGTTGATGGAGTCAAAGCTTGTACAAATGTTAAGATCAAATAGAGTCATCTGGTTGTGTCAGCCTTCACACTGTGACGGTCACTCCTATAACCACCTGCATTAGTACTGAAGAGCTGAAGTTACTCTGTGTAAAAGAAGTGGTTGATTTTGGTTTTCTTCCTTCACTTTAAAAAATATTTAGATAAGCCACAGACTCATATCTGGAGTCAAATACATTAGTAACAGAAAATTCATATAATTTGAGATCCTAAGATTCCTTTTGTTAAGAAGTCACCTCAAAAACATCTCTTAAAAAGGTAAACATCTGTCTAGAAAGGGAAGATTGGAAAAATAAAATATGTAAATTTAGAAGACTTTTTAATATAATGGAATCAAGTTTGTAAAAATTTTTTTTAGAAAGGACACAGCAGAGAGTATGTGTTATATAACACTGGAGTATCCTAAGAAGTCATAGTAGATAGACATGTGAATTTGAGAAAGAACACAATTTACTTCTTAATTCTGCCTCCTGTCTGTGTTCTCTCATATTATCAAATCCTGCACACACATTCCCCTCAACTTGGTATTAGATTTTATCTCTCTAAAACAAATTGTGAATATAATAGAGGAGTAAAAAAATGTTGCCAAATTGTGCTAAAACATGCAAGCTTTATTAGCGAAATGAAACATTTTATTATGGCTTTTATTTAAAGAAAAAGATTTACTGCTTTGAGTTTATTTTTTCTGAAAAAAACTAAAAAAATCTGTAGAAAAATTGATGAGACATACCATAATGACAGACTCAAAAAAATGTTAGTCAAAGGAAGGCTGGGATGTGCCTCTTAGTTGTATATCCCTCCACTCTTGTTATTTTATTGAAACTACAGAAATTTATTGCATGAGGACACTGTTAGGTCATATATAGGTTGAACAAACAAGATCGTGTCCAATACTTTTGCAGTCTGTAATTTGCCTGTGTCCACACGATGTATTGTACAGTTGTACAACTGGTGGATGACTAACAAATTGAACAAGTGCAAAAGCGAAGGTAGGGAATTATAAATGAGGGGATTAACCACATTTTCGGAGGTTTCAGTCGGAAAGTTCCATCCTATAAGCATGTTTGGACTGCTTGTGTTGGGATCAAGTGGCCATCTTTCTGACCAAAGGAAGGGTTTAGAGAAGAGATGAAATTTCATGATTTCTTTCTGTGAATGAAAGAGGAAAGTTTTATTCCAACAGGTCTGTTTTGATATTGAGAGCAGCCTTTTATCTTCTCTTTAACCATTTTAGAATCTACGCATCCCTATGAAGATGAAAATGGGTATTAATGACAGAGTTGGAGAATCCTAAAGAGTTATGGTTGTAACTAATACTGTGGTGCTCTCTCCCGCCTGCAGCCTGCTTCAGCGCAACTGCAGGGCTAGGCCTTGTTGCTTTCCATTTGTGTCACTGTCAGTCAGAGGGCTCTTTTTACAGAAAACTGCCCAGACCACCCTGCCACTCCGGAATTTTATGCTTGAGGATTTAGTTTCCTTACACATCTGTCGGCAGCTCTTGCTTTTATCTTCTCAGCTAAATTAGTTCCTGCATGTTAAAAAAAAGAGGAAGTGGTGAACCACCCCCACGGAAGGCTTTATTTGGTTTTTAAATACGGGTTTGTGACGATCCTGTTGTAGTTATTATCAGAGACAATTTTAGCACGTTGAGCTATGTGCTTTACAGAGGAAGCCCTTACAGAAGAATTTTGCAAAATGTTGAAGGCTGACATTTCAGCCCTACAAGTTGTTAAAGGTCAGGCTATGTTTTGTGATTAAGTTTGAGAGAATTCTTGGCGAATTTGAGTGACAGGAATTAATAAGGAAGCATAACAGCGCTTGTGTTTCCAGGCTTTCTTATTCCTAGAACTTACTATCCAGAATACACTGAATGTTCTCTACATTACATATCTTCAACAGAATTTTGGAAACTACTCAAAAGGCTTTCCCAACTGTTAGTGATACAGAAAACAGCAGTGTTACAATGGCGAAAGACTGACATATGTCTTCCACTCTTCCTAAATTGTGGATTGTGTGGTTTATAGCCCCACACATGCAGAGTTCCTCAGTACAGTACATAGTACTGTTTATTAAGGACATACACAATTGGAATTAATCTATTCCTTGATGTTATACTGTTACAATTTGAAATCTAACACTATTAAAAATAGGGGTCACTTGTAGTGGTGTATGCCTTTAATCTCAGCACTCTGGAGGCAAAGGTAGGCAGATCTCTGTGAGTTAGAGGCTAGCCTGGCTTACATAGTGAGTTCCAGGCACCAGCCAGGTCTACATAGTGAGATCCTATCTCAAAAATAAGCAGAAAAAAAAAAAATCTAAATAGATAAACAGGGGGCTGGAGATATGGCTCAGTGGTTAAGAGCACTGATCTCTCTTGCAGAAGACTTAGGATCGAATCCCAGGAACCACGTGGTGGCTAACAACTTCGTAACTCAAGTTCAGGGGATCCGACATCCTCTTCTGACCTCTGCAGGAAATTGCATGACATGGATGCACTTATACACATGCAGCCAATATACTCATACACATAAAATAAAAATGATAAATAAAATATATAAAAAACTAGGTAAACAGGTGTTTTGATCATAAGTGACAATGTTTGTCAAATAACTTCACTTTTAATTTTAAATGGATTTTTTTGGTGCTGTTTCTTATCAAGAACCAAATAGTTTTTATACCATGTAGAGGAATCAAATCATATGTGAAACATGGTGGTTTTTTTTTTTTCAGCAACTCCTAGAAAAAGACTAGTGTTATGTTAGGCTATAGAATATATTGTAGCCAAATAACTCATAATTTGAAGAAAATATAACATTGATAAAGCTTAAAACCAGTTAGTTATTGCAAGAGAATGAAAGAGGAAATTGACAAGAGCCTGAAACTGTTAGTAGCTAACAAACCTTCTCAAAAATCAGCAAGAGGCTTATCAGGTCACTCATCATTTCTTTCAGAAATGCTATGAAGTACAAGAAGAAGGGCATTCGTCCTTATATAAGCAGATAGGAAGAATTTCCCCTACTAATATGATAATTATATTCACTTAATAAACTCTTGCTATGGCCCAGGCAATGTGCTAAGTAATTTACACAGTCTTTTTTTAATGTATATTTTTTGTTGAATTTTTGTGCATTTCATACAATGTATCTTAGTTATATTTAGACCCCCACCCTTTTCTGCATTCCCCCCAGCCCACCCAATGAATTTCATGTATTCTGTCATATATGTTTAAGCCTATCAAGTAAAGTTTGTGTACCCAGATGTCCCTCAGTGTGAGTTTATTACTGGAGCCTGTTCTGGCTGTGTAGTATCACTCCCTTAAAGAAGATCAACATTCCCTCCTTGGCTAAAGCTGTGGCTCCTTACCCATTTCCCCAGTTCTATGCTGGGTTTTTGTCTGACTGAGTCTGTGTACAGGTATCCTGTTCAATTGGTAAAGGTGGTAGATAATAACATGGTGTTTGTTTCGCAGATGAGGCTCTTTGAACGCAGGGCAATTGACTTTCTTGTCTCTGAAATAATGGCTAAACCCTGGTGCCTTCTATTCTGGACTTTTTGATGCATTCTACTACATTTTAACAGGTAGTTTCTAGGCTCTGGTGGAGAAGGCATGGTCAGGAGCCATAGTCAAGTTTCAGATATAGCTCTGAAGTTCCGTAAATGCTCTGTGGAGCTCACCGGTGACTAAGCATATTCTCATTTCTTTATTTTCTGATGAAATTACTGTGTTGGTTTATATAGTGGCTTTAGTTTGTTTTATTTGTCTCTCTCAAGCTTTGTAGATGAGAAAGCCAGAATTATTTCTGCTTTCAGTTTATTTAGAAACTTTTCCAATTGTAAAATGTCCTAGAGCAATTCAAGCATGAAGCATTTTTCAAGAAGTGTTTATTGCAATTATTTTTTGAAAAACAGAACAGAAAGTGCTGACAAGGTTTCTGTAATGTGTAGAACACTAATCTAGCAGGCATTTGGAAAACACAGAGTAATGTTCTTGCTAGAAAGCAGGAGAGACCACAGTCAGGCTGCTTCTGCCTCACTCAGTGGTTAGTGATTCTAGGCCTGGGTGCTGCACACTTCCAAAGGCAGGCTTGTTCTTGCTGCTTAGTACCCCTGACTCCTGTGGCTTTGCCCTCTCCATGGCCTTATTCTGATAGCTCAGCACATTCCTGTTGGAGCTGTCTCTAGATCAGTTCTTCTCTTTCTGTCTGCATAACTCAAGATCCAGTATCTGGCTTTCTCTTTGTGACATTTTAATCCACTGTCCTTACTTCCTGTGGTCTTTATTTTCAATTCTGTCACTGATAAAAATATCATTTAATTCATTATCAGTTTCCATATTCTATTATTTTTTGTTCCATATGTTTGAATTTTGCTTTTGCCAAGCTACATTAGAACTTCCTTAGAACAAAGGTGGTATTTCTTACTTTGATGGCCATGAAGGACAGAGCTGAATGACAATAGTCACTGCTTTGAATTACCATAAATACAAAAATTATTTCAGTCTCTCCATTTCTCAAAGGTTTACCAATGATATTCTCCAGGTAGCCTTTTGTCTAAAGGGTTGCTGGAATCAGATTTAGTGTGTTGTCTTACTGAAATGATCAATTCTTTTCGTGTGTGTGGTCTTTTTGAGACAAGGTCTCCCTGTAGCCCCAGCTGTCCTGGAACTCACTATGTAGACCAGGCTGGCCTTGAACTCACAGAGATCCACCTGCCTCTGCCTCTTGAGTGCTAGGATTAATGGTGCACCACCATGCCAGCCTAGATGATTAGTTCTTATCTCAGGTTCTTGCTCTGCCCTCCCTCCAAGAATGGAGTGGGCAAACAATGAAGTTTATTTGCCATGTGGGAGCCACAATTCAGATGAGAAAGTAGAAACTTGAATGAGCAAGTAGAAACTCAAAGACCTTTGGTGTCAGCAGGATGCCAACCAAGAGAGTGGCAAGTGTTACAGCTTTGCAATCTCCACAGACTAGGGGTGCCAACTGAGAGACTGCTGTCAAGAGTTCACATTACAGAGCTCTCAGAGGGTGCTGAGGGCAGGACAAGTCTGCAAAAAGCAGGTCACCCCAGAGCATAGCAAGCTTGCCAGATCTCCTGTCTCTGGCAGTCTCAACAACTGGAAGGAGTCCCCTGTTTTGCCTCTAAAACTTCAGGTCTCAAAGGCCAAGGCAAGAGCAGCATTTCTTGCTGCAAGAACAATGGGCGCTGGAGGGAGTTCCTCTGCGGAGTGGGTTTCCAGGGGGTGTCAGTTATAGTCTTCCTTCTCTGAAGGGTGTTTGGGGGTGAGCCCCTCATCCCTCCATCCACTCCCTGACCCCAGCCAGAGCCAGAAGCTGGTTGATATCCAGACTCCAGCTAGGAGTCAGACTGGTGAAAACCCTGCTGTGTTGCACCTTGTTATGTAGAGTGAGGTGGGGCCTGATTGACTGGGTGTGTGCACATGCAAATGAGATATAAAATAGGACCAATCAGGAGAGAGTTGTCAGGTTTTGAAAGCCTGCCCAAATCTGAGGGTGTTCTCAATGAGTGTGCTGCTTTAGCCCCTTTCCCCTCTGGATTTTGCTGCACAAGTTGGGAAAATTGAAGGAGAAAGGGGGCAAAGGGTTAGGGTGGGATGGGGTGGGGAAACCCTGTGATTTTCCCATCAGTATTGCCACAGGGCCAAAACATCCTGTGATACTTGAGGGTTTGAGCTTGTTTTTCCCCTGCTGGGCCTGCCTTCCTCCCTTCTGCTGGAATGAAAGCCCCAGTTTCCACCTGAGGTCATCCAATTGCTGCTGCAGACTGTCAGCTCTACCAGCATTCCATCGGAAGCTGGGGTTTCTTCCACTGAGGCTGTGAAGGTCCAACTGTCTTTGCACTCAGGGTTCTTGAGCCTCGTCTGCTGCTACTGCTGCTGCAGAGCTCAGAGCTTAGATCTCTGTGGGTAACTGTCTGCTACTCTGCTTCAGGCTCTTGAGAATGGCCCGCGGGGCCCCTCTTAACCCTGTCATTATTATCCATGTCCAGTCTGTCAAGAGCTTGGATTCTCCTTTATCAGTGTTTCATTAGGTTCACACTTTACCCTTTCTAGTTTTCACTACTGGTCAGATACTTGTTAGAACATACCTGAATCATGAGCTTACACTTATATCTAACATGCATAAATTAAGTCACCCTTCCCCACACCTGACCCGCAAGGTTTCCTGAAACACCTTTCCCTAGGGTCACTGTCTGTTACAAAAACTAAAATGTGCCCCTGGCTTGTCAGGTTCTAGGTGTTGGACATGTAACAGATTTGAGGTGGATACAGGCTCTTTCATATGTGCAGTCTCCTTTCACAGATAGACTTTTACTCATTTTCTCTCCAAAAATACACTCATTCCAATCATTCTTCTTTGGATTGAGTTAATTTTGGGGATTTGAGACTGTCTGCTACAAACCTTTGCTTATACAGTAATTAGGTTTTCCTGTGTCCTTCCTGAAACGTTACCCAGACACATAAAAGTGACAAGCAAGCATCCTTCCCAAATGTTTATGGAATAAACATGTATTCTATAATTTATCTTTTAAGTATTTTAAGCTATTTTATTTATTTTTTTGCCTCATTAAAATATCCTTAGTGTATAAATGAGATGTAATTTTGCTATTATTTAGATATTATTTGGTGTTCTGGAAGCATTCTGTTTCTTGCTATAGTCTTCCTTATCAAAAAAGATCTTTGTATTTTGAGAGTAAGGAAAAAATGATCAACGTCTGAAGGCTTTGGCTTATCTTTAATAAGTAAGGAGGAGATTCTGGAAATCTTTTATTTCCTTTTTTCCAGTTTTGGTCATAAAAACATTGCTAACAGTGACCCATAGATTTCTTTATACATAAGAAAATGCTCTGTCAGATCAGGTTCAAGCTATTTGAAAAAGATCATCAGTAAGTCCTATGCAATATTCGTCGAGTTTAAAATTCCAGAAACCCCTTCCCTTAGTTTCTAGAGCAAAACTTCTGGCAATTAAACTACTTCAAAGTGGGTTAAAAGGACAGATCCCAACTTCAGCTTCCTTCTGACCACCTGTGTAGTATAGTGTCACCACTGGGGGCCATTGGCCTTATGGTTTTGTTTCCTGCCTACTGGAATGCCTGGAGGATGGGCTTAGGGTGTGACTTTGCTCATTTCCTTTTGTCACCTCCCAAAGCCCTGATGTGTTTGCTTTATTCAAGACCTCTGCTACCTCACTAAGCCTAGCTTCCTGTCTACAGCTGACCACTTGTCTCCATGGGACTCAGTTCAACAGGAGGAAAGTCAGTTGAGAGCCTGAAAGTCTACAGAATTCTTAATGACTTCCTCCAGCTTCACAGTCCTCAGTGCTGACATCTGCCAGAGCATAGGTAGTAGGTATGACTCAGATATTTAGTGTTTTACACATGCAAAACATGCTCAGCTGTTTGCTGACTGAAACTGCATTGGGTAGGGGAAGGAAATCTTGAGCAGAACACCACTTCCTACAGTGGGTGTCTTATGTTAGGTAGGAATTTTAAGAGTTTGGAGTTCTTTCACAGTGACTCTTGAGTGCATCATCACTCTCCCTTGTTCCCATGAGGATTTCTTTTTCTTTCTTTTTTTTTTATGTTTTAGCTACCATATAACAAAACTAATAACACCTTTCTTTATTTATTTTTATATACTTCATGACTTTGTGGAGCTATTGTAATCTTGACAGATGTGGAACAAAATACAATGTCCATCAAATCAGCTAAGGTTTTAGATTTGGGTCATTAGTTGTTGCATAGTGTCTGGTTGCTCGTAATACCCAGGAGTTTTCAAAGCTAGGTCAGTTCTGCAAGCACTTATTTTTGCAAAAAAATTGTGTGTGTGTGTGTGTGTGTGTGTGTGTGTGCGTGTGTGTGTGTGCATATCAGTGCTGGTGCTCAGAGAGGCCAGATGCATGGGATTCCACTGGAGCTGGAGTTACAGGCAGTTGTGAGCTGCCATGCATGGTTTGAAAACTAAACTCATGTCCTCTGCAAGAGCAATATGCACTCTTAACTCCTGAGTCATGTTTCTAGTCATGCAAAATTTCTTTAGAAAGAATTGTATCTGATGAGGTATTCTATTGGAAGTATTTTTCAGATTTCTTCTGCACAATTATTTTCGAAACGTGACTACAAGTTCAAGAGATATAGACAATAGCTATAGACATGACAGGGCAAGCTTGTGCCTTTGGATGAACAGATGACTTCCTGCAAAGTATTTGCAATCCAAGACCAAGAAACAAATCACTTGCAAGCAACCATTTTCTCACATTGTACACACGCTGCCCTACTCCAGTTTCAAATGGAGAACTGAATAAAAAGGTTGAAACACATAGTTTGGAACCAGGAAAATTTCACTACTACTGGTTCTGTTGCTGCAACTCTACAGAACACTGGCAATTTCATGCCGTTAGGTTTAATCTTCTGGAAGGTGCTGCATCCCTGTACTGATGAACTGACACTCCTCTCAAGTCTCATTTCTTGATTTATTCCCAGCAGAAGTGAATATCAAAGCTCTGGAAGTGTCTTAAATTCCTTTTGTAGAAGATCTCTTACATTGCTTTTTATGGAAAAAGAGGGAAGATAGCCTCACCTTCCACAATGCTAATGACATTTAACTGTTGGAAGCGCTGTTGCTTTTAGTACCACATCCATTTTACATGAAGTTTTTAACTTTAAAGTTTATTATAGATGTCTAACCTCCCAAGGAGTAACCAGACAGTAACAGTGACATTTTACTTTTTGGTTATTTTAAACCATTTATGCCAGAAAATAGATGATGAGAAAAATAACCAGCATCATCTTAGCTAAATATAATGATGCAAAATATGGGTGTTGTTATATGAAATATGT
>NW_008343216.1:2515166-2525524 GCF_000622305.1 Nannospalax galili | reverse complement strand
TAATATAAAGGAAAAAGCAACAGAATTTACTGAGAGCCCTCTACAAATATGTTTGAGTTATTACAATAATCATCATTGTTATTTTATGATTAATAATTACAGAGTATTTTCCTAACCTTTAAAGTAAATATTTTTATTTTTTTAATTACATTTATTTGTGTGTGTGTGTGTGTGTGTGTGTGTGTGTGTGTGTGTATGTAGAGGTCACAGGACAACTTATAAGACCTTAGTTCTTTCCTTCCACATGTGAGTTCTAGGGGATTGAAAGAATTCAGGTTGTCAGACTTGGTGGCAAGTGCCTTTACCCGTTAAAGCCAACTCGCCAGCCCCATTGAGTTTTTTAGATAAAATCTCATATTTTAAAAAATTGAAATGTGAGGAAATTGTCTGGAAATGGAGATATTACTACCATGTTCTTAGCATCATTTAATGCAGACTTGATTTTCAGTAACTAGTTGAATGTCAGCATTAAGATAGCTAACGTTACGTACTCCTCAAAAGATGATATAGATGTTCTGTTTCTTCAAGTTCCCACCAAACAGGCCAGGAAAAACTGAAATTTCATCTGAGAGTCATTCTACACATACTGAGGTGCCAGAGGGTCTCCATTGTGTGCAGCAAACACATCCACATTTTCCATACAATGAAAATGTCTCTCCCTACTTGCTTTTTTATATTTAACATAAACCTTGGTGTGAATGTAGAGTTAGGTATCAAAATGCAGAAGTTTGAAGACTTTAAGTATAATGTAAGGTGAACTTCTAAGTTTAGAGAAAGAAAGGTGCTTTAAATAGAACTTGATCTACAGAAACTTAGGCGGTCATTATTAAAGTTGGCTTCTGGTTTCAGCTCAGAGCTTCTCAAGGAAAAGTTATCAAAGAGCACCATGGGAAGTGGTGGCTGAAACACAAAAATGGACACTTTTTCAAAGTGATGTTTTTGACCTTGTAAATATTCAATAAACAGTAAGCTTAAGTATGCTGAAATAACTTCCTTTTGAGATCAGGCCCCTCAGACATAATTGACAACTCATAAATTTCTCAAAGTTAAAAAAAACTGACTAGAAAAATGTTTACACAAAATATACAAACAGTCACAGGAGCAGTTAATTTTCGTCTACAATTAATGAAGTATTTAATACCTTAGTGTTAGAGAGCATTAACTTGGGAAATTTCCTAGGTTCAAGTTCTACTCTGCCATTTGCCAGCTACCTGAACTTGGTCAACCTCAGGCCCATCAGTGCCTCAGGTTACTCATCTCAAGGTAAGAAGGTCTTGCTTCAAAAGGTTGTTAAGTGGATGGATGAGGTTGTATATAAAGTACATCAAAGAATCCTAGACATAAAAGAAGTTAGGTCAGGAGTAGGGATTATTACTATCAAAGTATTCAAGTTACAAACTAGGTTCCCACCATCTATTTACACTCTCATTTAAACATTCAAATATAAAAGAAATATGTGTGACTATATGGTACAGCTTTTTAACTTCATTTGGCAATTTAAAACTGTAGCCATGAGGCCTGTGAGATGGCTCAATTGGAAAAAGTGCTTGCTGCATAAGCCTAGAGAAGTTCAGAACCCATGTAAAGGTGGAACGAGAAAACCAAATCCACGGTGTTGTCCTCTGACCTTCACATGCATGCCACGGGACTGCCTCAAACACTAATAATAAATAAAACAAAAAATTTAAAAATAACAACAATGCTGGCTTTTTTATTTTTTTTAAAAAATATTTTATTTATTATTTTCATTTTATGTGTACGCGTGTATTGTCTGTATGTAGGTGAGTGCACTCGTGTTGTGCAATGCCCGCAGAGGTCAGAAGAGGTGGTTGGATCCCCTGGAACTGGAGTTACAGACAGTTGTTAGCTGCCATGTGGGTGCTGAGATTCGAGCCCCGGTCTTCTGCAAGAACAACCAGTGTTCTTAACTGCTGAGCCATCTCTCCAGCTCCACAATGTTAGCTTTTAAAGAAAAGCCACAGGGGACTGGGGAAATGGCTTAGCGGTTAAGTGCACTGGCTGGTCTTACAGAGAACCTGGGTTCAATTCCCAGCACTCACACGGCATCTAACAACCACCTGTGACTCCAGTTCCAGGGCATCCAGTGCCCTCTTCTGATCTCCGTGGGCATTGCATGACGGGTATGACATACATGCAGGCAACACACTCAGACACGTTAAAAATATATATATAAAGAAAAAATCGCGGAGACTAAACGGTGTTCTTTCTGTAAGGGTTGTAGCCAATGTCTTGAAAATGTGCTTTTCCTTCTTCCCCTTGGATTTCAGCTGTCCTCAGCTTTGGTCCTATCCTGTGATCAGAGCACTTCTGTGAGAGCAATCCAGGTGCAGCTCTTACAATTGCGGCATATCTACAGGAGGTTGTTCCCTGGCTGGCGACCTCGCCCCCTCTCATCTCTCCATTTGTAATGCTTCCTTTGTCCCCTTACCTCTTCTGTGCTTAAACTGGCAATTATTTTTCAGGTTCTTTTCCTGTAAATAAGCCTCCTAAACCAGCTAGTGTAACAGAAAGGAGTAACTGTAAAAATTAATCATAATAGGGAACTAAATCCTTTCTCTATTGAAGTATTTCCCTTTCATACTGTTGCAAATGTTGTTTTAGCCCAAGACACCTAGATTCTATAATGATAAGCACATCACTCATTGATCTGATGTTATTTAGTTTGCCTGAACAAATAAGACCGTTTTCAGGCACCATTATTGTCATCTGATATAATGAAAGAAATAGCTCAAATATTTGTGGTTACATGTGCATCAGCACCATGATATTAAGGTGATAACAAAATTTTCAAATTTGTTTAATCTTAAACTGTGTTTTATTTATTACATGTACTATGAAATCTTAACAGAGCCAATATTTTTCTGTAAATCAGTGACAAAATGTCAGTCAATCTTACAGGGCTTATAAGAAGTTTTAAAACTTAGTTTAGAAATGTATTGCAGTGTTATGCATTAAATTATAAATTTAGAAGATATTCTTTATGATTTTTCTGAATTGCAAACAATAGACATGGTAATAATATGTTACACATTTGTGTACAGTCTGCTTCAAGTTGTCAGTTGATCACTTAATGGTCTTTTTCTATTTCATTTTTGTAATTTTCAGATTGACTTAGAAGTTGACATTTCCATCTTGCAGAGGACATTTTTCCTGCTTTAGTGTCCTATGAGTTGTTTCATCCCCTCAGTCTCTTTTAGGAAAAAAAAATTTCTGAATTTATAAAATTTGTCATGATACATGCCAGGAAACTCACGTCATTTGTGTACATAAAAATTACAGCACACTGGGACTCTGGCAAGACCACTGCCCATGATATCTGAAAGTGCAATTTTTCATACAAACTCTGATACAGGAATAAAAACAGTCAAAATTTATTGCTTGCCTTAAAATTTTAAATTAATATTTATTTTAGTTCTTTGAAAATACATTAATTTTTAGGAGTTAGCTCAGTCAGTGAAAGGTTTACCTTGAAGTCAGGAAGACTTGAGTTTGATCCCTCACATGCTTGTAAAAAGCAATGTATGATGACAATGTGCTTGTAATCCCAGCTCCAGGGAGGCAGAGACAGGAGGATCTCTGGACCCCACCTAACATCCAGCCTAGCCTAATTAGTGAGACCCAGGTCCCAGTGAGAGACCCTGACGCCCAAAGGTAGGTGGATGGCTCCTGAGGAACAATACTCTAGATTTGATTACCACTGCATATGCTCACATGTGTATAGGCACCTGTATGTATACACTACACACACACACACACACACACACACACACACACACACACACACACACACCCTTCCTCCATGAAATATGCATACTTTCAAATCTTCTATCATTCTTTTCCTCATCCATCTCCCCTCACTGGCAATCACCGTAAATCATTTACGTGGTCTTACCCACCATTTCTTTAGATCAACACATGCCAGTGAAAGTATTTATCTTATCTCCCTGCTTCACAAAAACTTTGTCTCCTACCCAATTTTCCCACCATTGGCTTTGCTTAATTGACAGTACATCTCACACACATGACACAGCATCATTAACATCTGGTCTCCAGAGTTTATTCAGGTTCCATTATTGAAAACTTCCGTCTTTTGCTCAATGACTTCCTAGTTCTCTTGCTCCAATCCTGGGTGAGCGCTGTTCATCCTACACTCTTTTCCTGTGAACTCAGTTTCTTTAGATTCCACATTGAGATCATGCAATATTCTTTTTGTATATGACTTATTTTACTTAATGCCCACATTCATAGATGCTGATATAAATGGCGGGAATATTTTTATTTTTAAAGGTTAAATAGCATCCCTGTGTATTTAGGCTGTATGCCAAAATTTCTTTTTCTATTCATCTGCAGACAAATACTAAGGTTGTTTCCATACCTTGGCTATTGTGAATGATAATGCAACATATAGTTTGGTGATTAACAACACTGTTTTGTAAACTCAAGATTTGCTAAGACAGCAGATACACTAAGACACAGTAACACAAGTATATACAGGCAGAAGCAGTTGTGTGAAAAGATGGCCATATTAAATAGCTAGACTCTAGTAATCAGGTCACTCTGAATTTGCATGTTAAAACATTGTGCTGCATACTTTAAATATATATGCTTTTTATTTAAAAAGTCCTCGGGAGGATGGGGGCTGGAGAGATGGCTCAGTGGTTAAGAACACTGGTTACTCTTGCAGAGGACCCAGGTTTGATTCCTAGCACCTACATAGCAGCTAACAACAGTCTGTAACTCTAGTTCCAAGGGAATCTGATGCCCTCTTCTGACCTCCATGGACATTGTACAACACAGGTGCACTTCATACATGCAGGCAATACACGCATACACATGAAACAAAAATAATATTTTTTTAAAAAGTCCTCGGGGAGGAGCTGGAGGGATAGTTCAGTGGTTAAGAGTACATGGTAGTTAACAACTGTCTGTAACTCCAGTTCCAGAGTATCTGATGCCCTTTTCTGGCCTCTGTGGACATTGCACTACATGGGTGCAGTTACATACATGGAGGCAAAAACAGTCATACACATAAAATAAAAATAAATGAATAAAATTTTGAATGTCATTGGAAAACAAATCATATGACTCACTAATATTTTAGATATCAATAAAAATATTCCTCATTCTCTTTGTAATTTAATAGTGTTCTATTGTGTAGAGGTACTATGCATTTTCTATCCTATTGATATTTAAGAAAATTCTAGCGTTTTAGCTTATAAACAATGCTGTGATGAGGCTGGAGAAATGGCTCAGTGGTTAAGAGTACTGGCTGCTCTTCCAGAGGACCCGGTTTTGATTTCCAGTACTCACATGGCAACTAACAACCATCTGTAACTCCAGTTCCAGGGGATCCAATGCCCTCTTCTGGCCTCTGTGGGCTTTGCATGATATGAGTGCACTAATACATATGCAAGCAATACACTCATACACATAAAATAAAAACAAAGCTGCAGGCTGGAGAGATGGCTCAGCGGTTAAGCACACTGACTGCTCTTGCAGAGGACCTGGGTTCAATTCCCAGCACCCACATGGCAGCTACAAACCGTCCTTAACTCCAGTTCCAGGGGAATCTGATGCCCTCTTCTGACCGCCGTAGCATTGCACAACAGGGGTGCACTCACATGCATGCAGGCAATACACTCACGTACATAAAATAAAAATAATCATAAATTAATTAAAAAAATATTTAAAACAAACAATGTTGCAATGAATAATATTATCTTCTCAAATGTAAGCTAACATAAATTCACAGAAGTGGAATTGCTGAGCAAAAGTTACATAAGCTTAAACTTAAAAAAAAAAAATTCCAAATTGCATTTTGTAGGCCAGGCAGTGTGACATTTTAGAGTTCCACCAACAATGCCAACACTCTTCCCTATTACCTTGCCAATAGACTATTTTCAAAATTTTAGTGCTTTTCTTAAATCTGCTAGGTGGAAAATGGATGCAGTCTATTTTAAATTATTATTTCTATTATGTACTTAAAGGACTTTAGTTTGTTTTCTACGACTTGTTCAGTATATTATGACAATTATCTGTTATGTTGCTGTATTTTCTTACTGCTTTTTAGCAGTTTTATACTATAGAGATTGATCTTTGTTTATATTTTAAATATTATTTTAATCTAATATAAATAATATTATAATTATATTATTGACTGCTTAGAGTAATCTTCTTTTTCTTACTCCTGTTTATTCTTTTTCTCCTACCTTATTCCTCTTTTATCTCTTTTTATTCACAAAAAAGTCTAGGGAAACATCCACATGGCCTGGAGGTCAGGAATTCATTTTCAAAAAGACATAAAAATTAAAAAAAAACTGAAAGAAAAGAATGAAAATTGGCTTCATCAAATTTAAAGTAGGTACACATCAGAAATAATATGGAATTAGTAGCTTAAGCATAATATATGCAAGTCTTATAATTTTGAATATTTTATAGAAAGTTCAAAGATAAACAGTGATACAGAAAATAAGTGATTCACAAAAGGGAGTAGGTTGCTTTTTCAGAAAGTAATCTTTAGAAAATCAAAATTCAAAAAGACCACCAAACTGAAAAAGTGCACAAAGATTTGAACAGGCAAGTTCACGGAAGAGGAGATCCAAAAGGGCAAGAAATGCAGATAGAAATGACCCACATTGACCTCAAAAACATGCACTTGCTCACAAGACCAGATTTCTACTGATTTAGTTTGTAAAAATTAAAAAAAAAAATTGAATGCACCACGTGCCAGGACATTTTATGTCCTTATGCACTGCTCACAATGGGAGTGTGGATTTTCAGTTTCTTTATCAGTGTGTGGTAATATCTAAATCTTTTGCTCTATTTCATGTATATTGAGTGAAGTACAGATTTGGCTTATAGGCTTTTTTTTTCATAAATTCATTCAGTTGCTCTAACACCACTTACTAAACAGTTCTTTCACACTGTCACATAGTTTGAATGAGAATGCCTCCTATAGGCTCCAAGTATTTGGACATTTTGTCCACAGTTGGTGATGCTGTTTTGGGAGACTTTAGGAGGTGTGGCCTATTTGGAGGAAGCAGGCCATTGGGGGCAGGCTTTGAGAGTTCTTAAGCCTTGTCAGATTTCCAACTGCTTTCTGCTTCCTGTGCCTGCTTCAAGATGCTTGGCTTTCTGCTCTGGCCACCTTTGCAGTCATTATGGACTCTTGCCCTGGATCTGTAAGCTCAAATAAACTCTTCCTTTTATAAGTTCCCTTGGTCAAGGTGTTATATCACAGCAACAGAAATGTAACTAATACAACATGTAACTAATACAACTTTTGCTATATTCCAAAGTTCTGTGTATTTGAGTTTGTTTCTGAATTTATTTGCTTCTTATTGACCTATCTTTTCATGAATCACTGCCATATAATTTTAGTTATTAAAGGTCATGATATGATTCCATTCATTTATGGACTTATTTTTATTGAATAAATGGGTATTCCTAGACATTGGCTCTTTCTGCAGGTCACATTCCAGTTAAGCATAGCGAGCAGTCACTGTGAGCAGTCACCATACAGACTGTGCTGCTGCAGAAGCAGACTGCTTTCTGCAAATATGGCTTCCAGTGCGAATCTCTCCAGAACCTTACTGTGAGCAGGACTGCTACCAACTCTGTTCAGCATGGTCCTATGCACTTATAAAAAATGGTCATAGTTGTAGGGTTTCATTGTGAGTCTTGGATTTTCAGGAAATTTTTAATTTGGCTGGTGCATTTTAGGAATTGGTACAACTCTCCATCTCTGCTTTCTGTGTGTCTGCTCATTAACTCCTTCAATACTTCTGCCTGATTTTTTTTCCAACTTATAATTATAATTAGAAATCTAGAACTTATATGTTTTTCAACTCTCACTCCTACATTCTCTCAAATCTTCCTTGTGCTTGCATCACTCTCTGATATTACCATAGCTTTTATTTTCTAACTCTACAGTTCTCTATCTACAAATTGTATGCAGAGTGTGTGAAGCCCAAGTGTCATATACCGAAGGTATGTTTACCAGGGTATGGTGCCAATAGGAAATAGTGGGATCTTTAAGACGGGAGCCTAGTGAACAGAGACTAAATCACTGGGAATGTACCCTTCAGGGAGATATCAGGACCTTTAATCTTTGTTCTACCTCTTTTTGCTTTCTGACTGATGAGCTGAACAGGTATTGTACCATTTTTCTTGGGGAGATGTGAACAAATGTCTACACACCCTAGCTAGGATACTGAACAGTGCAAAGAAGCAATTCCATCCAAGACTAGCTTAACAAACCAGTGATTTTTACTAAGCTTGTTTTAAGGAGTATATGTGAATGATTGCACACAAGAGCTTGGGTGACTCAACAACGGTTATCTTACTGAAAAGGTCACACAGCATGGATGATGGCTCACGAAAGCAGCATCTGGAGTTCTCTGACAACTTTTAGTCAGCTCAGCCAGTCAGAGAATCTCACTCCCCAGCTTTTAAAACCTTGGAAAGGAACCTTGTGAATCTTGCAACTTTTTGAGTTTTGTGTCACTTACTTCCTGGGCCTTATATGTTTTGTTTACTTCCAGTCTTATGAGCTCCCATCTTCTTCCAACCAGGAATGTGTCAGTTCAGAGGAAATAGTGATACCACTAGTCTCCTTTGCTGTGTATTCCCACAACCATGTGCTGTGCTACTGTAGACCCAAAGGAACAAGCCCACAACCACAGACTGAAACGTCTGAAACTATGAGACAAAATAAATTTTTATTCCTTTTTGGTTTCATTTCCTAAACTGTGTGTGGTGTATGTGTGCGTGTACATATGTGTGCAGGTGTGCTTGCCTATGTGGATTCCTGTGGATGTCCGAGATTGATGTCAAGGTGTCTTTTCCCAATTGCTTTTCCACTTTAATTTTTGAGACAGTATCTCTTTCTGAACCCAAAGCTTGCTATTTTGGCTAAACTGGCTGGCCAGCAAGCCCTGGGATCTCCCTGTCTCTATACCCCAGTGCTGGGACAGACAGACAGACACATATTGTGTACATGGTTTTTATGTGGGTTCTGGACATCTGAACTCAGGTCATTATGTTTACACAACAAACACTTTAGCTATTGAGCCAGCTCTCCAGCCTCCTTTTTTCCTTTTTAAAATAAAAAAGTTTATTTATTCACTTATTTGATGTGTGTGTGTGTGTGTGTGTGTATGTGTGTGTGTGTGTGTGTGTGTGTGTGTGTGTGTGTGTGTACCATGGCATGTGCATGGAAGTTAGAGGATAACTTTCAGAGGTAGATTCTCTCCTTTCCTTGTGAGTTCCAGGGATCAAACTCAAGTCATCAGGCTTGGCAGCAAGTGCTTTTACCTGCTGAGCTGTCTTGTTAGCCCACAATTTTGCTGTCCCCTCCTCTAGTTTGGTGGAAACCCTAGGGGTTGACTGTCTCGAGCATTTTGTCACACTGATAGAGAGTGAATGCATTATTCTTCTAAGATGCTTCTTTAAGATGTATATGAGAACACTGAGGCATGACCAGATGAGCCACTGCTATTCTGAGTCAGTTTACATTTATCCATCAGAAGGCACAGAAAGTCCCATGGAAGAGGATTCTGCTAATATTGGTATAATCCAAGTGTGGTGTTGCATGCTGGGAGGCACACAATCTCTACACTTTAAAAAACACATAAAAGCCAGGTGTGGTGGGGCACGCCTTTAATCCCAGCACTTGGGAGGCAGAGGCAGGCAGATCTCTGTGAGTTCAAGGCCAGCCTGGTCTCCATGGTGAATCCAGGACAGCTGGGGCTACAGGGAGACCCTGTTTCAAAAAGACAAACAAAACAAAACATATAAAAGTAGAAGGGAGATTATTTGAGAGAAAGAATGGGACCAGAGAGAAGGTGAAGGGGACAAGAAAGCATACATGGTATGGAAGTAATAAAGTATGTTACATACATGCATGAAAATATCAAAACAAAACCCATTATTTTGTACAATTAATATATACTAATAAAAAGTTTTATTGGAAAATTTGGTTCTCTTTAATGTCAAACTGTCACGTATGGATGAGAGAGTTGTTTCTGTTACTTTGCAGTGACCACTTTCGTGTTATGGCAGACCATGGGTACAATGGTTCCAATGTAGAATAATTTTCAAATTACCCACTTAAAAGTAAATCATTAAACAATGTTTCTTCTTTCCTGGTTTAGCAATGATTCAACTGGTTCTATTTGTGATAATCTATCCTAGGTGATGGATTTCTTTCTTAAAAGAAGGTGAGAAATTCTGTAGGCTTCAGAAAAGTGCTGCTATTAGTGTCTGAACATGTGACTGTAACATTTGTGGTTCTCACCACAGCATCTTGACTGTGAAATAAATGAACGAAGTTTACC
>NW_008343216.1:2513945-2515136 GCF_000622305.1 Nannospalax galili | reverse complement strand
TCTTTTTGAGACAGGGTCTCCCTGTAGCCCCAGCTGTCCTAGAACTCACTATGTCGACCAGGCTGGCCTACAACTCACAAAGATGCGCCTGCCTCTGCCACCCAAGTGCTGGGATTAAAGGCATGCACTGCCACGCCAGGCCCATGAAGTTTATCTTTTTATTCATTGTAGATTACCAGAGTTTTCTATGATCGAAAAGGTTAAAATGCACTAAAAATGGTTCATTTTGTAGATGGTAATAATTACATTAATGAAAATATAAATTATTTAAATTATTTTTATTAGCAAAACAATTAAATTTTCATTTTTGTGTATGTTTGTATGTATGTATGAGTTGGTACTTATTTGTGTGTGCACGTGTGTATACATGTGTGGAGGCCAGAGGTCAGCTTTGGACGTCATTCCTCCAGAGCCATCCACCTTGTTTTGTGAGACAGTCTTTCATTGGCCTGAAGTTTGCTGAGTAGGCTGGCTGGCCAGAAAGCCTGAAATCCTCCCATCTCCACCTCTTCAGCACTGGCAGTGCACTTGCATGGTGCCATGCACAACTTTAAAAGACATGGGTTCAGGGAACTGAATGCAGGTCCTCATGCTTGACCTATGTAAATTTCATATTTTTTTATTTTAAAGTATTTTATTTATTACTTTTTTATTTTATGTGTATGAGTGCATTGCCTGCATGTATGTAAGCGCACCATGTTGTGCAGTGCCTGTGGAGGTCAGAAGAGGGTGTTGAATCTCTTGGAACTGGAGCTATAGATGATTGTTAGCTACCATGTGGTTGCTGGGAATTGAACCTGGGACATCTGCAAGAGCAGTCAGTGCTCTTAACTGCCGAGCCATCTCTCCGGCCCCCAAACTTTCATATTTAAAGAATGTTTTCATCTATCCAATTTTATTGAGCTTTATTTTTATGTTTTTCTTGGTTTTTGTCTTTAAGACTTCAAAAAATAGTTTCATACTGAACTGACAAGCAATATTTGTTACTTTGTAATTTTATTCTGCAAAGTAGCAAAGTTATTAACTTCTTACATCCTTAAAAGAGTTGTTAAAAGTAAAAATAAACTGGTTACCAAATAAGACTGTCAATTATGTTTCACCGAAAATGTTTTTAAAAAGTGTTTATTTAAAATAAAAGATGGAAAATATACAGATATAAAATGTTTATATATTTTAAATGTGTACATATTT
>NW_008343216.1:2504177-2513921 GCF_000622305.1 Nannospalax galili | reverse complement strand
TGTGTACATATTTATTTTTATTAAATAGTTTATATATAATGCATGTGTATATTTGAGTGATGATATGCCTGATTTGGGAGGTGAGTTAGTTGACCATGCATTTGTTTATTCCAGAGACATGGTTTGAGTCACTACTGAAGAGTCTATGGATAAGGGGCTATGAACATGTATACAAAAATAGCATTTGTTCTTTCAACATTTATTGCTCATTTCAACATTTATTAAACTTTACTAAGCAGGTTTCCCTAACGACACCTGAAACTAATAGCCGACAAGCTACCACCATGGTCTTGCAATTAGACACGATTAAGTATGAATTCATTTTCTCCTGTCTAATAATGACTTCTCAGCCCATTAGGTTATTTTCAAGATTATTTTGACACCACATGAAGTTTGGAAGGGAAAGTAGTGAGGGGATAGGGAGGTATGGGGACAGGGGGTAGATATGATCAAAACACATATGTATGTATGAAATTCTCAAACAAAAATTCTGATTAATAAAAAAAGAAATGTGGATCTACACTAATAATGACTTTTGATCATTTCAAGATGCTAACATTATTTTCCACTTTACCATTAGAAGCGAATTCCCTAAATGTACATTCATAGATACAAAATCATAATCATGTTAATGCAGCCCAGACTGGCTTTGGACTTGGAATCCTCCTGCCTCTGCTTCCCAAGTACTGAGATTGCAGGCATGCACCATCATGCTTGGAAAAATCATAGTCTTTAATCTGGAGGATTATCAACAATTGTTCAGATTTCTCGAGATCTCTCCTGACAAATGCCTTGGACTCTATGCATCATTCTCTGCAGTTCTGATAGGGAGATGTGGGGTTTCAACCTTGTAATTCCACTTGGTAACATCTGCTTTTCTCATATGTGTTAGTTACATGGAAGAGCTCTCTAAAGGATGGCAAATGTCCTCATTCTTTTCCTGGATATTCCTTAAAGTATATTTTCAAACTTCCCCACTAATTAAATTCTTCCTTTTCCTTTTCCTGTTTAAAAATCTCATTGTGTTATACAAAATAAAGGCCTTGGTTTCAGGGAAATTGTCACATTAGCGTTTACTTACTGAAATGTTGAAAGAGAACTGACTCTACCAAATAAGAGAAAACCCATGCAGGAAATCTGTTTTCTTTTTGAAAATGTCATCAGCAAAACTGAGTACTAAGCACGGACTATGGGTGGTAGAGGTGGGAAGGAAACCAGAAGAAAAATGGCCATTGACACTTTATCTGTGCTTATTGATCTAAAAAGTTATAAACTATGTAAGCAGAAAATGACAGTCTAGATGTTTCATTCTTAGTTTTATGGTCCATTCAACTAATTTATAGTTTAAATGCATTGAAAACTCCCTAACAGTTAGACCTAGTGTGAGACCTCCTGCTCTGAATTGGTTTTCATGATGATTCAACTTCATGACATTTCTCCAAGCAGACCTAGCTTATTCATTGATCATAACTGTGTCTCTTTTAAATTTTTACCAGCCATTGTTAAGATTAGCCACTAAGTCACCTTTCTAAATTTGAAAATATTCAGGATCTGAATAAATTTTTTCATATTTCAATGTTACTTTGCAAGAAATCAAAGAAATCAGGATACGACCATAAGGCAACTTGTTTAAATTTAGTTTTCAGAAATAAAAT
This sequence comes from Nannospalax galili, assembly GCF_000622305.1. Classification (NCBI taxonomy): domain Eukaryota; kingdom Metazoa; phylum Chordata; class Mammalia; order Rodentia; family Spalacidae; genus Nannospalax; species Nannospalax galili. The sequence continues at coordinate 2,512,266 of NW_008343216.1, read as the reverse complement.
TTCCATGATGTCAGTCTAATAACAGATTGAATTTTAGCTTTGATGATCATATACACAATATATACAATTTGTCTAATCCAAGTGGGATTTATTTTGATATAAAATAGTTAATAGTTAATAGTTTTTTTATATAAAATAGTCATCATGTTCAAAATCACATTTCTAGTTAGAAAGTTCAATCTTCAAACATGCCACCACTCAAAGCTGCTAATAATAATGTCTCTAAAATGTCTTGCCCAAGCAATTTCTTTCAAAATTATTTTGCTTTAATATTTTTGTTAATTTAGTCTCTAGATTTTTTTTGGCGTTTTAAAAATAATCATGACTATGATAGTAATCTGTGTTTTTAAAGTCTTTATTAGCAAACTGTGATGATTTAGAATTATTCATGGATCATTTCATTTATACATCTCTAAAATCCTATTGGGAGAGAATTTTCTTATCTCCATTTTAAGTTTGAGGAATTCTAAAATACAAAGATGTTAAGTAATTTATTCAAAGGCATATGGACAGTGAGTGATAAGTTGATCCAAACTCAAAACTGGTTTTGTCACAATTTCAAAAAAATATTGCTTTACTTTCCCTCTGTGGTTCATTTAAAATTATTTTCCATACATTGATGTAATGTACTCTAATTATATTTATACATCGATGTAATGTATTCTAATTGTATTCATTCATTGATGTAATGTACTCTAATCGTATTCATACATTGGTTTAATGTATTCTAATTGTATTCATACATTGATGTAATATACTCTAATCATATTCATACATTGATATAATGTATTCTAATCAGATACATACATTGATGTACTCTAATCATATTATCACCCACAGGACTCTAATCTTCCCTCCACATCCTACTTGCCCTCTTTCTTTCCCTAAATAATCCCCTTTCTGCTTTTCATGTATTTTTTTCTTTTTAACTTGATTCTACATATGAGAGAAAACATGTGGCATTTGCCTGTCTACGTCTGGCTTATATCAGTTAATTTGTTCTATCCATTTTCCTACAAATGACAAGATTTCATTCTCTCTTATGGATGAATAAAACTCCATTTGTATATATACTACCCTTTCTTTATCTGATCATCTGTTTTTTAAATTTAATTTTTATTTATATGTATGTGTCTCTGTCTATGTGTGAATGTATGCTAGTGAGTGCAGGTGTCCATGGAAGTCAGAAGAGGGTATTGGATTCCATAGAGCTGGAGTTACAAGTTGTTGTGAGACATCCAACATGGATGCTGAGAGCTGACCTCCAGTCTCCTAGAAGAGCTGCAAGTTCTCATAACTGCTGAGCCATGTCTCCAGTCCCATTTGTTCACAGGCATCTAAGCTTTTGTGAATAGTGGTGTCGTAAACATGGGTGTGCAGGTATCTCTACAATATGTTGATTTAGGTAGAATTCTTAACCATGATCATATAAGCTGGCAAATGAATACTAGGGTTCATATTTCTTATTATTTAAAATTAACTGTACTATTGCTTATATTTAATGAACATCTAAGAAAATTATTACTTTGGCTTGAGAAAAAAAATTGAGAAAGTTTCAAGGCACCAAGAATTACTTTTCATTTTTTAAATACTAAATGATTCATACATGTAAATTAGATAAATAGTTAAATCATTATTTCGCTTAAATCCCTGTTAAAGCATACGTGTGTGGGGTCGGGGGTGTATTGGAATGCTATTCTTTCTACTCAATTTTCTGTAAACTTAAAATTGCTCCAAAAATGCATACAGTACATCTCTTATGTTATTCTGTACAAAATCAATTCAAAATGGATGAAAGACTTTGACTAGACTGATACACTGAAACTACTAGAGGAAAAATATAAGAGAAATACTTCAAGATCTAGGCATTGGCAATGACTGAAGAGAATTTCAGAAGCACAGGAAATAGTAGCAAGAAACAGGAAATGAAATTGTATCAAACTAAAAATCTTCTGCATAGCAAAGAAGATAGTTAACAGAAGGAACAGACAGCCTATAGATGGGAGAAAATCTTTGTTAGCTATTCATCTGTGAGATAATTGATATCTCGAATACATAGAGAACTCAAAAAATTAAACCTCTTTCCAGGGCCATGCTCTCTGCCATCTCTGATTCTCTACACTTTGGCCAGTTGTGGCCTTCTGTGTGCATCGTACTCTCTCGCACGAGGAAACTTTGCTGGTGAGAGTTGAGAGGTGCTTCTCTCTACCTGCCTGTTCCACTGTGTTCCATGAGCCTTAGGTGTAGAGGTTCCATTGTAGATGTGTCATTTAGGGCTGGGAATCTCTCAGATATATATTCTCTGTGTGTGACAAGTTGTGTAACTCTACAACACTCTTCATCTGTTGTAAAAAGAAGCTTCTTTGATGAGTGGTGAATGGTATATTTGTGTGTAAATATAAGGATCCATATTTAGTGTACAATTAGAAATTGCATTTGTCTAGGGATGTGACAGAGATAGAGTTTTCTCTAAGATCTATGACCTCTCCAGCCATGTGATTTTGGCTACATTTACAAAAAATTCAATAAAAATATACACTGAAACAAAAGAAATTAAACCCCAACAACAGTAAAATAAATTATCCAATCAGGAAATAGGCAAATGAATTGAACAGTTCTAAAAAGAAGTAAAGGGGCTGGACAGATGGTTCAGTGGTTAAGAGCACTGCCTTCTCTTGCAGAGGACCTGGGTTTGGTTCCTAACATCCACATGCAGCGAACAACCATCCATAACTCCAGTTCTAAGGGATCCAGTGTTCTCTTCTGGCCTCCATGGGCATGCACACGTGGGTGCACTTGCATGCGGGCAAAACATTCATACACATAAAAATATAGGTTAATTAATTTAAAATTTAAAAAGAAGTATAAATGGTCAGTAAATATGTGAAAAAAATGTTCAACATTCTAACCATTAGATAACTGCAAATCAAAACTTTGCTGAGATTTATTTCATTTCACCCCAGAAAAAATGACTAACATCAAGAAACAAGAAAACTTATATTTTCAAGGATGCTGTGGGGGTGGGGAATTTAGAGAGAAGAGTGTGTGTTTATGTGAGGAAGGAACACTTACACATTGGTGCTGTGATTATAAGTTATTGCCGCCTCCATGAAAGTATAGAGGTTCCTCAAAAAGTGAAAAGTAGAACTACTATATGATCTATCTATAATACTCCTGGGTACACATTGGAACAAAACCCAAGTCATGTGCAACAGAGAGACCTGCACATGTGTGTTGACTTTGGTACTATGCACAATAACCAAGGCTCAGAGTCAGCCTAGATGCTCCTCAATAGAGTTTTATTCGGCTCTAGAAAAAACAAAATCATGTTGTTTGCATGAACATGCAAAGGGAAATCAGAGAGAAAAATGGTGCATGCTTTCTGCTCATAAGAGCCTATATATATAGTTTTTTTTCTTTTTTTTTGGTCTTTTTGAGACAAGGTCTCTCTGTAGCCCCAGCTGGCCTGGATTCACCATGGAGACCAGGCTGGCCTCCAACTCACAAAGATGCGCCTGCCTCTGCCACCCAAGTGCTGGGATTAAAGGCGTGCGTCACCGCGCCCGGCTGAGCCTAGATGGTTTTAAAGACATGAAAGTAGAAGGGGACTGTTAAGGAGGGAAAGCAACTGCAGCAGAGGGGGAACAAGTGAAGAGAATGAGGATTATGACTATTTCACTAAATTTTTCCCTTCTTGCTGGGAGACGACGCCCCCCCAGTCCGGTCCTGACACAGATTAACAACCTACATAGGGCATCTTATTTGGATTTTGCATAGTTTATATGACATTTGGGAGGGAGTGACTTACAAAAACACGGATTCTTACAGGCTTTTCCTTTTCCACGTTTGAAATGCTCCACCCTGTCTTCACCATATTCAACATGGTGGGGCTCCACCCCTATTTCCCAGTTGTGCTCCAAGTTGCCTTCTCATTGGTGTGATCTCACCCTGTTGAGCAGCCCCCGAGATGAACGGGGTATTCCCCCCCTTCGTACTCTATTCAAAAAATGGTGACTACCCCATTCACCTCTGTGCTCAAAAGTCCACACCCAACAGCCACACAAAATGGTGAGAGAGTGGCCTCATGGTTTTTCTGGCTTATATCTCCATACCATAGCCCCGGCCCTTAATGGGCTTGACTCCTTCTGCAGAGTGTGGGAAGGTGGGACCATGGCTTATCAGAGGAATTTCTGGGTCACAATGACTAATGCATCATATACATATATTAAAATGTCTTGAAAGCCACTATTTTGTACAATTAGCATATGCTAATAAAACTAAAAATAGATAATATATAAATTAGAAATAAAATATAGTAACATTACATAATGCAAAAGAGGAAAACTTCCTATTACGTGGTGTTCATTTTTTTTCTCTTGTATTGTGTCTATTGTCTGAGGAGAGTAAATATACATTGTGCATTTAATCAGAGTGCAGACAAGGTAGGAAAACTACAAAGTCATTTAAACAAGGGTAGTTTAATATAAAGAGTAATGCTTGAATTGTAGATGAATGAGGGATTAGTTAATAAGAAATAAAGATGACACTATAAACCCCAGAAACAACAGCAGCTGCTGTTTTGTGCAAGGCTGAGACATTGCTGAGCATGCCTGAGCAAGGATCGGTGATGCTGAGATCAGATTTTAGCGGAGCGGTCACAGCAGTGGCTCACTGAATAGCAGTGTAATCACTGTGGTGCCTTGCTGATGGGTCTTGTTTGGAAATCTGCTCCCTATGGGCCTCAGGACAGCTGTTCACTCAAAAGTGTCTTTCCAGAAGCAATCTGATACAAAACCACGCAGGCAGTTCCAAGGAAAGCTCCTGGCTTCTGTGCATTGTCAGAGGCAGGCAATGGGGAAATAGTGTGACTCAGGAGTTAGATACTGGGAAAGCCACAAGCTGTTAGGGGGCCGGGCCCTGGGAAAGCTGAGTGCACTGCAGACAGTCGGTAAGTCCTAAGTCGGTCACTGAAACGAAGAGCGAATATTCTTTCTTCTTGCAATACGCCTCTGGCACCTTGTACTGAAAGGCTTAGCATCTTGTTAGGTTACAAGTGTAATGAAAACACCCATACCCATAATTGCAGAGCAGGCAGTGAAGGAAGAACTGGGAGCTGGGGGCCAATAGCTTGAAAATTGGCACAGGTGGCAAAGGCAGAAATGGTTGGTTTATGTATGTAAATTTTGAGGGGGGTTTACACCAGGCCATGTGTGAGAGAAATTGGATGAACTTTCTCACTCTTCTGCAGACTCCAGAAGTGACAGCTGAGTATGCTTCCTTGGCATGTGCTGAGCTGGCTTTCCACCCTTTCCACCCTGCTCATTCATGTGAGTTCCACTGTTTGCTGGTTTTTAACACCTAGACTGTTCCATACATCTAGGTTCTTGTATATTCACCTCTTCCCTACTAATTTAATTCTTACCGTCTCCATTTTGCGTTCCATCGTATGGTCCTTTGACTTCTTTGACTCAGTTCACTCTCAGGCCCTGACTAACTTCACATCCATGTGATTGTTCAAGCCAGTCCTAGGAAAGTACCCTGAGAGTGTGTGAAATGGCACAATTTCCATTCATGAACTTTGTCTAATGAACTGGTTTGTAGAGCGGTAATGATGGTCTGAGAATAGGTAGGACCAGAACATAAGATTTTCCTCTACTGGGAGAATAAAAAATATTGCTGTTTACTAGAAACACAGTCAATTAAAAATCTTTAACTTAATTATCTTTGGGAATATTCACAGGGCCCCATTCTTCTGCTTCACTTTGATTAATTTGTGCTTTTTGGTGCTGAGGAACAAACCTGGGCCTCATTTATTCTAGACATGTGCTGTGCCAATGCGCTAAACACCCAGGTCTGATTTATGTTAGCATAGATAAAAGAAAAATGAGGTGAATAAAGAAATAAGTAATACTTTTCTGCTATTGTTTGAGTTAATCAGTCATTTAGGTTTCATGTATTTCATTTCGAATATTTGTCTATGGTCTTATAAATGTATGTATTATTTTGGATAACCAATAGCTATGTATATATGCATATAACAAATCTTATATGCCTACTTTTTGGTTATTTATTTAGTTTTATAAAAATGAGCATTGTAGACCCTTTACAAGGAACCTGAGTAAGAGAAACTTATTTTTTTAATACCTGGATGATAGTCTACATTATAGGTGGATGAACTTCTCATGGATAAAGTTTAAGCCATTATAAATTATGGTCTATGCAGTTGGGCACTTTCAGGCTAATCCTTTCAATTTTATATATCAATATAATAGAAAAATGGCTGAGTGCATCCCTGCCAAAGGATTTTATTTATGACAATGAGCTTTTTTAAAAGATTTATTTGCAAGGCTGCTCTTCAAACACTTAAATTTCTTTGTTCACTTGTTTTTGTCTACTTTTGTCAAAATTCTTTATGTAATTACAAACTCAATGTGTCTTATTTCTTATCAACAAATACTTCTAAGAATAATATTACTAATGCATCTAAGATTTGGTTGCTACAAAGCCACGTTGAGTAAAGTTTAATGTTTTGTGTATACAATTTCTTGGAATTCATTTTTAAGTTTCATGATTGATTTTACTAGTTTTCTAGATATATAACTTATATTGGGGTTACCACTACAAGATAAAGAAAAAAAACCTCAGAAGAGTTGGACTTTCAGACTGAAAATGAAGAATGCTAAGCACCTTAGCAGTATTTAGCCTACAATTTCCAAATTTCAGTAGCTTTTTACATTTTATTTTACTACATGGCATGCATTCATTTTCGATGAATGCAGTCGATGTCACTTTGCTGCATTTATTCTCACTGGAAAATCACCCACTAACAATTTAGAATTCAGCAACTTCATTATATCAGTAGCTTTTCATTATTTCTATGAATTAGCTGATACTTCTCTTTCCCAGTACTGGGGCCTTCCATGTTACTGAGACTCAGTCTTTAGCTATTCTTAGTTTTGGTTTTTTAAAATATTTTATTTATTATTTCTGTTTTATGTGTATGAGTATATTGCCTGCATGTGTGTAAGTGCACCCGTGTCATGAAATGCCCTTGGAGGTCAGAAAGTGGTGTTGGATTCCCTTCGGGGACTGAAGTTACCGCACGGTTGTTAGCCACCATGTGGGTGCTGAGAATTGAATCTGGGTCCTCTGCAAGAGCAGTCAGTGCTCTTAACTGCTGAGCCATCTCTCTAGCCCCCTCTTTTTTGTTTTTAATTGACCATTTAGGGGAAGTGTAGCTGTTGGTCTTGCTTTTTCATGAATAATGAAAGTGGCTGTAAATAATGTTATTTTTTTCTTTCTGCCTTTAAAATCATATCACTGAGGCTTTAACTGAATTAAGGGAGACACATTCAGACTGATATAAATGACTAGACATTTATATTTACAAATTGGCTAACTATACCTCTAAAATCTGTTTATTTCAGTATTTGGCCTCAAATGTAGAGACAGATGTAGAAATAATTATCACAAATGTTTTAAAAAGTTGGGTTATATTAAAAGAAGCTTTTCACAAACCTGAAGGAAACAATGAAATTGACATTGATTGACATTGTCTGTACTTTGAAAATTATCAGCCAAAACACTCAGTAAAAATAAAAAGGAAAATTACCATATACATCCATACTTTTAAAAGGATACCCAACTTAATGCTGTAAGCTTCCAAAATAAATGTTCTCTTGACAGATCAAACAAGCACAAATACAACATGGCAATTTTATACTAGGGTTAAAATAATGATCAAATTTGGAAATGTACAAAATTTTGACTCTGAAAAATTTCTGAGCAAACCAATTTCTCTGTGGTGGTTTAAATGAGGATGTCCCCCATAGGCTCCAAATATTTGGACAACTGGTCCCTAGTTGGTGGTGCTGTTTTGAGAGGCTTTAGGATGTGTGGCCATGCTGGAGGAAGGATGTCACTGGGAGTGGGCTTTGAGATTTCTTAAGCCTTGCTGGATTTCCAGCCATTCTCTGCTTCCAGTGCCTGCTTGAAAATGTGAGGGCTCTTCTTACTTCTCCAGCCTCCTCTGCCACCATGCCTCCCCACCATGATGGACTCATACGCCTTTGGAACAATAAACTCTTCC
>NW_008343216.1:2480964-2504103 GCF_000622305.1 Nannospalax galili | reverse complement strand
CATGTGGGTGCTGGGATTCGAACCTGGGTCTTCTGCAAGAATACTCAGTGTCCTTAAGCACTGAGCCATCTCTCCAGTCCCCAAACTCTTCCCTTTATAAGTTGCTTTGATCAATATTGTTATCACAGCAGCAGAAAAGATAACTAATACTCTCCTAACGTTGGTAGGACAAGAATATTCAGCAAACACATTAGGAAAATCAGTTTTACCACAATAAAATTCAACATACAAATTATAAATTTAAATAAATCTAGTTATGGGGCTGGAGAGATGGATCAGCGGTTAAGAACACTGGTTGTTCTTGCAGAAGACGGGTTTGAATCCCACTACCTACATGGCAGTTAACAAATGTCTGTAACTTTAGTTCCAAGGGATCCGACAGCCTCTTCTGTCTTCCGCGAACATTGAATGACACAGATGCACTTACCTACATGCAGGCAATACACTCATACACATAAAATAAAGATAATAAAAATATAGTTATTAAAAGACATATATATACACACACACACACACATATATATATATATATATATATATATATTTTTTTTTTCTGCTAGCCTCCCTTAATCTTCCAGCTGCTTTAAAGAACAATAATGAACTTCTTGGCAATATTTTAAACTATTCACTTCTAATATTTATTTGAAAAGTTATCTTTCAATAAGCTTCTGCTGTTTATAGTAATTTATCAACAGTTGGGGGCTGGAGCGATGGCTCAGCAGTTAAGAGCAGTGTCTACTCTTATGGAGGACAGAGGTTTAATTCCTGGTACACATGGTGGCTAACAATCATATGTAGCTCCAGTTCCAGGGGATCTGGTGCCCTCTTCTGACCTCCATGAGCATTGCATGAAATGGGTGCACTTACATACATACAGGAAATACACTCATACATATAAAATAAAAAAATAATTCAACAACAGTTATGAATATTTATTATGGTCAGTGTCATATGGATTTTCCCACCCCCGACTAGTTTCTGCCTGTATTAGCTATTTTTCTGTTGCTGTGCTAAAACACCATGGCCAAGGGAACTTATAGAAAAAAGAGTTTATTTAAGCTTAGGGTTCCAGGTTCCAGAGGCATTAGGGTTTGTCATGTCGAGGAGGCATGGTGGGAAGAGGTTCCACAGCAGAAAGAGGAGCACTCACATCTTCAAGCAGGCACATGAAGCAGAGTGAGACTGGAAAGTTGTCCAGGCTTAAGAACTCTCAAAGCCCGCCCCCAGTGATGCACTTCCTTCAGCAAGGCCACATCTCCTAAAGCCTCCCAAAGCAGTGCCACCAATTGGGGACAAAATGTCCAAATACTTGGAGCCTATGGGGGACATTCTCTTTCAAACCACCACACTAGCTCATTCCAGTCATATAATCTTTTGGCCTGCATATTTCATCATGTAAAAATTTTGGAACACTAAATCTAAACTGGAAGACTGCATTGGTGTTAGAAAATACATTTTTTTTCTTTCAAATTTACAGAAAAAAAAGTGTATAAAATTGCATAGCTATGCAAAATTCCAAAGCTGAGTTCCAAGAAAAGGAAGTTGAATTCCCAGGTATTGGAAACTGAGTGGGAACACACAGTGAGAGGTGGGTGTGCTGGAGATGTGACAGTGTGTCATTACCTGAACGATTTGACTCTTGGAGTGGTTTAAAACCAAGAGTAAGCCTGATCTATTCTCAGAATTTGTTCCTTCAGATTCTCTCAGAACTCTTCTTCTGAACACAGAACTTTCTGTTTACTGAAGCAGTACATCCAGCATGGTATGGAAAAAGGAAGGAGGAATTGTCTTATCAGAGAAGGATTTTCTCTTTCTGATCCCTGCTGGCCCAGAACAGCATACATAACCACAAGCAGAACTTGTCAATCTAATTCTACCTGTTGTTTGCAAAACAAACAGTGTAATTCACTTCTTTCAATATTAGTGCTTTCAACAATGACATTTTCACAACACACACACACACACACACACACACACACACACACATTCTGAATCAAGAGCAAGGGAGGGTTGTGAGAAATTAAAGCTTTATGTTTAACTTAAAAGGGGAGCCCAAAGCCTAATAAGTTTGTTTACATTGTAAACAAGCTGAGAAAATGTTAAGTGATCTTAAAACATAAGATTAACTTTGGTCCAAGGTGAGGTAAGATTCCTCTTGTACTTTTAACAAAAGACATTCCCACAGTAGGAGTCAGAGCTGTGTGGCCCATGAGGCGAAAGCTCTAGAGGCTGCCCTTTTAGCAGAAACAACAGGATTCAATGTTTCAGGCCATGGATTGGAGGGAGGGGGACTTGTCTCAGCTTTTAAAATTTTATTTATTTATTTATTTTAAATTTACATCTATCAGTGTTTTGCCTGCACGAATTGAAGTGTACCACATGTGTGCGATTCCTGCAGCGGCCAAAAGAAGACATCTGATCCCCTAGAACTGACGTTACAGACTGTTATTAGCCACCACATAGTTGCTGGGAACTGAACCTGGGTCTTCCACAAGAGCTGTCAGTGCTCTTAACCACTGAGCAATCTCTCCAGCCCCTTGTCCCAGCTTTTTTTACATAAAATCAAACATATAGCCTTATTGGAAACATTCTTCCTTCTGATCTTGAAAAGGCACATTGATAATGGTGACTCGTCCTAGACCATGAATGAAAATACTGTAGAAAGTCTTGAATGTTATGATCCTTGTGGAAATTCTGATAAAAAAGCTTGTACGAAATCTGCTGTATAACCATAGTGCATTTATCAACAGAGGCAATAGTGATGCTGTCACTCAGATAATGCAGCATCTCTATGAAACATGATTAGGCTCCTACCAAAGACTTGCTCTTCCATTCATTATTGGGAAACTGCTATGGACTTGCCATCTTGACAAAACAATGGGAAATTATATGACGTATATCATAAAAAAACAACAGGAAAAAATACACTAAAAACTGATTTCAGATATTGATCAAAAGACAGGACTGTATTGTGATTCCTACAGAAGAGGAATGGGTAAAATATTAGTAACTGATATTGTTGCCCTCAAACTCCTAGGATGAAGTGAAAGTAGATTAAGTGCAAACAGCATCTGTGGGCTTAGTGGATTAAAGAGACCAAGACCAGAGATTAAGAGGCTAAAGTATCTAGAATTTCCTGGGCCTATTTACATAGAAGAAGTTGCTATGCATAGAAAATACTCTGAAGTCTTTGTAGGGTGTCCCCTTGAGTATTTGGCAAAACACAAATCTGTGTATGTAAAGTTAGAAATCTGTTAAGCTAAGTAAGAAAATCTACCAGGAAAAGAAAAGTTAAATAAAGCTGAATACTTGCAAAACTACAAAAGGTTACTAACAAAGATGGCCAGATCCCACTGAGGGAACAAAGCATTAACTGGAAAGCCTAAAAGGGTCATGCTTCAGTAGTGGATGCTTAGCTAACTTAAAGTAAACCGTATAAACCTTAGAAACAAGGATGACTATATCATGCTGATGCGCAAGTTACATTAATACCTACTAGAACAGAATTCCTTAAATGAATACAGTGAAATTCAGTTCTCAATAACACAAATTCATAGCGTCTGGCATATAAAACAATTACTAGACATATGAAGAAAGATGAAAAGTGTGAATCTTAACGAGGAAGAAAATATGTCAATAAAAATAGACACAGACAGGAGAATGAGGTTACAGGCAAAATTTTATTTAGGTTGTGACCCTGAGCCTTTAATGGCTAAGCCCTTCCAGTCTGTAATTTTAAATTATTTTATGTTCATGCACATACATATATTATATGTGTATGTATTAAACATATGCCATTATATAAAGGAAGATGTGAGCATAATGAGAGAAATAAACTACATAATGAATCTTTTATTTTAAAATGTTTTAATTTAATTCACTGTGTATAAGTGCACTTGTGTCATGCAATTTCCAGCAGAGGTCAGAAGAGGGCATTGCATCCCCTGGAACTGGAGTTATGGATGGTTGTTAGTTGCCATGTGAGTCTAGGATTTGAATCCAGGTCCTCTGCAAGAGCAGCCAGTGCTCTTAACTGCTTAAGTATCTCTTCAGCCTCCCATAATGGATCCTTTAGAGGTAAAAGTTTTATAGGCTGAATAACCTACATATGAACTATTGCAGAGAAAGAGATTGATAATTTTGAAGACTGTAATAGAAATATTAAAAATGAGATAGAAACAAACAAAAACATCAAGGGCTAAGAATGTACCTTACTGGTGCAGCTCTTTCTTACTGTGCACATGGTCTTAGGTTTGATTCCAGGCGCTGAAAAAGCAAAACAAAACAAAACAAAATAAAAACAACCAGAAAAAAACAGAGGAAAAGAAAGTAAGCAGAGACTTGGTGCCTGAAGGAAAACAGACAGACTGATAGGCATGCATGTGTACACACACACACACACACACACACACACACACACATTCATCCACTTGCACAAATACCTCCTGGTGACACACATCTAGGAAGGAGAAGCGAATGGAAAATCATGCAAAGAAATAATGGTATAAGCCAAATACCCAAGTAGAATATGCATTGAAAAAAACACACATACACAGGAAGCCATATTATAAATTTTTCAAAACCACGATGCAATAAAAATATTAAAGGAAACCAAAGAAAAAGTAAAAACCACTTATACATACAGGAACTAAGAAAGATGCATAATCTTTATGAGAAATAAATCAAGGAACACTGGAATGACACACAAATCCTGGGAATGCTGTACAGCTCTAGTCATTGAAATGATTGAAAAAATTTTAGATTAACAATAAGGCTTAGGAAATTCACTGCCATAGAAATTAATTAGAGGAAAAGTTCTGGTAAGACCAGACAAAAGGAAAATGTTTTGAGATGGAGTCTTAGGTATACACAAAACTAAACAGCACAAGAAATGGAAAACAGGTGAATGAATAAACACCACTGTTTCTTGTTTTTAATCCTTTAAAAATATTCAACTGTTCAAGTATAATAGTGGAAATGTTATGTGGGTTTTTGCAATATTTTCAGAAGCAAAGTGTATGTATACGTCAAAGTCAAAATGACAGTCACTCAAAGGTCAGAAAAGGGAAACGAAAGTCCTTCTTGAGTTTCTTGCTTGTGAAACTACATAACATCATCTGAATGTATACTTACAGATTGAGGAGTCATACCAATCACATCAAAGAACTTCTAACAAATCATGAAGCTAGAGCTAATAATAAGCCCATTGTGAAAATAAAATGGAATACTAATAAAATATTCAATAAAGCATGTAAACAGAAATAAGAAAATAAAAAAAACTAGATTTAAATAATTTTTATAATCATATTAAATATAAATACTTAATTATTCCATGAGATAAAGACCACCACAAGGAGGTACTAAGAAAAAGTTTTAAATTGAATTGAAATAAAAATGAAATGATAGAATATAAGAATGGAACATGGAGCCAAGATGGTATCCTGAGTAAGATGTTTTACTGGCTGTTTCTCCATAGGCACAGCAACTTGAGCTGCTGTTTGTTTACCAAACTTACAATAACTAAAGAAGTCAGGTGAGAGAGTGCAGTGCCTGGTGTTAGTGCAATAAGAAAAGATGCACTGAAGAAAGCAAGAAGAAAAGAATTGCCTAAGTCACAACCTGCTCCAACTCCAAGTATCATGGACACCTTTCACTTAGGCAGCCTTGGGTCTAGAACCCAGTACTGTACATATCCCTACAACCCTTAACCCAAGGATAATCTTCGACTGAGATACTTAAATTACTTTAGATAAGAAGTGTTACAGCTCTACCATGCCTCTTCTAACTTTGGACATCAAAGCAAGGACCAAGGGAGCAGAACATGAAAGGCCTTTCCTTGAAGCTCAGTGCTGGGCTGCTGAAGTGAAATCCAACGCTAGTTAGAAAACAAAGGACCTATACCCAATCCAGAGTTTACAGATGGAAGTTTTAGAATTGCTGAGGCATTAAAAATTCTGCATGCTGATGGAACAGACTCTAGTTGTGGCCTGTATATTCTCAGATATGGAGGCACCCTGGGGCACATTCTTTTACTCCACGTCTTGTAGTTGTGATACTCAGATATGCCCGAGGTTAGTGTTATCCTGATAGCCAAAGCTGTGTGTTCACCATTCATCCTGTAACCATGGGCATCAGCTATTTCCAGGCCAATGCTCAAAGACAGAGGCTCTAGTCTTGCCTTGGCTCCAGGGTCCCTAATTCTACCCCTAAGAATTGGGCAGTGTAGTATTGACTAAGAATCAGTCCACTAGGGATAAGAGAGTTGTAAGGGCTAGACCTTGCTCTTCTATCAGCCTGTGACTGATTGTGTGGTCTGGGCCATGCAGCTACTTCAGCAATAGTTCATAGCAGCATGACTCTTGGTCCTTCCTCATCTTTGTGCTTCTCTTGGTAGATTATGGGTTTAGGTTGTTACACAGCTCAGTGGGTTGATGGCTTTAGATGTGGCATAGGTGTATGGAGCTGGTCCATTCATGGTGACTTTGCTCTTTGCAAGACAGAATTCTACAGCGCTTCATCACACACCAGTGGGGGTAGGCAAAGCTTCTGAATCTTCTTCACAGAAAGACCTGTGGGGATGGATTCCAGTTTATCAGTATTCATGTGTGTGTGTGTGTGTTTATTGAGCTCTTTAAATTTCATACATTTCCCACTCAAATCCAGACCCCCTTCCCCAACCATGCCTCCCCCTATCTCCCCACCAAAACCTATGCACTCTGCCATACATGCTGAGTCCTATTCATTCAGGTGTTTGTGCTTAAATGTCCTTCAGTGTGTATGTACTCTTCTTGGTGCGTCCTGAACATACCAACTGTAGATCTGAAACAAACCTGTGCTTGGATTGCCCTCTAGTGCTGAAGCACTGGCAGTGTACAAACAACAGACTCTCTACAATCATGGACCTGGGTGCCACCCAGTGGTGAAATAATCGATGTGATTTGAAACTCAGTAATAATAATAATGGTGATAATAATAATTATCATCATCATGCTTAAAATTTCTGTAATGACAGATGAAAGCCAAGCTAGACTAAAGGAGACTGGAATGAAAATCCAATCCTTCAATTTCCAGAGAATATCACAAATCAGTACTCTTCAAGAACTTTCAGAACTTTCAGGAAGTCATGACCTCATCTACCTGTCAGAATAAAGTGTCAGAAACTAACTACAAAGTTGCTAGTAAGGAGGAACTTTTGGATGGAAATTTTAGCTTCAGAAGAATATAGAGAAAAGGTTCAATGTCTTGATAGAGAAACTTGAGAAGTGGAAGCAATTAATAGAAGATTAAAAATCAATTAGAAACCCTTGCAATAAAAATATACTAGACATGGGTCAGGTGTGGTGGCGCATGCCTTTAATCCCAGCACTCAGGAGGCAGAAGCAGGCAGATCTCTGTGAGTTCAAGGCCAGCCTGGTCTACATAGTGAGTTCCAGGACAGCTGGGGCTACAGGGAGACCCTGTCTCAAAAAGACCAATATATATATTAGGCAGTTTAAAAATGTCACAGAAAGCATCAGTAGCATGATGGGCCAAATAGAAGAGAGAATATTTGATGTGTAGTCACACAGGAAAAGGAATGATTAGGGAAAAGGAAGCTTATGGGAATCATGGGATAGCAACAACAGAGTAACTGTTTGAGTTAATAATATTCAAGAGGTATGCAGAAATATAGAAAGTTTATTCAAAGAACTCATGATAAGTTCCCAAATCTATAGAAGGATACAAATATCCAGGAGAGTAAGGTCAAAAGTCACCAGGCAGATGGAATTCAACTCAGCCTGCTAAACATTATCAGACTCCCAGAGATAAAAGACAAAGGCAGGACTGTCAACCTGAACTACAGCTAAAGAGAAACAACATACAACATGTCCCAATTAACCTGATCTCAAAACTTTTGGTCAAAACCTTATAGGCTAGGAGGGAGTGGCATATTTTTATAGCACTGATGGAAAAAAATAGAAAAGTGCCAAGCAAGAATACTGTATTCAGCTAAGTCATCCTTTTCAGAAATTAATGAGATAGGGGCTGGAGAGATGTTTTTATTTTACTTTTTAATTTCATTCAACATTTCCCACTCACATCCATATCCCCTCCCCCATCCATGCCTCCTCCTATCCCCCAATGAAACTTATGCATTCTGCCATATATGCTGAGTCCTATTCATTCAGGTGTTTGTACCCAAATGTCCTTCAGTGTAAGGGCGTCCACTGGAGTCTATTCAGCCCATCCAGTGGTCATATATAAGTCATACTCTCCCTCACTCAGCAGTAATCAGTCTCAAATAGTTCTCAATCTAGTGCTAGCCCACCACCTATTTCTCACCCCCCCTTTGGGCCATTGTTTAATTGAGCTGACTTGGGTTCCCTGTTTGATGTCACTGCTGCTGCAGGCTCACATGAGCAAGCCTCCAGTGGCCTGGAAGCCTCTACCTCCTTATGTTCATGAACCAGCCCTGGCTCTTACAATCTGTCTGCCTCTTTTTCCGCAATGGTCCCTGAGTCAGGTGTGGGTGAGGTTCCATATAGGAGTCCCATTCTACACTCTACAGTCTTTTATTCTCTAAAACTTGGCCAGTTTCACTGGTGAGAGTTGAGGGGTGCATTATCCCTCTCTCTACCCCTTATTCCACTATGATCCATGAGCAGGTGTGTGACCTAGTACTGGACATCTCTGAGGTGTATGTTCTCTGTGCCTGACCAGATGTGCAACTCAGCGGTAGCCTCTATCTGTTGCAAAGAGAAGCTTCTTTTTTTTGAAACACTTCTTTGATAAGTGCTGTACATGTTTGTCACTCTAAGGGAGGTCTCTTCTGTCTCGTACTGCCTTCCCTTCCAAGCAGCCCCTAGGTCTACATACACATTAATGTTCAGACATTCTGCGTGCATTTCTCATAGGGTTTCTAGGGTATCACTTTTCCCTCTAGGTTTCCTAGCCCCCCGAGATTCAGTCATCTCTACTCTTACTTCTCTCATCCAGCCTCCCTCTTCCCTCCCTTCCCTGTCACAGTGTCCCCATTATTCCCATCCTCTCCCCAATATCTCCTGACTCCTGCCATCTTTCCATTCCTGACTTCCCTCGCTCCCCCATACTATGGTCCCTTGCATGTCCCTCCCTCTTCTCCTCCCTGCTGATTGCTAACAATTTTTCCACCTCCCTCAGGTAGCATCTGTTCCCTACTATCTCCCTTTCAGGTTGTTTCTTTTCCTTTACCTCTATCTATCCTTTGCTTTTACCTGGCTCCTGGTTTTACTTCAGAATTTATATACTCACATATAAGGGATTGGTGCTACAATCCACAAATGAGGGAAAACATACATTGCTGGCTTTTCTGTGTTTGTGTTACTTCACTTAGTATAACAGTCTCTAGCTCCATCCATTTACCTACAGATTTCATAATTTCATCTTTTCTTACTGCTGAGTAGAACTCTGCATTTTTCTTAACCATTCGTTAGTTGAGAGACATTTAGGTTGTTTCTATTTCTTAGCTATTGTGAAGAGAGCAGCAACAAACATGGATGCACAGGTATCTCTATAGTACAATGAGGCCTTTGCGAATATGCCAAGGAGTGGTATCACTGGATCATACGGCAGGCTCATTTTCAGTTTTTTGAGGGTTCTCTGCATTGCTTTCTATAGTGGTTGAATGAATTTGCATTCACACCAGCAGTGAATGAGTGTTCCTCATTCTCCACATCCTCTTCAGCGTTTGGAGTCTTCTCTTCTCTTGATCGTAGCCAGTCTGACTGAGGTAAGATGAAATCCTAAAGTGATTTTAATCTGCATTTCTCTAATTACCAGGATGTTAAACACTTTTTAAGGTGCTTCTTAGCTATTTTTATTTCTTTGCTCAAGAGCTCTCTGTTTAGATCTATCACCCATCTTTTTACTGGGTCGTTTAATCTTCTGTTTTTTATTTCTTTCTTTTTTGAGTTCTTTGAATATTCTAGATATTAATCCTCTGTTGGATGTATATCTGATGAAGATTTCCTCTGACTCAGTGGGTTTCCTCTTCCCTTCCTTAGCTGTTTCTTTTGATGTACAGAAACTTTGTAATTTAATGAGGTCCCACTTATTGTTTGTTGACCTTAGTGCCTGAGCAGCTGGTGTCTGGTTTAGAAAGTCCTTTCCTATGCCTATATCTTGGAGGATGCTGCTTATGTTGTCTTCTAGCAGTTTTGGAGTTTCAGGTTTTATATTGAGGTCTTTGATCCATTTGGAGTTGACTTTTGTGCAGGGTGAAAGATAAGGGTCAAGTTTCATTTTTCCGCAGTTGGAGATCCAGCACCATTTCTTGAAGATACTATCTTTCCTCCATTGTGTGTTCTTAGCACCTTTTTCGAATTATCAGGTGGCTGAAATTATATAAACTCATGTTTGGGTCTTCTATTGTGTTCCATTGATCTATGTGTCTATTTTTCTGCCAGTACCACACCGTTTTTATATAATATAATTTGAGATCTGGTATGGTGATTCCCCCAGCATTGTTCTTTTCGCTCAAGATTGTTTTGGCTATCCGAGCTCTTTTGTTATTTCATATAGATTTTAGGATTATTTTGTCAAGCTCTGTGAAGAATGTCATGGGTATTTTGACTGGGATTGCATTGAATCTTTAAATTGCTTTTGGTAAGATGGTCATTTCACAATATTGATTCTACCAATCCATGAGTATGAGGATTTCCATCTCCTAGTGTCTTCCTTTATCTCTTCTTTAGAATTTTGAAATTTTCATTGTGGAGATATTTAATGTCTTTGTTTAGGTTTATTCCTAAATACACACAGACACACAGACACACAGACACACAGACACACACACACACACACACACACAATTTTTTTTTGAGGCTATTGAGAATCGGAGGGTTTCCTTTAGTGATTTTTCTGATTGCTTGTTATTGGTATATAGAAAGGCTACTGATTTTTGTAAGTTGATTTTGTATCCTGCCACTTTACTGAAAGCATTAATCAAATCCGTTTTCTAGTGGAATTTTTGGGATCTCGTATGTATAATATATCATCTGCAAATAGGGATAATTTGACCTCTTCTTTTCCAATTAGTACTCCTTTAATTTCCTTCTCGTCTCATTTCTCTAGCAGGGGCTTCAAGCACTATACTGAAAAGGAGTGGAGATAGTGATTTTAATGGGAATGCTTCCAGGTTTTCCCCATTTAGGATGATGTTGGCTATGGGTTTGTTGTATACAGCTTTAATTATGCTGAGATATGTTCCCTCCAGACCAACTCCTTCTAGGACTTTTAACAGGAATGCATGTTGGGTTTTGTCAAATTTGCCTTTTCTGCATCTATTGAGATGACCATAGTCATCTCAATTGTTGAACCATCTCTGCATCTCTGGAATAAAGCCGACTTGATCATGGTGTATGATCTTTTTGATGTGTGTGGTTTGCAAGTATTTTGTTGAGTATCTTGAAGGAGTTTGGGAGTTCTCCCTTGTTTCTATCTTTTTGAATAATTTAAGCAGTATTGGTTGTAGATTTTCTTTGTATGTCTGGTAGAATCCATCTGGACCTGGGTTTTTTTTTTAGTTGGGAGGTTTTGTATTACTGTTTTGATTTCCTTATTTGTTATGGGTCTGTTTAGGCTGTTGGTCTCCTCTTGGTTTAACTTTGGGGGTGGCCATGATTTTAGGAACTCATCCATTTCTTTTAGGTTTTCAAATTTAATGGAGTATAGATTTTTAAGGTATTCCTTTAAAATGTTTTGGATTTCTTTGTTGTCTGTTATGATGTTTTCCCTTTCATCTATGATTTTTAAAATTTGGATTTGCTTTTTCTTATTTTTGGTTAACTGGGCTAAGTGTCTGTCTATCTTGTTTAACCTTTCAAAGAACCAGCTCTTAGATTCATTGATTTTTTTTTGTATTATTTTCTTTGTTTCTTTAATTTCTGCTCTGATTTTTGTTATTTCTTCTCATCTACTAGATTTGGAGGGTTGATTTGTTTTTGCCTTTTCAGAATCTTGAGTTGTATTGTCAAGTCGTTTACATGTGCTCTTTCTGATTTTTTTTTAACTTTTACAAAAACTTTGAAAATTTCATACATGCATATAAGGTGTTTTGATCAAATCCATGCCTACTCCCTTCCCTCCAACATTCCCCCCTCTGAAGAGGTAACCCCCAAATCTTTTAAGGATTAGATACGAGCTCCCAAATATTTTTGACATTTTGGCCTTTGGAGCAGAGTATGTTGCTAACAGGCCCAAGGACATTTTGACTTTTAGCCAAGAACCTGGCTACTTTTCTTTGGGGTCTTTTTACCCTAACTGCCTAGACAATTCCTACCTCCTATTCTTATCATGCCATCCTCTGAAGGGGTTACCCAAACTGAATTGCCAATATGGAATAGGAACTCATCCATTTTTGAAACAATTTTTGATTGTTTATTTTGCTGTACAGAGCTTTTTAGTTTAATGAGGTCCCACTTATTGATTGCTGACCATAGGCACTAAGAGCTATAAACTTACCTCTTCAGACTGCTTTTAGGGTGTCCCAGAGGTTTTGTTGTGTTGTGTTCTCATTTTCATTTCATTCCAGGAATACTTTTATTTCTTTCTTAATTCATTCTTTGACTCATTCGTGATTCAGGAATGTTTTGCTTAATCTCCATGAGTTCCTGTATTTACTAGCACTTCTTTTGCTGTTGATTATAAGTTTTATTGTATTGTGGTCTGATAGAAAGCATGGAATTATTTCAATTTTTTTTGTATTTACTGAGATTTGTTTTGTGCCCCAGAATGTGGTCAATTTTAGAATAACTTGCATGAGCTGCTGAGTAGAAAGGGTATTTTTTGGTGGTTGGGTGGAATATTCTGTGTATATCTGTTAGGTCCATTTTATACAGTATATAATTTAATTCAGATGTCTCTCTGTTTATTTTTTGTTCAGTTGACTTGTCTATTGAATAAAGTGGGGTATTAAAGTTGCCCACTATCACTGAGTTGGTGTCAACCTCTGTTTTATAGTCCTGGATTACTGATTTTATGAAATTGGGTGCACCAGAGTTTGGCACATAAATATTCATGATTGTGATATCTTCTTGGTCAGTTGTTCCTTTGATTAGAATGAAGTACCCCACCTTATCTCTTCTGATGAGTTTTAATTTGAAGTCTGTTTTGTCAGTTATTAAAATTGCAACACCTGCTTGCTTCTTAGGGCCTCTTGCTTGGAATATTTTTTTCCATCCTTTTACCCGAAGATAGTGTCTATCCTTAAAGGTGAGATGAGTTTCTTGAAGACAACAAAAAGACGGGTATTCTTTCTTTATCCATTGCACCAGCCTGTGTCTTTAGACCAGGGATTTGTGACCATTGATATTTAGTGTTATTATTGAAAGGTGTGTATTGTATGCTGTCATTTTAACTTCTTTGTGTTTGTGGCCCTATTTTGTGTTTCCTTGTTATGCCTTTATTTTCTTTCTGTAGCCTCTTTGGCATACTCATTTCTTTCTTCAGTCCTTTGTATTGCTTCAAGTATTCTCTGTAGTGCTGGTATGGAAGACATGACTTCTTTCAGCCTATTTGTGTCACGGAAAATTTTCTGTTCCCCTTCGACCTTGATAAATAGTTTTGCTCTATAAAGTATTTGAGGGTGGCATCCATGGTTGTTTAGAACTGGGACTACTTTGTTCCAGGCTTTTCTGGCTTTCATAGTTTGCATTAAGAAGTCAGCTGTAATTCTGATGGGTTTTCCTTATATGTAACTTGTTGTTTTTCTCTAGTAGCTTTCAGTACCCTCTCCTTGTTCTATACATTTAATGTTTTTATTATGATATGTTGTGGGGACTTTCTGTTCTGATCATGTCTTAATGGTGTTCTCTGAGTTTTTTTGAATCTCTATAGGTATATCTTTCCTTAATTTAGGGACGTTTTTGTCTGTAATCTTATTGAAGTTCTATTTGATGCCATTGGCTTGATTTTCTTCTCCTTCTTGTATGCCTACAATATGTAGATTTGGTCATTTCATGTTGTCTCACATTTCCTGAGTATCCCTGTGTTTTTTTGAATTTTGCATAGTCTTTGCTTAAGGGACTCAGATCTTCAACTTTATCTTCCAGTCGATATTCTGTTTTCCATTTCATTCACTCTGCTTATGAGACTTTCTGCAGCTGTTTTAATTGGTTTATTAAGTCTTTCAGTCCTGTGTTCATTTCCATTTGGGTTTTCTTCACTATTTCTATCTCTTTAGTGAGTTCGTTTTTCAAATTATGAATTGTTTTTGATATTTTATTAAGCTTCATATTTGTATATTCTTGAGCTTCCATTAAAAGTTTATGCCTTTTTCCTTTGAGTTCTTTGAGTTGTTTGTCTGTGTTCTTGTAATTCTTTGATCATGTTTATGATTGTTCTTTTAAATTATATGTCCTCGGGTTCTACAGGGTGGTTCTCCATGTTGTGCACTTCTGCAGGACTCGTGGGTTTTGTTGGGGACATATTTTCCTGGTTTTTCATGTTATTTATGTTTTTGCATTGCCATCTGGGCATATGGATATTCTTTGTCAGTTATGTGTTCAACAGGAACTTCTATTCTACTTTTGTTTAATTTAATTTTGGTTCTGTTAATATTGTTTATGTAGCTTAGTTACTTTTTGTTTGAGTATAGAAGACAAATTGGTGGGTATTTCAGGTTCTTACTGGGTAGCAGACTGATCAGAATCCTGACTGAGCAGGTCTGTCTGCCTGATCTGGAGGCTGGCAATCTGGTGAGGGGACTACCTAGATGAAGACTTAGGGAACTTTGGTTAGGGAGGTTAGTTAATCTGGTTTGGGAAGCTAATATTGGGACTTGAAATGAAGGAATTGGAGCCTACCTGTGAGAGAGGCCTGAAGGGACAAAGTGGGGGTGGATGAGCAAAATGGGGTAGGGAGGCAGTGAGCTTGATCTGACTTACCAGAGTCCTAGCTGAGCAGGTCTGTCTGCCTGATCCAGAGGCTGGGAATTTGGCAGTGAGGGTACTACCTGAGTGAGGACTTAGTGGCCTATGGTAGGGTGATTGGTTAATCTAGTTTGGGAAGTTAGTCCTGTGATTTGAAGTTAAGGAATTGGAACCCACCTATGAGAGAGGCTGGCAGGGAACAGAGTGTAGGTGGATGAAAGAAATGGGGTAGTGAGGCAGTGAGCTTGATCTGACATACCAGAGTCCTGGCTGAGTTTGTCTCAGCACTGGCTATTCTTATAGAAGACCCAGTATAGAATTCCAGAACTCATATGGCAGCTAACAATTGTAACTCCAGTTCCAGGGGATCATGCCCTGTTCTGCCCTCCAGGAGCACTGCACAACACAGGTATACTTATACATGCATTCATAACACTCATCCACATAAAATAAAAATAAATAAAAAAATTTTTAAAAGGAAATTGAGACAAAGACATTACCAGACTAACAGAAGCTGAGAGATGAATCACCGCCAGTGATGTACACTACAAGAAATGCTGATGGAAATTCTTTAAACTGAATTTAAATTCTTTAAAGAGCTGTTGCTGGATCTGGTGGCACCCAGCCTTTGGGAGATTAGGCAGTCAGATCTCTGTGAGTTCAAAGTCAGCCTAGTTTACAAAGCAAGTTCCATGTGAGCCAAAGCTGCAGAAGCTGAGAGATGAATCACCGCCAGTGATGTACACTACAAGAAATGCTGATGGAAATTCTTTAAACTGAATTTAAATTCTTTAAAGAGCTGTTGCTGGATCTGGTGGCACCCAGCCTTTGGGAGATTAGGCAGTCAGATCTCTGTGAGTTCAAAGTCAGCCTAGTTTACAAAGCAAGTTCCATGTGAGCCAAAGCTGACCAGCGAAAGCCTGTCTTAAAAAAAAAAAAAAAAGGAAGGGTGAGATAGAAGGAGGGAAGGAAGGGAGAGAGAGAGTGAAAGAGAGAGGGAGAGAGGGAGAAGGGAAAAGAGTTGATTTATGAGTAAGAAGAAACAACGGAATGGAAGGTGAAAAATTTCACAGAAACTGCAAATTCAGAATGATTAAATATTTTGAACATGGTACTTAACCACTCATATCTTTCTATAAAGGCCCAATGGCAAATACATGACAAATAACAAATGTATTAATGTATTCAGTGATAGAATAAAAAGATGTAAATTGGGGCACCAAAAATTCAAAATGTGGCAAGGGAATGGAGAGCAGCATAGAGATTTTATTAGTGTAACAAACATAAACACATAGCAGAATTAACTTGTGTCCTAAAACAAATAGAACAGCATATCTCGACAGAAATTTCATCTAGCAACTGATGAATGCACTCTCCTCAGCACAGGATATAAAACACAATAGAGTTAGAAAGCTGAAACATGTAAAACTTCAGAAACTATTCAAATATGTGGAAATTAAACAACTTACTCTTGAACAACCAGTGAATCAGGCAATAAATAAAAAAGGAAACGAAAAGATATCTTGAAACAAATGACAACAGAGATGCAATGGACCAAAGTCTGTGGGATACAGCAAAAGCAGAACTAAGATGCAGATTTATTACAGACAATGCCTACCCTTAAAAGACTGAACAATTTCATGTAAGCCACCTATTACTGCATCTTAAGGAGCCAGATAAATAACAAATAAGGCCCTAAATTAGCAGAATGAAAGAAGTTACAAAGATTAGAGAAGGAAAAGATGAAATCAAGGATCTTAAAAGTGAAAATTAAAAGAAGAACAATACAAATGACGTCAAAGCAAAATTGATTCTTTTTAAAAATATTTTATTTATTATTTTTATTTTATGTGTATGTGTGTACTGCCTGCATGTAGGTAAGTGCACCTGTGTTGTGCAATGCCCACGGAGGACACAAGAGGCTGTTGGATCCCCTGGTACTGGAGTTACAGACAGTTGTTAGCTGCCATATGGGTGCTGGGATGCAAACCCAGGTCTTCCTCAAGAACAGTCAGTGTTCTTAACTGCTGAGCCATCTCTCCAGCCCCTCATCATATAACTTTTTAAATCAAGTACTTCCCAGCCAGAATTTTAATGATGGACAATGTAATTATTACTATTAGGCCTTAAACACTTCAGTTGAGGGATGAAGGAAAGCTTTTTGTGGTGGTGTTTGCATTTGGAGTGTGCTCTTTACTTTTTACAAACCAGTTCTATGTATATGCATGTTTTAGGGTTTGATAAATGTTTACTATGTAATGCCAATTTTTTTTCAAGACTCAAATGCAGTTACTTTGAAGGTTATTTTGAAATACAGTTTCAATATTGGTTCATATTCAGAAGGATAATAATTTATTACTCCTTAATTTATTTCATGAGATACCTTACATACTTGATAAACATCACCTGTAATTAAATACAAAATGAATGGGGCATAAAACAGCATGTTAGGAAACTAAAACGGTGACATAAGGAAAAATGCTTAGATTTGAGTAAGTGAATTAATAAAAGAAATATCTTGTTATCGATTTAAATTTGCATTAAGAATCCACAAAAAGAATATAAAATTAAACCCAAAGGAAGAATAAAAATAAAGTAAAAATAGAAGTGAGTAAAATTAAGAACAGAAAACATTGAATTGATAAACTCAAAAACTGGACTTTTTGAAAAAACATTGAAATTGATGTTTTTAGTTGTATTTGTTATGACAGAAACTGGAGGAAATAAAACTCTCTAAGTCACCAGCATAAGGATTAGAAGAGAAACATATCTGCAGATTTCAAAGGCTTCAAAAGCAATTAAAAATAACAATAATATGCCAATGCATTTGAGATTTTAAATGATAGGGACAATTTTCTTGAAGGACAAAAATGACCCAAGAAGAAGAGAACACCTAAGCAGCTCTGTATTAATTAAGGAAACTTTTTTAGTGAAAAACCTTCTAAGGAAGAAAATCTGCCTTCTTGAATTTTATTACATATTTACTGAAGAAATAAGGACATCAAGTCTACACAAACTATTTCAGAAATTAAAGAAGGAAGGAAGGATTACTTCCTAATTCAACTCTGACATCAAAACTAGGTAAAGATATTACAGAAAGAAAAATATGATTACCCGCCATGAACACAGGTATGAAAATCTTAAAAAATACCAAGTGAATTCATCAATGTATAAAATGAAATATACACCTAGGAACGCAGGGGTGATTTTACATTAAAAAAGTCAATTTAAGAGAAGTAGAAAAAATACTAGCTCCATAGATGCAGAAAACATTTGTCAAAATTCAACATCCATCCACGAATAAACTAAAACTAGACTGCCATAAAACTAGAAATGAAGGGAAACTTTACAATATAGTAGAACTTGTTATGCCTTTTGTGTACATAATAATTACAAAACAGAGTATTTTCCCCACGACAGCAGAACATGTATTCCTAGCAATTCTGGGAAGACGCATTTAGGCTGGGAAGGAGAAAGTAAAACTATACTGATTCACAGAAACATGATACTATAATGTTGAAAATCCTACGGAGCCTAAAGGATATTTTAGACCAATAGGTTAGTTTAGCAAGGCTGCAGGATATGAATTTAATATAGAAGACTCAATTGCTTCTCTCTATAATAATAATGAACAAATGAAAATTACATTAAGGAT
Source organism: Nannospalax galili (assembly GCF_000622305.1). Classification (NCBI taxonomy): domain Eukaryota; kingdom Metazoa; phylum Chordata; class Mammalia; order Rodentia; family Spalacidae; genus Nannospalax; species Nannospalax galili. The sequence continues at coordinate 2,485,560 of NW_008343216.1, read as the reverse complement.
TACAGTTGAACTTTCTATAATATACAACAAATAAGAAACAAGAATGAGCTGGGTATTTGTGGTGCACGCCTTTAATCCCAGCACTCAGGAGGCAGAGGCAGGTGGATCAAAAATACCAAAAAAAAAAGAAACAAGAATGAATGGTATAGAACATGTTTAATACATGTGCACTGTTGCAAGATGTTGTAATATACATAATTAAAGCTTTAAAATAACTAGAGAAATGTATACTGTAATCAAGGGTTCAAAAGCTCAGGGATTCTGCTCAGACTGATCAGTACATTCAAAACAATCCCAATTAAAATCTCATCAGGCTTTATGGTAGAAAATGAAAGACTTGTTAAAAAATTTATATGGAAATTTTTAAAAGATGGACAAATTTCAGAACTTCTATTAGTTGATGAGTCTCAGTCCAACTATATCAAACAAAATGATATATTGGCATAGTTATATAGGAAAAAAAGAATAGAAAAGCTAGACAAAATACATCACATGTGGAGATTTGCTTGGTTTTCACGAAGGGTGGCACAGTAATTCAATAGGGAAAACAAAGTCTTTTCCACTCATGCTGCTGGCATTCTGATGTCTTCGTAGGAAAAGGGAACTGCAACCCTTACTTCATGTCACATATAAATGTTGAATAAAAATAATAATAAGCCTAGACATAAAAACTCAAGCTACAAATACTTAAGAAAGGACCCATAGGTTAAAACAATCATGGTCTAGTGCTAGGGAAGATTCTTGGATAAGATACAAAAACCATAACTTACAAAAGGGAAAGAATACTAAATGGGATTTCTATTTCATAAATTAATTAAAAACTATTTTATAATTATATTTTCTCTTCCATAGATATCTTTAAGAAAATGTGAGAAGTGCTCAAGGTATATACAAAGCTTATAATTTATCATCAAGGAGAGAAAGCGCAATTTAAAAATGGATAAAAGTTTTGAGGATGTTAATCAAAGGATACAGTAGTGGTTGATAAGCCAGGCAGATAGTTCAGGTATACGGTACTATTGATCATAGGAGAAATGCAGGCAGAAACATCCATGGCTGGTCAGTAACCAACTTTTGCAAAGAACACACGTAAAAACAAGTCATGAAAAGCAGCCAGAAGATGAGGATGTGGGATAAATCATACTCACACATCTATATCCTATATCTACCAAATCTTAGGTCAGCTTTACTTGAGAGAATATGTGACTTTTAGGGAGTTTTGAAAGTTTGGTCTCAGAGATGAATCTGCCTCCAAGCCAGGTAATTAAAACTATATGTATATGCCCTTCGCACATGCTCAGAAGGCAGCTGTACAACCACTCAGTGGAAAAATACTAGCAAAAGGGACACTTATGTATAACATGCAGTTTGGAGCTATAAAAACTTAGGTGGTCTTTCATCTCAAGCAAGTTTTCAAGTTTATTTGGAAGAATCAGCTAAAGACAAACCTAATACAAAAGATATATTTTGAGTGTAGACCGCATGGGATATGTGGGTGACAATAGATTTATAGTAGTTCAGAAAAAAGGAGCTCACTAGGTCACTGTTTCCTAGCATGAATTGTGACTTCATTTGTCACACAAGCGGGTTTCCAGCCAAGGAACTCATTATCTTGGTCAATTTTCTTCTAATTCCCTGAAAATGATGTGAAGAAGAAAGTGTACGTTTGTTGCTAGCATCTTCAAAGTCTCCCTAGTATTTTCTACAGCCCCCCCCTTTTTTTTACTATTAGAAAGCAAAATCAGGACAGGATTTTTAGCAGGTGGTAGTATGACAGCAAATTTAAAAGTAACGAGCCTGTGTTTTATTCTATTTAAAGTTTCTTTCATTTTGGATCAATAATTACTTTCAAGTGACTGTACTATGTATGTCAGTTCAATCCTTTAATCCATTTACACTCTCAGCTTCTCTCACCTTCATATGGTTTTGGAAATCCATGAAGACACAGTGTGGTCTGTGGAATATACAATCCTTCAACAGGCAAAAACCTCCTCAAGTCCTGCTTTAAAACTCTGTGTTGGATCCTATTTTAGCCCATTCATTTCTTGTATTATAATTAGTTAGCAAAAATGTCATAAAAGAAATTTAACAAATGAGCCATTTACTAAATGATGTTCAAGTTTTTGCAGCATTTCTACTAAATATTTTGTATGTTTTTTGCTAATGTAATAAATATAATGTCTTTTGTTTTTCCAAATTAAATGCAGTTTCATTTATTGTGTGAATCCTGATATTCACTTTAGAATTAACAACCACATGGTGGCAATGTTTACTTAGAAACTGTGAAGGTATAAGGCTGCAGAGGGCTCAGCACCCCTTAAGCTGTAGTATCCTTTTGCAGCTGTCAAGAGGCCATCTTGTCAACGGTTAATGAGTGCTCTATTCTTAAGGCTAGAAATGGAAAGTACTTTTCATTTTATAGAGTGTTATGCCATTATATACAGAACATATTGCAGCATCTTCCATATACACTGAAAAAATTTAAAATATTACTGGATTTGGTTTGCTATTTGTTCATCTGTTTTAAAATGGAAAACTCCGGAACAAGGTGAGGTAAAAACATTAAGTGAAGGCCGGAATTTGCCATAAATGTTCATTTTGAATGTATATAACAGTGGTTGGATGTACATAACAGTGGGGTGAAACAACAGCCCAGAGTGCTTCGAAATGAGCAGCCAAAACACTTACTACACACAAATGTACTGCCATACTAGACTTGCAACCACAGGTCACGACACTGAAGGCAAGCTTAACAAAAAACATTTTGAATGACCTGAGTGAACAAATCTTTGAATTTTGTCTCAATAACAAAATCAAAATCTTGCTTGTTGAGGTTGTTAAGGGGTCACAAGTAGAAAAAAAATTTTAGCAGCTCTAACCTAAATCCTAGCCAATCTGCTTCTTATATGTATATATATAATTTGTATGGACCCTTGTTAGAAATTTTGAAGAATTAAGATGAAAGTATCTGAGCATTGAGCCCCAACACGGACCAAACACCCATTAGCTGGCCTTTGTCCTTGTCTAGGTAGCATGGAAGGCTCTCTTCAATCTTCAGAAATAAGCAAGACTCTGGGAGGCTCAATTATCAGGTTGTTAGTAGATAATGAGAGTCTATATTACACTTACTTCCTTTGTGGTTGTAAATAGTGTTCTTAGTACCAAGTAAATGGTATTGACACATGTTTTCGTAGAGTATGATAAATATCTTTACACAAATGTGCCTACCATTCAAAAGACTTTGGAAAACTGGGGCTTTATTATTTCTTAGTTAAATCACTTAGTTTTATTCAGTAAACTATTCTAGACTACTTGTTTTTCCAGAAAGTTATAGGCAGTCTGGCTAACATTGTAAATTATAAAGTTGATTTCTCTGATTAATAAAAGCTCTGATCTCAGTTCTCAGGCTTAGACATATGTTAGCCACACATGGAGAAGCTCATATAAAACTTAAGAGTGCCCAGCCGGGCATTGTGGTGCACACCTGTAATCCCAGCACTCAGAACGTAGAGGCAGGCAGATCTCTGTGAGTTCAAGGCCAGCCTGGTCTACATAGTGAGTTCCAGGACAGCTGGGGCTACTGGGAGCCCCTGTCTTAAAAGACCAAACAAACAAACAAACAACAACAACAACAACGACAACAAAAAACCCACAAAAAACAAACAGAAACAAAAACTTAGAGTGCAATCTGTTTTGGAATTCTCTTAGTGGCACCCCCTCCACTATAGGAAACACATTTTCATTCCTCTCTGCTGAGTACGCAGTAAACTATATCCTGTTCTTCTGACTAGATATTCATCTCTTCATGTTACAACATACTGAGCTCACAAGCCTTGGAATCATTTCATTAATGTTGGTTGAGGGATGTTAGAACAAAAATATATTAAAGACAAACAATATAGCATTGTTTTGATAACCATTATTGGCACAAATAAACCTTCCTCTATAGCTTTTCATTTTTCTCCATCTTGTTTAGGTAATCTTACCCACAAAATGTGTAAATATAATACTTTTTTATGATAGAAAAGTAAAAAATTTAGGGGGCTAGAGAAGTGGCTCAGTGGTTAAGAGCACTTTCTGCTCTTGCAGAGGGCCCAGATTTGTTCCTCAGCACCCATATGGCAGTTTACAAACTCCAGTTCCAGGGGATCTGATGCCATCTTCTGGCTTCCGTGGACATTGCATGACATAGGTACACTTACGTGCAGGCAAAACACTCATATGTATAACATAAAAATAAATAAATGATTAAAATATTTTATTTTCAAATGTTCATATGAGAGTCCATTGGAGTTTCTTGACAAAGGCTTCCAAAAGCATACCTCTGTTGGGTTCTTCCTCAGTCTTCTTTTGTCTTCCAAGTCTGGACTAGTTGGCTGGGAAGAGTGGCTGGATACTCAGGTTTGGAAGTCCTTATCAAGAAACTCCAATGGACTCTCATATGAACATTTGAAAATTGCCTCTGTCTGACTTTTTTCTAGCTCCCTGTCTAGAACTTGTAATACGAATTACTCTTGCCTTTACTTCTCCTTCACATCTCCTATTCACAATTCAAGGACTTTCTTTTCCTCTTAGAAACAAGAGTTAATGCAATTT
>NW_008343216.1:2457318-2480954 GCF_000622305.1 Nannospalax galili | reverse complement strand
TTTACCTGCAAATTTCATTATTTCCTATTTCTTTACTGCTGAATAGAACTCCATTGTGTAAATATACCACATTTTTGTTAAACACTCATCATTTGAGGGACACTTAACTGTAATGCTAATTACTCTTGCCTTTACTTCTCCTTCACATCTCCCATTCATGATTCAAGGACTTCTCCCCTTAGAGACAAAAGTTATGCAATTTGGGAGTCTTTTAGATAGACCCACTGAAGGAGTACTCCAATGGCCTCACCCTGTGTTCCTGTTAAGTGTGGAAGAAGCCAGAGCTTCTATTCCCTATTGGCAATTTGGGTAAACCCTTCAGAGGATAGCATGATAAGAATAGGAGGTAGGCATTGGCTAGGCAGTTAGGGTAAAAAACCCCAAAGAAATGTAGCCAGTTTCTTAGTTAAAAGTCAAAATATCCTTGGGCCTGTTAGCAACATACTCTGTTCCAAGGCCAAAAACGTCAAAAGTATTTGGGAGCTTGTATCTAATCCTTAAAAGATTTTAGGTTTACCTCTTCAGAGAGGGGAATGTTGGAGGGGAGGGAGTGGGCACGGATTTAATCAAAACACCTTATATGCATGTATGAAATTCTCAAAGTTTTTGTAAAAATTAAAAAAAAACATTTTATGTATTTTTTTAAATACACATGAGCATTTTGTCTTTATGCATGTATAGGCACCACATTTATGGAATGCCCACAGAGGTCAGAGGAGGATGTCAGAGCCCTGGAAGAGAGGATTGTTAGCCACATGTGGGTGCTGGGAACCAAACCTGGGTCCTCTGCAAGAGCAGCAGGGTTCTTAATTGGTGAGTCATCTGTCTGGCCTGGAAAAGTCATTGCTTTCACTTAATAGTAAGCTTCTTTTTGAAATGGACGTTCTGAATTTTATAAGCTTTGAAATTTTAGCTTATAAGTAATGATCTCAGGTAGAGGTTAGAGTCTCAATTAGGTAGCATGTGCTCTGTGTGCATGGCTAGACTGCTTCTGGGTCAATAACCAAATCATCTTTAGATTCTATGGATGTTTACAAAGCATCCAGCTAGCTGGACTATTACTTAGTCCAGAATTGATGTAAGTGACTAAATCCTAAAGGAATAGGATAAGAAAGGCTCGAGTTAAGTAGACATACATCACTAAAAGATCAGAGAGAGTTTCGACATCAGCAGCCTTAGAGAATGATGCTGAAACAAACAGTAAATGTTTGTTTGTCCCAATCTATTCTTTCCATACTGAATGAGTTAAAAACACATTTCATGGTTTAATGCAGAACCAACATTTTTAACTAATAACCTACACAACAGACTCCAGTAGTTAGATTATCCATTGACTTCAGTGCCCTCATTACACACTGAAAATTTAAATTAAACTCATAAATTGCTACTTGGCATGTATGCAAAGTGTATTTGGTGTTGTGTTTGATGGGTTCAGAGAGAGTGATATACATACAACACAAACTGAATGAATGTGAAACAAAGCAGTTAGTAACAAACACTAGTCTGAGAAACCACTTAAGTGTGCAGTTCAAAATCAGACAAGAATAACAGAGTTGAATTCTTAAAACAATACCACATGGTACATGGCTCATGGTAACCTCTTAAGAAGCATACACTGAACATGATGGCAGATGGGGATCTGAGCTCACTTTTTAAGACTTCCCATAAAATTTCCTTTTCATCATGCTGCATATTAATGCTCCCATTCTGCCTTAACTCTAGCAAATCAGCAATTCTGCATATGATGTTTTACTCTTACTACTGCTGTTGAAATATAATTGAATTTCATTATCAGTGTTAGTCCAGAAAATGACTGTAGAATCCACCCTTTCAGTGCTTAGGTGTCAATGAAGCATGCCTTATTCACTGTCCACATTACTTTCTGTCATAATGTAGTGAATTTCAAAATTTGTACAAAGTAAACATGAACCATGAAGAGCAAGGCGTTAGTGTTAATAAAGTCTTCAAATCTAACATATTTCCCTGAACTGCTGCCATTTTTCATCTGAAGTAAACATCACAACCAACTTATTTTACCATGCCTAATTTCCTCTCTAGAAACTATTTATTATCTTTAACTCTCTTGAGAGATGATGATAAGGTTTATTATTTAAGGATGTTGGAATAGAAAGTTATTTGAGTATTAGAATTATTTTTCACTAAAGACTATTTCTTTCTGTTTGAAATCATGTATCTGAATATAATCGAGTTGCAGCATGTCTCTTTTTAGAATGCAGTCAAAATTATAGGATACAATAAATGAGCCTGTGGACATTTGGGTACATGAGGGAAATTCTTCTGTCTAGCATGTAGAATTTTAGAAGTCATAAAGTACTGCTGTGTCAAATGCAACTTAGTTTTGATGTTATTAATGTTTCTGATGCTATGTTCCTCCTGATGTGAAAAATTAATCTGGGGATATACATTTGAAAATTCAATGAACTTCAAGAATTTCCAGATCACATCATCTTTCAGACTCTGACACTTTGGACTGTTTCTCCTTCATCCATTCTCTCTCAACTATGGGTAATGTCACTTCCACGGGTGATACTTGTGACAGGAGGAGGTATTAGGAGAGTAGGAGCGGGTCCCCATTTATCTGGTTCATCATTCTTGGGTCTGTGCCGGCATCCTTTCAGAACCCACTTCACTGTTCTTCCATAGCTGCCTCCTTCACTCCATGAAATAAAATGATTCCCACCTGCATGGTGTCCTCCTCCTCCTCCTTTGCTTAAAATCTTTTCCTTCTATTAGAAATTTCCATAGACATGCTTGTCTAATTTTTCCCTTTCTCATCTGATTTTCTGCAATTCTAGGGCCCTCTACAGAAAATCTGAGAAATTGCAGGAAGCAAATTCTGTAGTTTTTTTTTTTTTTTTTTTTTTTTTTTTTTTTTTTTTTTAAAGAGGTCTGAATTTTCTGATTTCCATAGCATCTAGAACTAATGGCACTGGTGAGGCTGTTGGCTCCAAATTTCCAGATACACTGGCAGGGCACAGCTCAGCTCCCTTTTGGCACCACCACACATATAATGCCAATTACAGATTGGCACTTCAATCTGGTCTCACCTCTGTTTTGGCTACTGTTTGATTGTAGAGTACTGTAACAACTGAAATTATTTTGTAATTTTAAATTTTAAAAATTTTATGTGTAGAAGTGTCATGTCTGCATGTATGTAAATGTGTCCATGTCATGCAGGGCACAAGGAAGACAGAAGAGGGCATCAGATCCCCTGGAACTGAAGTTAATGGCTACGTGGATGCTGGGATTCGAACCTGCGTCTTCTGCAAGAGCAGTAAGTGCTCTTAACCACTGAGCCATCTCTCCAGCCCCAACAAATGAAATTCTTAAGTCTCTTATTTCCTCTCTGATACTTTTCTCCTTCTCTCTCTCTAGCTCTTGGGGGGTCTTAAAGGACAGAGTAGGTAATATTGAGGCAGGTAGAATAAATCAATCCTATTTGATGAATAGCCTCTCCAATCTTTTATTTTACAACCTTATCAAAGATGTACTTAAGTTGTCTTATAAGTATTCTGTGGATGTGTGAAAATATATATTCTCTGTTAAAAAAGTAAAAGTTCTCCATATAAAATCAATATTATGGGTTGACCTACTATAGTCTTCATGACTTTACCTGATCTAATTTTCTATTAGGTTTGTTTAGTTCTGAAAAAATTATGTCAAAATTGAGCCCTAAACATTTTTTCTTGATACAAAACAAATGTATACATAATAGCTTTATTTTTAAGGTCCATACATATTTAAGAAAAATTATATTTGCTATTATTGATGTTTCTCTGCTTCTTGCTTATGAATTTTGATATTTGAGAAGGAAAATTATGTCAAACCTGATTGATCTAAGGATATTTAAAACCGTTTTCTGTAAAGAACTTTGCATTCCTGACAAAATATTTAAACGACTTTCTGACAAAATTTAATGGAACTAAATCTTCTTTTGAAAACTAATTACTCACTGACCCAGATGGCTGTCCATTGGTGTCTAATGATTGTGAAACATCTGTTCTCTTTTTCCCTGTTTCTTTTAAAAAATCATACGTATGAAGATAAATAAATATTTTAAATAGCTTGTTTTAGGTCTCCCTAGGAATGAGTTTGAAATGACACTGACAACAATAAGACTTAAGAGAAAGAGTTTTAGATCTTTAAAGGATACCGTTATCTAACAGGCATGTAATCATATGCTATGGTTTAGGTCTGGTATGAATGTTTTTCAAAGACCCACTGTGACTGAAGTTTGGTGCAGAGATTGGTGCTTCGATGATGTGGTGGAACCCCTGGGAGGCAGGGCCTGGTGGGAGGTCTTTAGGCCACAGGGGTGTCTCCTTGGAGAATAGTCTCATAGGACCTCTGGCAATTCTGCAAGAGGGTTGTTGTAATAATTTGAGATTGGTACCACTCACTCTTCTCTGGATTCCTGTTCGAGATGTGACTGCTGGGTCCTTCTACATGTGTTTCTATTGCTGTGTGCCATGCTGTCCCTACGAAGGTCCCAACCCCCTGGGCGCATTTGATTTGGGGCTTCAACATCTAACTGTGAGTCTGTGCTAGTCATTTCATTATGGTGATGAAAAGATGTCTACCATACCATGTCTACTCTCTTTTTCTTCCTTTTTTTTGTCATTTAGTCATTTATCTGGTTATTTCTTGCTCATTTTTTGTATTTATTTATAAAAAAAAATCTCTTGAGTGCCTTTTATTGGTATACAAATTGTAGTGGGCTGTAATTAGGTTTGTGCCATTCTCTGTCAGTGTTGTTTTAACAACAAATTTATTAATAATTATTATAATGACTGATATATTCATTATATTCCTTCATTTATAATTTTTTTCTTTCTCTTCAGACCATCAGAGGAAATTAGCAAAGAGCTGGAGATGAAAAGCAGAGAATGTTTAGTATGTATTCTGACAGTTTAATAGAGGCGAGAGTCATGCTGACCTGCCGCTATCAGCCTCTAGGGATGTTAAATTTGAACTCTGTAAGTGACTAATGATTTTCCAGTTAAGTTCCCACTCTCCTTCTTTGGCAGCTCTACAGGCTGGCCATCTGTTTTGTTTATTCTCCAGCACAGTCTCAAAGGTAACACATTGTAGTTTTCCCTTGTTGGCTTGTTGGTTGATAATCCATAAACTTTGGGGGGAGGAATCTTACACAGTGAGAAGCAACTTTCTGCCAGAGACAGTGGCATGGACCATCTTGAGGATTCTCCGTGATTCCCAATAGCTGCTTGCCTCCCTGGTCAATGTTTAAGTAGAAACGTTCAGATCTTCTGTTAATTTCAGGGCATCTCTGAAGTCTTAGCTTCAGTGTGTTCTCAAGGGATGACTGAGACCTGCTGTTCTAAGATTGGTGCCTCTTTGTCTAATCCTGCTTCTCATTCCACAGAGGTGTTGCTATAAAATATACTTCCTAGAGAACTTGATATGTTAGACTATTGACTTGACTTTTAATATGACAGGTAATTTGTTTACTCTTGTTTGTTAGTTAGGTGGCAGAGTCTTTCTATGTAACCCAAGTTGGCTACGAAGTTACAATTCTGCTGCCCCTGTATCACAAGTGCTAGGGTTATAAGAATGTTGTGCCATGCCTCACTGATGTGTTTGCCTTAATTTTATTCCATAATACATACATGTATTGAAATATCACATGGTATTACATAAGTATGTATAATAGTTTTATGGAAATTTAAAAAATTACATGGCATATTGAAACTAGCTCTGCTCCCCAAAGTCAAGTGAGCAATTGATAGTTTTAATAAATGTAAAATTGCAAGCAATCAGAAAAGTTAACACAGGCCTACGCTCCTTACTTTTCTGCCTTTTGCCTAAGCAAGTTACCTTTCTTAATTTATTAAAGATTTGATTCAGTCTATAGTTATACACATCGAGCATGCTCTATCTTGTCTAAAAACATTGATTCAATTTTCTAATTCCAATCCCATTAAAGAGTGCTATTTTACTGCTAGATGTCTTTTACCTAATAATCTCAATGAATTTTATCTTATTTTGTTATTATAATTCACTAGGTAGAACACGAGGTTATTAATAAGGTGCAATATTACATAAATTGTTACAAGTTAAAATCTATTACATCAAGGTTATGAGTCTAATCAACAATGTGTCCAGTTGCTTTTATTCAATAGAGTTATGGTTAAATTTGTTTTAAGGGACAAATCACTGAATTTTCATCGATTAGCTAGACAAGAAGTTGCCTTGGAAGACACATTAGCATTGTGGTAGGAAGCTTTTGTCATGGCTGACCTTATCATTGTGGCTGTATTATATTTGTTTAAACACAGGAGTTACTTTCTCTTTAAATATATGGTTTTTAATTCAGTTTTGCTAAAAATCGTGTGATCTAGCAGCTTATTACAGTTAGAACAGCTATGTAACAGGAAGGTATTATATATTTCAAAGAACAAGAAGAAAGGATTATGAAAGTTTTAACCATAAAGAAAAGATAATGGTTTGAAAATATGATTATGTCCAATCTGATTCAAACGTTATGCAAGTGTATACATATATCAAAACACTATGTAGATCTCCACTGGTATTTATAATTTTTGATTTTATATATCAGTTTAAACACATTAAAAATTTAAAAAGTGAAAGTACATGAGTTAAAAACAAGGATCACACAACTGTGAAATAATCATGCACACACATACTCCACATGTTCACACCCACCATATAATTCCATATTTAAGTGTACTAACATTGCAACTGCAAAGAAGATACTTTCCAGCATATTTATAAAATGACACACAATTAACACAGTATTATTTTGATATAAGATAAACTACAAATGTTACAGAATAGAATGCAGAAACAGATCACTCTCTCTCTCTCTCTCTCTCTCTCTATATATATATATATATATGCTCAGGTGATTCCTGAGGAAAAAAACACTATGTGTGTGGGAAAGAATGGTTTATCTTTTCATTAAATGGTGCTCATTTGAATACTGTCTTAGTTTCATTTCCTGTTGTTCTGATAAAATACTCTGACAAAAAACAACTTAAGGGAGAAGGGTTTAAAGGCTTACTCTGGTTTTCAGTTCAAGTAACAGTCCATCATGACAGGGAAGTCAAGGCAGCAGGAGCTGGCACCCACAGTCAGGAGACAGAGAGTGCTGAATGCTGCTCGGCTCCCTTTATCCGCCTGTTCAGTTCAAGAGCCCACCAGGGAATGGTGCCACCCACAGTGAGTGGGTCTTCACACCTTAGTTAATACAACAAAGATTGTTCCTCCCAGGCATGCCCAGAGGCCCAAGTTTCTCAAGAGAGTCTATCAAGCTGACAATTAATGATCAGGATCAGGTATTTACTAAAAGAGAAAGGACCTTGACTCCAACCTCATACTATATACAAAGTCAACTCTAGATGGTTTGCTGAGGTAAAAGTGCAAGAGGAGAGAGGAAGGGAAGGAAGGAAGGAAGAAGGAGGGGAGGAGAGAAAGAGAGAGAGAGAGAGAGAGAGAGAGAGAGAGAGAGAGAGAGAATTAGACAAAACAAAGGGTATGAGTTTTCATGGCATATCCAACCAAATCTTGAATAGGTCAGAAAATTTTCAGCATAAAAGAAAGAACCATTAAAACAAGATTATAGTAAAATTAAAGTTCCCTGTTCATCAAAGGACATTATAAATAAAGATGCTTTCCATGGACTTGTAGAAAATATCCACACTGCATATTATGTTAAATACTTTTGCCAAGACTATATGAAGAACCTTATAAATTAAGAGGTGAGACAAGAGGTGGTTTGGGAAAGATTCATGGATCAGGACAGACTAATGCCTAAATTCATTATTTATAAGAAAAAGGTAAATTAAATCCAGGATGTCATATGCTAATAACTCACATCCATTTGTAAAAAAAGAAAATGAAAAGAAATGTTATAGACACAGATCACATACACCAAGGTGGAAATGTGAATTGGTACAACATGTTTAGGTGTCGGGGTCTCCCTGTAGCCCTGGTTGAACTCGCTATGGAAACCAGGCTGGCCTCAATCTCACAGAACTCTGCCTACTTTTGCCTCCAGAGTTGGAGATTAATAAAGTGTCTTCATCTACTCAGCTGTTCTATTGAATTACAGCTCAGATTTTAACTGCCATCCTGAAAGGGAATTCCTTTAAGTATTTTGTGCTGCATTACATATATAAAGCATAAAAACTAACAAAATCAATTGATTGTTTTAGAAGTCAGTGGAGTAGTTCCATTGATGGAATTATGACTGGAAGGGAGGATGGTGAGGGCCACTGGTGGTTGTTCTTGTTGTTCTGGCAGCCAGTTACACAGATTTGTACACTTCCTGCCTGTGCAGTGAGAGATACTTCAGGTCACATCTCAGGCTGCTCACGTATGTCAACACAGATAAGTAATGCATTTTGGGGCAGGGAAATGGGTCAGTGGGCAAAAGAGCTTGCCACACAAGTCTGACGACCTGAGTTTGATGTGCGGAATCCACAGTAAAAGGAGAGAACTAATGTCTGAAAGTTGTCTTGTAGCCTTCACAAGTATACCACAGCATGCACACACACATACAACAACAACAACAACAACAACAACAACAACAACAACAATAATAATAAAAGAAAACCATCCCATATATATTTTAGTACCAAACTGATGAATTCATTGGCAGTATAAACTATATTTTTCACATTTTCTAGTGTTTTGCAGTTTAGAACATTATTTACCTTTGCTTTGCTAGCAAATGTTTCTGAGGCTTCAAATCTAGTATTTCAGGTTAATAAGGCCTCAAAATCTTTGTTATTCTCCTTGGTCCTCACTAGTCTGTTCTAATCAAGGGCTCTTAAGACTTGTTTCACCAGTACCCTCTCAGTATAGTCTGATACAGTGGGTCTGTTTTAAACCCCCTTAGTCCAACTAACAGAGGTCTAGGATTATGGAACTACAAGATTGGGCTGATGATGATAGCATTAGGGTATATCTACAGCAGTCTTTGTAGTACAATTTTAAAACTGGGCCACTTGCACCAAGATGATCAGAGTTCTGATCTTCATTGCAATTGACTCTATGTGGGAGGCCAGTATCCTGGATTTTAAAAGGTCCCAGATGACTCTTTATTCATTAAACTTTGAGAAACACTGTTCTATGATTACAAATTTCTTCCTTGCTAAAATGAAGTTAATACAGGCATTGTTACACCATGCTTCCATTCCAAAATACTTCTCCCTTTTTTCCAACATCTCATTTCTCTAAGTTATATAACAAGTTGTCAAAATTTAGCAAGTGTAACAGATAATTGGAGATGTATATGAAACGATTACTCAATAGTTCCCAAACTAATCATAATTCACACAGTTACTTCTGATCAGCTCTTTTTAATAAAACAAACATTCATGGGTTTCTTTCAGTAGCAAATATTTTTCAAAAGAGTAGACAGAAATGTGACATTCACCCCCACCCCAAGCGCTTTTTGGCACACACAAAGGTCAAGTTAGTTTCTACAGCTCTCCCAATGGCAATTCACTTTCCTAATTTTTTGTGGGTCAATAATTCTTAATAGATAACTTAAGCAAAAGAGGAATGCTTCCTGATAGAATATGTGAATTGCAGAAGAGTCACAAGACTCATTAGGGAAAGCCATCAATCTTAAGGTGTCTAACTGGCCCTAAATTGGCAGTCTGGCCTTGTATAAGCCTTATCAACTGGTCACTCCTTAGACTGAGAGAGACTGTTTGTGGAGCCCACCTGTCTTCTCCAGTGCTATATAGATAACCCACCCACCTTCCTGAGCAAATAATCTTGGGAGAAGAGGCCCTCAAGGACATCAGACCCTGGCATGGAGTTAACTCATGCCAGCAGAGTTCCTATATAAGATCAGACTGCTCCCTCTTCAGATTGTAGATAATCATTCCTTGAGAAAGAGCTATCAGCCATTTACCGGGTTTCCTGAATGAAGGGAACTCATTCCTTGCCTGTTGTAGGTCTGGCTCTGACTCTTATTTCTACACTTTAAACTCCTTCTCTTCTTCTGTGCTCCTAAATCTAACACTTCCCCTCTGTCCTGTAGATTATAATTTCATTTAAAAATATTTACTAGCCGTTCCTAATTAAAGCAGAATAAAGTTTTATATAAATAATTCACATCTTATTTAGACTTCCAGTAATATACATATTTTTAAAAAAATGGCCTACATATGGTACTTACTAACAAAATGCCCAGTAATCACTTCTGAAGAAGTAAGGGTATGGGTTAGGGAAATAGCTCAGTTGGTAAAGTGGCTACAATACAAGCACAAGGCTGAGTTCAGTCCATAGAACCCATAGAAAAACACCTAGTGGTGGTGATAGATGCTTATAGTCCCAGGTCTGGGGAGATAAGGGACAGGAGGATTCCTCAGGGTTGCTGGCCTTCCAGCTTAGCCTACTTAGAAAGTTCTAGACCAGTGACAGACCCTGTCTAATAAAACAAAGAGGAAGGTGCCAGAGGAATGATACCTGAGATCGATTGTAGATTCCACATGCTGTAGTATAGCCAATTTCCTCAGAGGTAGAATCTTCCGTCTTGGAGGGAAGGTGAGTAAAGACAGGATGTTCTAAAGGAAGGTAAATAACAGGATGGCTTGAGGGGAGATGAACCGGTTTCATCCTATGGAGAAGCTCATTAAGCTCTGAAAGTAAACAATGCAATAGCTTCAGGAAGTCCCTGAAATTGACTAGATTCACTAGGTCCCTCCCTCCCCAAGTATAATATCCTTAAGAACCACTGAGAAATATGCTCAGATTAGCCAAGGCACTTGGAGGAAGCAGAGACAAGCTGAGTTGCTTAGATCAGTGAAGCCACCTGGAAGAAACAAAGACCAGTTCTGTTGCCTGAAAGAAACTGAGACCAGTTTATCTGCATAGAAGTTCAGACCAACTGAGGTACGTGGAAAGGATGTTCTCCAACCTTTAAGGTTGTGTGGTGCTCCAGGTTTCCTGCTTTCATTAGCTGTCATCCACACTGGCATGGGTACTGGTGATGCCTCTGTCTTAGAATCTTTTCTGCTTCTGTAACTAACCCCAATAAAACTCATTGCCTCACCAAATTGGATTTAGGTGCTTACCCTTACTTTGGTAGTCATTGGTATCTGTAGTGAGTAGATGTTTGTTCGTGTCCTACCAGAAACAGCAGCACACAGCACATGTACACACACGTGTATACTCCAACCCCACAGGTATACCTGTATACACACACACACACACACACACGCACACACACACTCATAACAAAAGAAATAAGGGTAGACTTTCATGCTGATAAGTTACGCTACACTTATTGCAAAGCTTGCAATAGGGATGGCAGAGCTGTGTTCTGTTTTCTGATTTCTAGTATTTATGGCCAGTCTACTTTTTTCTCCTGTTTTGTTTACCTTGTAAAAAGAAACTGACAGAAACTTAAAAGAAAGTTGCTGCATCTATTTCCTCTAAAGATAACAGGAATGAGAATGAACCCTCCAAGACAAAGGCTATTTATGCTGACAGTTTGTTTTAATGACTTTGATCTAATATAATTTATTAAGTCCATAAAGCAGATCACTTTCCGACAGTGTGTTTCGAGCTTACAAAGTTTTTTTTTTGGCAAGATATACAAGGTATGCTTTCCAAAGATAATTGTGAATTTTATTTTAATCACAGTATTAGTTAACGCTAGCAAGAGGCATATAAGAGGTGCTAGGAACACAATTGCATGTCTCTGAAAATATCCAAGAATTAGATTGAGCAGTTTGCACCAGATCTCTGTCTTCTTTTGAAAACCACTAATATGGATTTCAGTTAATACTGTGTTAATTGATGACATTTAAATTTTTATTTTATTTCATTCTCTGGTGGAAGTTGATTTTCTTTCTCCCTCTTTGTCTAGCAACATGTATTAGGAACTGTTTATATGTATATGATTTGTGGAGAGAGGTGGAATAACGTATCCTGAATGACATAATGTAGTATGCAGTTTTCAGAGGTGAAAGCCATAGCTAAAAGCCACTGAAGGGAAAATAATTCTAAGCTGCATTTAACCAGAGACAGAAATTACTTTCAGTTTTCACAGTTATATTACTATAAGAATCAAGAGTTTATTTCCTTTGTGAGATAGCTTGTCATAACAGATAAAAGATTTGGAATTTGTGTGCATGATCATGTTATTAAAATATGTGCTCTAATTAGTTATGGAGACAAAAGTGTCATCTGTCACATTGTTTAATAGAGTTTAATAAGATCTGAACTATTCTGTATGATTGATAAATAATTAACACATTTAGAGCAAGATTCTAACATAGATTTTGCTGTTCTGTGGTCACTTTTGTTCCCTCACTTACATTAGTTTTATCTAGGTTAACAAGAGAGTAGGATCCTTTACAATCTACTATGACATTTTGAAGAAAAAAATTATATAAACCATTTGGGAGATTAGTTTTTCACTTTTTAATAAAGCAACTTTAACACCTGAAATATTAATAAATAATATTCAAGTCACAAAGTCTCACTTTTGATGTTTGTAAAGAAGGAAGTTGAAAGGAATGTTTTTAAGTCTTTGGAGAAAGAGGTAGTGGAAGGAGAAGGAACAGGGTGGATGCATGGGACACATCATTTCTGTGTCCTTATTATAGGAGCAATGTGAAGCCCATGAGATATTATAGAATAATTAAGTGCAGCTTTA
Organism: Nannospalax galili; assembly: GCF_000622305.1. Lineage (NCBI taxonomy): Eukaryota > Metazoa > Chordata > Mammalia > Rodentia > Spalacidae > Nannospalax > Nannospalax galili. Next base: position 2,468,272 of record NW_008343216.1, on the reverse strand, counting down.
TAGTAAAGGAGTGAAATCACTGTAGCTTACTATATCATAATTTTACAGACTAGTGACGACAGAAATAATTGTTAGATATTTAGGTTATTCCTTGGGGATTTAAAATGTCACATTGGCACCATCTATAGATATCTAGGGTGAAGTACACCCACAACTGTTAAATTTTGTGATAATCCATCCTTTTTAAAATAAGCTATGTACTATGAATTCCAGTTTAGTAGCAATGCTAACAGTTAATCTAAGCCAAGCACCTGTCCTGTTCATAATATCTGGTTGAAGTCTATTCTGTAGAATTTCTACAACTTCTGTAAAATGCTTCCTCTTCCTCTTCCCCTCCTTTTCCTCTCCCCTCCTCTATTCCCTCCTCTTCCCCTTCCTCTACCTCTTCCTCTTCCTCTTCCTCCTCCTCTACCTCCCCCTCCTCCTCCTCTTCTTCCTCTTCCCCACACCTCTCTTCCTCTTCGTTTTCTTTGAGATTGATTTTACCATGTAGCCCTAAGTGGTCTCAAATTTGCAATCCTCCTGCCAGGAGCTAGTATTACAGGCTTGTCCAATTTATTTCAGGTTTAATCAGTAGTAACAAATTCTCTTAACAAAATACTAGAGTTTTAAATGTAGAAGTGTTTTTCTCAAATTTTCCAATATTCAAGTACAAAGGGCATCAAAGCCATGACTTTGTGGGCCTCAGGTAGAAAATAAGAAAATAACTTAAGAGAGTGACCTTATTAATGTTCAGAAACAGGTTTATAGCTGAGCCTGTTTTCATGAATCAGATTTCTTAGCAATTTAGTTTTCTAGGTACAATGATTAAATCAACTTGGAATGTGTGACAAGGGCATATTTGTCAAAACATTTTAATGGAGGAGGAAGAGGAAGGGAGCACACTAAATTTAGAGATGCTCTGTTGGAAAGGAGAAAATCCTTGAAGCTCACTCACCAATAACTATGGCAAAGACAATAGTCACAGTTTACTTAAGCATTACTTGAGGAAGTGAGCGGCTAAGTCAAGAATGGCTGAGTTCCTTCTTCCTGCTGTTTGATTTACTAGCCCTTCCCTTAGGGCTTCACTTGGTTTGTGGAGTTACACTGGAACAAAAAGCGTTAACACATTAACTCTAGAAGTAGACTTCTGTGTCTCTGATACTGTTTTAGATTTTGTTAGCCAGTAATCTCTCAAAGATTTTAGCTTTTATTTCCTCCCGACAGAAGAATTTCAGCTTTAAACAACTACGAAATAGCCTCATCTCTATAAATGTGTCCATAAAAAGTAAAGTGTTTCACTCCGTTTTTTGTAAGCATTCTATATTAGATATACATGAATTCCAGATGTGTCCTATTCATTTTATGCATTCACAACCCTAAAATAAGAGCCTAAAATAAAATATTTTACAAGACATTGTTCATTTTTTTCTATGACACATTCATTTTAAAAAGTGGTTTGAAAGTATGCCCTTAATTTTTCATTTATAATGACACTTTTTAAAATCTAGGAACTACTTGAAAGTGCATATCCTTTTAAATGCAGTAAATGTTTTGTACATTTATTTGAACTATTTATCAAGTGGGCTTATTTGAAATTAGAAGGCCAACTTAAAAAATTAAAAATGACACTTGGAAAATTCATAGGTCCAGTCATAGAAAATTTCAGTTCTGCAGAAATCATTACAAATTCTGAAGTTCAGTATTCTGACTAAATAAGGCTTTAAATGTTCTAATGATCTTATTAACCTGTTTCCTCAGAGAGAACCATTTACATAATTCTCTACTTCCTATGACTGCTTACTGAAGAAAAGCTGCAAGTTCTCCTTTGAAATTTGGCATTTCTGTTCCTAAAAAGCAGGAGTCCACACTAGGGCACCTTTCTTTGACTGTGGGAATGAAGACGGGAAGGGAGCCTGTTAGTTCTTTCTCTGTGATTTCCAAGGCCCCACAGATGGTGTCCCCAAGAGAAGCTTTCTTAGAACCACAGACCTCCCTTTCTCAGCTGTCTGTCACCACGGTCTTTATCTACATTATTTCCTTTTACATATTTATTTATTGTCTAATATCATTTTGCTGGATAGTATGGTATTTTCTGCAAATGGCATCAAGCTTAGACCAACTGGTTTTGTTCTCTAAATAATCCCACAAATAGGGATTTCCTATTAGATCTTATTTTACATATTTCTGTTGTACCAGGAAAATGATTCAGATAATTTAATAAGAAAATATTTTGAGTAATGTAGTCAAGAACTGGGTTACAAACAGTTGTTTTATACAAAACTAACTTAAAAAGATATTATAAAAATAACTCCATTTGAATCCTCATGTACTAGTCATTTTTGCTGATCCCTCCAGATTCTATTCATATGCACCTGAGTTGGCATTGATATAATTTTCCATTTTGTTATTTTTTTAATGAATATAACAGTTAATTTTAGGGTTTCAGGATTATCATATTCACTGAGCACTATTCTAGATGCTAACCTAAATTATTACAGATCTCTTTATTTGTGCAAAATAGGCTAACCACAGATGTTACTGTGCCCTCTGCTGAGAAGAGCCATTAATAATTCAATCGTAGTCACACAGGCAGCAAGTGATGGGTCAAGGATTTGTAAGCAGATGGTCTAAACTTAGAACTTATGCCTGTAATCAATGTGCAGTGCTGCTTCTGAAGATGAAGGATGGTAAAAATGTCAGGGCTGGACTGGGTAAAAGGTGAAGAATTACATACACATGAAGTCTATGATAAGTGTGTAAGCAATGAATTCTTGATTTCTTCACTTGATTACTTCCTGTGGTTTTCCTTCCTCAATACTTCAAATTAGGAAATAGTTTCCTTACTAGATGACTTACTATTTCAGAGTCTTTGAAGGACCATTCTTGCCTCTGGATTTCAGAAATCCCGGAGAGGAAGAACAGAGACCAGGGACAGATGCAGGGACTGTTTGTGGGTGAACCTTTGTAACAGGGATCAAAACATGTTTTCAATTTATCAAGCTGAAAACAGTCTCCCACATGGCTAGTTAAATTTATAAAAGAAGCTAGTGACAACTGTGAGCACTAGATATGAAAATAGGAAGGCACTTTAAGGAGCAAACATGACCTGTAAGGAAAAACGACATCCTGGAGAATGTTTTGTACCTTAAGAAACAGTTTTATATTCTAAAGTCATTATTTTCTCACTCAAAATATTTTTAGTTCTAGAGCTTTTCTTTCAAACTTAGAATGAAGCTTAATTTATATTAATTGATAATAAATGCATCAGAGTAGGGTTATCAGATAAGATAGGTTAATTATAATACAGGAGTTTATCAACTGGACACTAACAGAAATGAACCTTAGTAAGAAATATTTTATAGGTACTAGAGAGATAGCTCAGTGGTTAAGAGCCATTGCTGCTCTTCCAGAGGACCAATTTGGTTCCCAGTACATACACTGAGTGGCTCATAACCATCTGTAACTCTAGCTTCAGAAGATCCAAACCCTCTCTGGCCTCCACAGATGCATGCGTATACACACACACACACACACACACACACACACACACACACACACAGAGACAGAGAGAGACAGAGAGAGAGGGACAGAGACAGAGACAGAAAGCATTAAAATAAATCTTAAAAAAAGAAACATCTGGGGCATGAGAGTCAGTGCTCAGTAGTTAAGAGCACTGACTGCTCTTGCAGAGGACCTGGGTTCGATTCCTAGCACCTACATGGAGGCTATGAACCATCCTTAACTCCAGTTCCAGGGGAATCTGAAGCCCTCTTCTGACCTCTGCAGCATTGCATGACATGGGTGCGCTTACATACATGCAGGCAATTCACTCATACACATTGGAAAAAAAAGAAATATCTATAGGCACCAGCATTTTGATAGAAATTATATTTGGCTTCACCTAAATATTAACCTCTAATTTAGAGTGCTTGAGGTTGTTTTAAGACTTTAAAAAAACTTACTCAAGAACTTCAAAGTAACTAAATATAGACTGAAATAAAAATGTATGCTCAATCTTAGTCAAAGAATTATTTACAGCTGATTACTTCTGGGTGTGGAAGAGCTGACTTTCTTAAAGGAAGGGACTCTAGATAGGCTGACTAGACCTCAGTGGATGAACTTTCACTGAGGGACATCTGGGGACACTAACTTGACATGATAGGCCTTAACACAGATGACAAAATGTACTAATTCCTGGGGGGGTGCCTATGGGAGGTCCGATGAGGAAGGGAGTATAAAGATAATTAAGACGTTCTGTAGGAAATACACAAAAATTCAATAATATTTTTAAAGACAGCTCTATTTTTATGTGGTTTTCATAAGTATAATTGTGTACAATAAAAGCCTTGCCATGTCTTCGGCTTTATAGAAGCACATGGATAAATGGTATTTAAAGCCAGTAGCACTTTCCACTTTTGACTTAAAACATATATGGTGTCAATGCTTACCTGTAGAATAATAAGCCTGCTTTCTGTGAATATGTGTCTGGCTTTGTAGCTATTCCTCATCTTTCTTAAATAAGTAAAGGCATCTTCAAATTTTTTATGGTTTTAGCATCTCAGTAACTTTAATGTGTAGAAAAATCTTACAGACACTGGTCATGTGGAGAGCAGAAACACGTTTGTTTTCATGATCTCTCATTCTCATCATTTTTATGGTAGTTTCAACTTCATAGAAATCAATGGCTTTTATTTTGACCCCAGACTCTATAGAATCTTTTTTTGTATTTAATGTGCATTTAAGAATGACTTTGTATACACATATTTTTCTAATCAATACCAAACTGAATTTATGTAATCACAAAAATAATTCCACAGTAGGTTACAGACTTAAGCTCAAATATCTTTGGCCAAATGAAGAAAATTCTTCTCTCTCTAACAGTAAAATATAATTCAGTATTCTAAGACTGAGAGGACAGATCAGCAGTTATCAATGATGGCATCCCCGTCTAAGCAGCTGCTTGGATGGTCTAACCAGTGCTACAAGATGACTGCTCCTATAGCTGCCATTGCACTCATCCTCCAGCTATCAGACACAGAGGAAAGATGAGGGAAATGTATGCTACTTCATATTGATTGTTTGGTCTGCTGCCACATGTGGATCTGAACATATTAGTTACACTGTCATATCTAGTGATAAAAGAGGCTTAAAAAAGGACTCTGTAAGGGCTGGAGAGGTGGTTCAGCAGTTAAGAGCACTGGCTGCTCCTGCAGAGGACCTGGGTTTGGTTCTCAGCACCACATGGTGACTAACCACCATCTGTAACTCCAGTTCCACAGGATCTGATGTTCTCTTCTGGTCTCCCTGGGCATTTCAGCACACAGGTGTACTTACATACAGAATACTCACCATATAAAATAAAAATACACAAATGAAAAAGTATTATTAAAAAGAAAAGTGCCCTGTGGTTGGATTATGATGTGTTCATTAAAAATCCTATCATTATATAAGAACTCGAGAGAGCTGATGATTGAAGAATATTGCCTAGATCCATTGACCAGTGTGCTTCTCTTAAAAGCAGGCAGATGCTTTAATAAGTTTTCTTCAGACTTTCCTCTGGGCATGCCAGGCTGTGTGCGTGAGGTTTTCCCAGGGCCAGTAGGATTTGCCTAATCAGAATTCTTGTCCTTCTTTAACCTGGCTATCCAGGACTCTAGAATTCTCTGTCTGCTTCCAAAGCCTGAAGTGAGTCTTTGGGAGGGGGAACTGCATGCACTTCTGGAATATCAATGGGGTTTGCATGAGCAGACTAGGCATTTTCAAACACGTGTTTGATGCTCCAGGTAGTACAGATGATGATGGAGTTGGAAGAGCATGGAAGGGTTGCAAGCCAGATTTCTCAGCACTGACAAATTTAACATAGGAATCAGAAGCATTCAAAATGTTTGAAATTTAACTGGACCTTTCAGCTCGTAATGTTACTATGCTTACCACAGTAGGGAGATGGTATCACTTATTTATGGCTATAAAATAAACTATATGAAAATGTTGCTGTTCTCATAGAAACAGGTCTACAAAGTATAGGCTGGGCTGTTGACTGCAACATGACTTCACCCATGTCTGGAGAATTGATGATGGATGCTAATCAGGGTACCTTCCTATCCATTTGGCCTTACTGCCCATTGTTTTCAATAATCAGAGCTGTGGTCACTGCCAGTGGTGGCCGCTCCTTCATTCTCGTGGGTACCACTCCTTTGTTCTCACGGGAGTGGAGGCTGCTCCTCCGCTCGCCCTGGGCTGAGGCCGCTCTTCTGCTTGCCTGGTGCTGAGGCAGCTCTTCTGCTTGCCCTGTGCTGCCTCCTGTTGTTGCCGCTTCTGCCTGGTCCTGGACCCCAGGGCCGGTGAGGAGACTGTGTCAGCAGAGCCACATTCAGACACAGGAGACAGTGACACAGGAGTGACACTATTCAGTGACACAGGTCTGCTTTATTGCAGGAAGGCACAAGCTTATATAGGGGTAGTAGTCCAATCACAGCACAGCAAGTAGGATACCGTGTTAGCATAACAGAGTTAGCATCCTATAAGCTTAACAGACAACGTCCTATCACAGAATAGCAGGTAAGATGCCTCATTAGCATAATGGGTTTCAGATTACAGAGCCTGGATTCCTGGAAACCATGTGACCCTGACTGTTGCATATCTAAGTGTTACAATTTGGAATTCCAAGGGTGGTGATTAGGGAATGAATGGCAAGCTCTAGGCATCAGTCTCATGATCTGCCAACGGGAGCAAATGTCACAGGGCATTCCTTGTGGCTCCAGTGGTCCGGCCGTTGCCTCGGGCCTGCTGTATGGCTGTCAATAAGACTTTCACCCTAGGCTCAAGCCTGTCTCCCACACGGAGCATCCATCCTGAACTTATTAACATGGCAGTTGGATTCCAAGAGGATGAAAATGGATAGTTATAAGAGTATTTAAGGTGTAAGCCCCCAAATCATACTTCTACCATATTCTAGTGCCCAATGCAAGTCACAGGACTTACTCAGATAAAAGGGAAGGAAAATAGGTTTAATCACTTAATGAGAAGAGTGGCAAGGTCACATGACAAAAGACATGCAACACAATGGAGTTCTGCAAGGAAAGACAAAATTATTACATTTGCAGGTAAATGGATGGAACTAGAAACTGTTATACTAAGTGTTAACAAAGACTCAGAAAAGCCTTCATTTGTGATCTTAACACCAATCCCTTATATGTGAGCATATATCTTGATGTAACAGCAGGAGCCAGGAAAATGGGAAGGATGTATGGTGGTAAAGGGAAAGAAAGAGTCCAAGAGCGGAGGATGGTAGTAAAGAAATGTTAACCAAGGGGGAAATGGGGGAAATAGGTGTATTCAATTGGGAAGGGGGGAGGGAAGGACATACAGGAACTATGGGGGTAAAGGGGAAGGAACTCAAGAGGGGGGATAAAGGAAACATATTATCAAGGGGGAAAATGGGGGCACTTAAACTGGGGAGGGACATGGGAGGTTAGATATGGAGTGAGGAGAGTTAAGTGTAGGTGGTATAAAAAGGTAGAGGGAATTGTATTAACTCAACCCCCCACAAGAAATATAAACATACAATATCTGAACATGAGTGCAAGTGTGTACCTGAAGACTACATAACAAGGAACACAGTGCCAGACAGGAGAAGCCTCCTCTTGAAGTGTTGGTCAGCATAGTCCAAGAGACTCCAAAAATAATGCAGGCTATTGCCACACCCTTAATTACCTCCCAGAACTTGAAGGTAAGACCCTACTGCTGAAAATAGGACATACTTCAGACAGAGAACTTGGAGGAATGGAACAGGAACTGACCTGGAAGCCTCCTCCCTGAAGACTAGCTCTTATAGCTGTAGAGGACACTATGCAAGCTGTTAAGGGAGAAAATCAGTCAGTGATCCAACCCAGCTCTGAAGCCTAATAACCACAATGACTGGCACAGCAATCTCTCTCTATTGGTGCAGCAGTGGCACTTTTATCTACTGGGTAAACAACAGCTGTCTAATTGGATTTATAGCCCTATCAGTGGGAGGGAACTCACTGTAAATAGGCTAAATGCACATGACTGGAGAGGACATAGATGCCAGGGAAAATCCTATCTCTGTCATATCTCTAGAGAAATGAAATTTCTCACCATATGCTAAATATTGATACTTATATTTACAGACAAATATACCATACACCACTTATTAAAGAAGCTTCTTTTTGCAACAAATGGAGGCTATAACAGAGTTCCACAACTGGTCACACACAGAGAATATATATCTGAGGGATGCCCAGCCCTAAGTGGCACATCTACAGTAGAACATCTACACCTAAGGCTCATGGGACATAGTGGACAGGGGGTAGAGAGAATTTGAATACATCCCTCAACTCTTACCAGCAAAGCTTCCTCATACAACAGAGTATGATACACAAAGAAGGCCGCAGCTGGCCAAGGTGTAGAGAATAAGAGATTACAGAGTGTGTGTCCCTGGATAGGACTTCTATATTAAACATCACCCACCCACAACTCAAGGACCATTGCAGAAGAAGGGGTGGAAAGATTGTAAGAGCCAGGGTTGGTGCATGAACATAAGGAAACAGGCTTTTAGGCCACTGGGAACTTGCTCATATGACCTTGCGACTGGTGTCATCATGCACAAGACCCATGCCAACTCAGTCAGACAAAAATCCAGCATAGAATGGGGGAAATGGGCAGCAGGCTTTAAGCGTAGCCAAGGAACTATTGGCAACTAATTACTGCTGTGTAAGGGTGAGTTGATCTTTAAGGGAGTGACTCTAGATAGGGTGACTAGACTCCAGTGGATGAACTTACACCAAGGAACATCTGCATACAAATGCTTGATTGGATAGGACTTAACATATATGACAGAATGCATGAAATACTGTGGGGTAGGTTTATGAAGGGGTGTTATATGAAATGAACAAAAACTCAATAAAGATATTAAGAAAGGCACGCAGGATGGGAGGGATTATTAGGATTGAGAAATAAGCTATCAGAAACATTTTTAAATTTAATAGTAAAGAAATCTTGGTATGATAACTTCATTAGTAATCTTGCGTTAGTCTCTACAAATGGTATTTGCTCATCTAAATATCTAACAATTCCTGTACATAAAATCCATCTTCCATACATAAGCCATCTCCATCTCTAATGGATACATCCTCATTTCTAATGGATACATCCACAACATCTCATCAAGTTCCTGCATTCAATTCCAAGCTCTCTGGGAGATATGTAATCTATTCCACTGAGTCTAAAGGTAACTCACTGAGGTTTAGTGACCCATACAATAAGAGGCAAGTCACATGGTTTTTCGTTACTTGTTTTATATATGGGCAGAATAAATACAGTATAGCAACTGCAATAAAAACTTCCAACCAGAAGATAAGCTGGGTTTCTTGCAGACAGCAAAGAGATGGATTTTGTTTCTTAATCCATTCATTTAGCCTATGTCTTTTGACTGGGGAGTTCAGTCCATTGATATTTAAGGTTATTATTGAAAGGTGTGTACTGGTTGCCTTCATTTTGATTGCTCTTTGTGTTCCCTGTGTAATTTTGTGTTTCCTAGATTATATATTTGTTTATTTTCTTTCATTGCCCCTAGGGCATAGTTGTTTCTCTCTCTGCTCTCTGTATTGCTACAAGTATTCTTTGAAGGGCTGGTTTTGTGGACATGTATTCTTTCAGGCTATTCGTGTCATGGAAGATTTTTCTTTCCCCCCTCAACTATAATAGACACTTTTGCTGGGTATAGTATTCTGGGCTGGCATCTATTGTCATGTAAAACTGGAAATACCTTGGTTGGTCCAGATTCTTCTGGCTTTCATAGTTTGCATTAATATGTCAGCTATAATTCTGATGGGCTTTCCTTTTTATGTGACTTGTTTTTCTTTTTCTGCTTTCAGTATTCTATCAGAAGAGGGAAAACTGGAACACAAATAGTAATTGTGAAAGCATACTGCCAGGGCAATAAACTAAGTTTCTTGTTTAGTCTAACTCCAAGCCCAGGTTTAGCTCCTTGAGAGAATAACCCTATGGTTTTCCATGGTCCCTAGTCTTAAAAAAATATTTTACTATTTTTATTTTACATATATGAGTGCATTGCCTGCATGTATCTCAGTGCACCGATGATGTGCAATCCCTGTGGAGGTCAAAAGAGGGCATTGGATCCCCTGGAACGGGAGTTAAGGACAGTTGTTAGCTGCCACATGGGTGCTGGGAACCAAACCCAGGTCCTCTGCAAGAGCAGCCAGTGCCCTTAACCACTGAGCCATCTCTCCAGCCCTGACCCTTAACCTTTTTTACTTCTTTATTTTTCAGGTGTGACTGATATAGTACATGCTCTTTTTGGTGTTCACCCAGTTCATATGCTTCTTGTTCCTGGGTTTGGAGTTCTAGTGGTTTTAAGGTTCAAAAACAGACAAGGGAATTTTATTACAAAAGAGAATACCTGATCAGTCTGTTGCTATTCTATTTTGCAAACACTTAGCTATCTTTGGTGTATTGTTTCTGGTTAGTGCTAGAAAGTGCAGCCAAAGATCTAGATGTGTGTAGGAGGTGAAGTGCCAGACCTAAGCACAGGCCACACTAGAGAGCACAACTTCCACCTTGAGAGCACAGCCAGCACTTCCGCAAAAGAGCCAACCTATAATCTGCCCCTGGACCTAGAGACTGATGAGGTGAGTGGCCTGGATGAGAGGATCTATCAGGGAGCGACACACCAGCTTATGGCACACTGGGGGCAGGGGGAGAGATATATAAGGCCTGCCCTTCCCAGCAATAAACAAGTCTGCAGCACCTCGCTTAGTGCCTGCTTCCACCTGACTCCTGGTCTCTGTGTGTTGACTCCACACTGTTCACCCCCACCTCAGCCAGAACCCTCATTCCCTGCAGTCCCTCGTGGGATGGACCCGTGAGAGAACCTGCAACAGATGTGTTTATAAAAAGAACCAGGCATGGTAGTGCATGTCTGTAGTCCCAG
>NW_008343216.1:2449900-2457288 GCF_000622305.1 Nannospalax galili | reverse complement strand
TGCTTCCTGAGTGCTAGGATTAAAGGTGTGCGCCCCCCCCCCCTGCCAACAGTCATTATTTTAAGTAAAAAAAAAAAAAAAAAAAAAATCAGAGTTCCTAGAGTTTTATTTATTGGCATCTATACTCTGTCTACCCTTCCTGCTCAATTTTAAAGGTTGCAAACTTGACAAGAATCATGGTGGCAATAGGCTTAATCTGGTCTTTGCTATTGAAACATTCCACATGATTTGAATGGTAGTCTATGAGCCTTAGAGGAACTCAAGAGTGTAGACTAATTTGGCGAATTGGTTGAAGATTGATTAAGAAAATTCCTTCAATGGAGTATATTTTTTTAAAAAAGATTGAGCTCCCTAACTGAGGAACTATTGGCAGTTGATGAACACTGATGGAGTGAGAGTCACTTTTCTTTGGGAGTGTGATATCTGGCAGGTTGCCATGCCCCAGTGGATGGCCCCACTTCCAGTGCATATGGGCAAAACTAATTGGACTTAGTGAATTATCAAAAAAAAAAAGAGCATGGAGTTGGAAGGGAGACATATTGTTGGGGGGTCAGAGGATGCTAAGTATCTTGGGATGGGGCATGGATATGGTTATAATACATTGTATGCATGTATAAAATTTTCAAAGAATTAAAAAACACAGAAACAAAGGCTAGGGAGATGGCTTAGTTGGTAAAGTGCTTGCTGCTCAAGCTGGAGGACCTGAGTTAAAATTCCCAGCACCCATGTATAAGCTGAACATAGTAACACACATCTGAAACTACAGTGGTTGGGGAGGACAGGGGAGAGGCAGGTTAATACCAGGGGCTAGCTGGCTAGTCAGTCCAGTCAAAACAGCAAGTATCAGGTTCAGTGAGAAGACTCTGTTTCAAAATGTAAGATATATACCATTGCCCTCTGGCCTTTACACATTTGGGTGCATAAACACACACACACACACACACACACACACACACACACACACAGTCTGTGTGGATTCAAATGCTAACTATTTACTTGGTGAAACCATAATGTTGGAGTTGCTGAGAAAACAGCCAGGCCTTCAGACACTGCTTTTCTTTCTTAACAGCTTTTCCTTTTCCTTTTGTCTCATTTCACTCTACATTTAATAAATCAAAGTCCAGATTTAAGTGTGGAGTTTGAAGCAATTGTAAAGAATATTTTAAACCTTCAGTGATTTTCTATAAATGTTTCAAAATCGTTTCTGTTTGTGCTGCTTTTCTGTTCCATGTCTGCTTAGCTTCTCTTTTCCTTTCATAGTTCTTCTTTCTAAATCAACGGCATACAAAAGAAGGCAAACCATATGTGCAATAAGTGCCCCATGACTCTTAAACATAAAAAGAAACAGGTAAAGCTAATTTTAATGTGATTTAACTTGTCAAAACTATGATTTCAGGCCTGGAGAGATGGCTCAGCAGTTAAAAGCACTGGCTGTTCTTGCAGAGGACCTGGGTTCAGTTCCCAGCACCCACATGGTGACTAACAACCATCTGTAATTCCAGTGGATCTGAGCCCTCTTCTGGTCTCTGCAGGCACTGTATACATGGGTACACTTACATACATGCAGGCAAAACACCCATACACATAAAAATAATAAATGAAACTTAAAAAAACCCATGATTTCACCTAACCAAAATAAAGGCATTAATAAAATATTTTAATACAAAATCTACAAGAATCCATGCATACTTACAATGAATGTAAATTTGTGTTATCAATATTTCAACCTGGGCATGGTGGCACATGCCTTTAATCCCAGCACTCCAGAGGCAGAGGCAGAGAGATCTCTGTGAGATCAAGGCCAGTCTTATCTACATAACAAATTATAGGCTAGCTCGGGCTACAAGTAGACCTTGTTTCAAAGAAGAAAAAGTATTTCAAAGTATTTCTAATTCTCAACAGTTACAGAGTACATTCCTAGTCCTTCACAATAACTAGGGATGCGAGTAAGATACATTAGCTGACAAATACGCTTTTATAGGCTTTTTGAGAGCTAGCAATGTTGTTTACTTAGCGCCCATTCTCACACAATCATAGCAAGGAGGTTCCATTTCCATCAAATGCAATCTTCTATCCTAAATCTTAATCCTGGAGATCACCACCACCCTGACCTCTGTAGAGTCTCTTTACTGGCTGGTGACCACCCCAGTGATTAGACAATGACAGAGTTGCTTAGTTTCAAATGCTGTTTGTTTCTAGTCCCCATGCTTTTACTTGATTTGCCTCCCATAGATTTACTGAAGGCTTTTAACAGGCTTAGTCAAATCCTATTTATGTTCATTTGTTCCAAACTTGTATCAGACTAGTGATATTTTGACCACTGGCTCATAGCTAGTTGATGAGTTGGAGGCAGGGGAATGATCTGTAGAAATGATAAAAAAATTCTCTTCCTTTTTTGTGATGTGTACTTAAAAATTAAGCAGCAGAATTGCAGCTAGCCTATAAATTTGTCAGGGTCTGCTTTGGTGTTGTAACCAGATGGTGGAGGGAACAAATAGCTACACCCCTGAGAACAGGCCATGAGAATTTCCAGTTTTCTTACATCCATAAATAATCCCAAAGAGTTGTATTTATAAACTTTCAGATGTATCATCAATTTCCTGGCAAAGCAGTGGAAGGATGGTAGACCGCCTCTGAAGGGAGTGCACATAAACAGGTGGAAAGAAGTAGTGTTCTTTGAATCTTGACATGCTGGAAAACATCTTTGAAGGAAAATAATCTAAACTAATTTACAGGATTCTGAACCTAAGGAGAAATTTCCACTGAATATGTAAGAATACAGCTGTTTTTAACCATTTCTCAAATTATCGGTAATTAACTACAGTGAATCTGACATTTGGCCATACAGCCTACAGTCATTACGACACCCACAGCAACCTCCACACAGCTGGGGGTCATCACCAAGAACATCTTTTTCCAGGATTATTAAGCAATTTGTTAGAGAACAGACATCTGCAAATAAAGCTATGTTAGCATGAACAAGTCCTTAGTTCTACAAAGCACACTGTCTTTCTCCAACATTATGATTCCAGTTAACTTCCTCTATCATTTGAAGAAAAGCAATGCTAACAGGAGGGACTTCACTATATTCACGGTGAAATGTGTAATGAATAAAGACTACATTTGAAGACACATTAGTCAAGAGGAGCAATATTAAATTTTTACACATATTGACAATAAAATAAAAGTGACAAACTCCATTTTTTAGCTCTTAACAAAGAGAGCAATGGAGTTTTAAATCTTTAAAAAAATGAAATTTAAATACATGCAACATGTATTTATTTGATTGGTTCAGTCATCATCCCAGACTTCAGAATCAGTCCTCACTGACATTTTGGTATATTTCTCTTTTGTATAATCTACTTTGTCTTGGTTTTTCTTTTGTTACAATATTAAAGACATATTTATAATTTATATCTGAAGATTATTTTATCTTGCTATTTTATTTAACATTATGTCAAAGCATGCTTTTGTTCCTGTTTAAAATACAGCATGGTTCTAACATTTATAAAATACTACATGATCATGAACTTCAGGGCTAAAATTCTTCACTAACTCTCCATCACCCTCAATACAAAGTTCTAAGTTCTTTAGTGCAGAGTATTAAGTTTATCATAATTTGACCCTCTAGATTTTTTCTTTTTGTATAATTTATCAAACATAGTTGCTATGGCTTAGACGTGAAATGCCCCCCTCCCTCCAAAGGTTCGTGAAGTGGCAACTTGATCCTAGAATGATGGACTAATCATTGAGAATTGGCTCACAAGGGTGTGGATTTTACAAAGCCACCAATCTGATGGATTCACAATTGAATAGACTATTGGGAGGTGGTAAAACTGTGGAAAGTGGGTCCTGAAAGGAAGATGTGGGCCACCAGGGGTGCACAGTTGCAGGGCATATCTTCCCCTGGCTTTTTCACTTGTCTCTGTTCCTTTGTCACCATGAAATAAACAGCTTCCCCATGTCACACACTTCTGCCACAATGTATGTACCATCCCATCATAGATGCAAAAATAATGAGCCAAACCAGAGGGAAATAGTCCTTTAGGCCCTTGGGACTCTTCTCATATGAACTTACAGAATTTTGTCAGCATGCACAAGACCCATGCAAACTTGAGTAGACAAAAACCCAGTACAGAACTGTGGAAGTGAGCAGGTCCCAATTCTGGTTGAAGAATTATTGGCAGCTGATTATTGCTGGGTGAGGAAGAGCTGTTCTTAAAGGGAAGGACTCTAGATAGGCTGTAACACAAATGACAGAATGTATGAACTCCAGTGGTGGTGGTGGTGGGGGCACTATAGGAGGGTGCCAGAGGGGAAAGGGGTATAAAGATGATTTTCTGTATGAAATACACAAAAATTTAATAAAGAATAAAAAAGAGCCAAGGGATCATGGCCTGAAATTTCTGGAATTATGGTCCAAATAAATGTTTTCTCTTTTTTTTGGTGGCAACGAACGGAGCTCACTGTCCGACTCCCTGCTCAAGCCCAGTATGCTTATACTAACTCCTCACTTCTGTCTTTGCACTGCTACTGGGTCTGTGGTGACTGGCAGCATCAATGGTGATCATAAACAGGGCTAAAAGAAGGAACGTTGTCCGAAAAGAGAAAGGAGAATTGGTAAAGACAGTGTACTAGCTTTTGGCCAAAATGTTTCCTTACTAGGCTGCTGTTCAGCTCTATTCACATATCACCACACTTAATTTTCATAACAGCTTCATTTTTTATTTTGTATTTGTTTACTTTTGTTTTATGTATATATAAATGTACCCATGAGTGTAATGCCTGCAGAGGCCAGAAAAAGATGTCAGATCCCCCGGAACTGGAGTTAAAGATGGCCGTTAGCCACCACGCTGGTGCTCTTAACCACTGAGTCATCTCTCAGCTCCCTCACAACAGCTTTATAAAGCAGAATATTTAATCACGTCTAGCTATAGATGAAGAAACTGGGGGTTGCACATGTTTCCTAGGCTCATTTACTGACAGGGAGCAGGCAATGTTCAAAACCATGCTCATGAACACTTTGGATAGTTACCCAAAGACTATGAAATGCCTTTGACTTGTTATGTTCAAATAAAAGCCCAGAATGAAATATTGGGAGGATAACATGCAACCACATTTTTCCACTGCAAACTTTGTTTTGTTTCCATTGCAATTAGTTTACCAGAGTAGTTTGTTATGAATATGAAGGAACTCTTCAATGTACTCTCTTTTATGAGACCCACTAACTGTGCTGAATTTTTCTAAAGTAACATAGCTGTTATGAATTGTGCTAGACAAATAATAATGCATATGTTTTCATTTCACATATTTTATTAAGAGATTAATGAAGTTCCCTACTTTAAGGCACTAGAAGACAGCTGTATCTTCTAAGATGAGAAATGAAGTATTTAAATTCAACTTTAAATTTTTAAATTAAAATTTAAAAAGATGATTAAAATTTCATGATTAAAAATTAAAAGCTGTATGAACTAATAGGTTAAAACTCAAAATTAAATGATAATTTGTCTTAGTGCTAGAAGAATTTTTAAGTAAGTTTATTAATTTATTATGCAATTACTTAAAAAATCAGCACAATATAAGGAAAGGGCTAGAGAAACATAAAAAAGACCCTGTATTAACCATATATGTTTGTTCAGATTAAAAAAATTTTTTTAGGGCACTGGGGAGATGGCTCAGTGGTTAAGAGCACTGGCTGCTCTTTCAGAGGAACTGGGTTCAGTTCCCAACACCCATATGGCAGTTAACAACTGTCTATAAGACCAGTTCCAGGGGATCCGATGCCCTCTTCTGACTTCTGTGGGCATTGCACAACGTGGGTGCACTTAACATACATGTAGGCAATATACTTATACACATAAAATAAAAATAAGTAAAATACAAATATTATTATCTTAAGAATTTCATACATGCATATACTGCTGTGTTGGTTTGAATGAAAATGTCTCCCATAGGCCTAAATGTTTGAACATTTGGCCCCAATTGGTAGTTCTGTTTTGGGAGGCTTAGGATGTGTGGCCTTACTGGAGGTAGCACATCACTGGGAGGGGGCTTTGGAGTGTTCATAACCTCATCCCATTTTGTGTCTCCCTGCTTCCTGTGTGTGCTTGAACATGTGAGCTCTCAGCTTCCTGCTTTGGCTGCCTCCTGCCATGTCCCTCCTGCCATTTCAGGTGCTCCTTCTGCAGCTGTAAGCCCAACTAAACTCTGGCTTCTGTAAGTTGACTTGGTCATGGTATTTTATCACAGCAACAGAAGTGCATTTTGATCAATTCTCCCCCTGCTCCCCATTTTGATCAATTCTCCCCCTGCTCCCCACCTCCAAATTCTCCCTCATCCCCACTACCACTTTCCCCTCCCAACTTCACGTGCTCTTTTTTTCTTTTTATGCTCACAAAGTCCTCTTTAATGCTGTCTGGATGTGCATGGGTATAGGACTATCTCTTGGTGCATAGGTAACCTCTCAGGTCTTCCTCCTGAAAGTAAACAGACTGTCCTTTCCTCAGCAGCCAGCAAGTGCCAGTAGCCCCAACTAGGGGCAGGACTCTGAGAGCCCATACCCCGTCCATGCTGGGATTTTGGCTGGCTTGATCTTGTATATTTACTTAGTTTTAAGATTTATTTTTGAAAATTAGTTTTAAACATTATGCATTTGTGTGTGGTTTGTGCATAAGTATATGTGTAGAAGTGGGGGTGTTGGATACCCTGGAGCAGGAGTTACAGGTGGTTTGGCCCTTGCAATGTGGTTTCAGGGAACTAAACTCAGGACTTCTGGTAGAGAAACACTCAGTCTTACCCATTGACTCACTTCCTCAGCCATCATCCACGTCTTATGCAAGCTGTAATTGCTGTTGTGAATTCATGTGTGAGGCCTCTCTGTTGTGCCCGAAAGACACTGTGTTACTGTAGACATTCACTACCTCAATCTCTGTGCCTCTTTTGTGATGATTCCTGAGACTTTGGAGTGAAGAGTGTAATATAGCTGTCCAATTTAGAGATGGACAGTCCACTGTGTCTTATTCTCTGCACCTTGGTCAGTTCCAGGTCTCTGTCACTCACCATCTACTGTCAAAAGAAGCTTTTCTGGTGATTTTTGGGAGCCCTAAGGGTTTAAAGATAAAAACTCAGGGAACAGTTTATTTAATACATCCATTTATCAGAATAATACTATTAGGTTCTTAGCTGTCCAATTTAGAGATGGACAGTCCACTGTGTCTTATTCTCTGCACCTTGGTCAGTTCCAGGTCTCTGTCACTCACCATCTACTGTCAAAAGAAGCTTTTCTGGTGATTTTTGGGAGCCCTAAGGGTTTAAAGATAAAAACTCAGGGAACAGTTTATTTAATACATCCATTTATCAGAATAATACTATTAGGTTCTCCCTGGAGC
>NW_008343216.1:2444390-2449804 GCF_000622305.1 Nannospalax galili | reverse complement strand
CCCCCCCCCCCCCCCCAGTTAGTGGTGCTACACATACGGTTCCATCCTGTGGAATGGACTTTTGCTTTAAATCTGATCAGAAAGTGGTTGGCTACTTCCATAACACTTGTGCCTATCTTACAAGTGGGCATATCTTGTTGTTCCTAAGCTCACAGCTGGATAAGATTGATGATTACTTTTTTATTTTGATAGTGTGCATATGTTGTGTGACACTATTCTTGGAGAGATATGAACAGATGTCTGCTAACCTCAGACAGGGAGCCAAAGTAAAGATGCAACCAAAGTACATTGTGGTGAACCACTGAGTCTTATTAGGGTTACTCAACAAGGATACAGGTGAGGGGTCACCAAAAGCCCACCCTACTTTGGGTGATGGTTCTAAAAAGCTGGAAACTTGGAGTGTACCACACAACTTACAGGCAGCTTGACAGGTTGGAGGGATTCTCTTCCAAGTGGTTTGAGCCTCTTCTAGGCAGCTTGACTGGTATCTGCTTCTTCAGGTGGCTAGTCTGGTCTGAACCTCTTCTAAAGGCATCTTAGCTTGTCTGACAGTCTCTCAGCAGGCCTTAAAGCTTATGTATGTTTATGGAGGCAGGAGCCTAGTGAATCTCAGATTCAGGGAGTTCCTGAAGCTACTGAGCTGTTTGTTTCCTGAGGATGGAATGCTTCACCTCCCTTTAGAACATCCTGTGAGTTAATGAGCTTCCCCATAAGATAGAAAGTTTTACTTCAGAGGAAATTGCTACCCAACAATAGCATAGTGCTTTCCAGCACTGAAAGCTAGCCAATAGGGATGAAACTTCCAGGTTAGCACCAGCTTGATTTCTCCATGTTTCATGACTAGGATATGAGGTTCTTCAGCAATAGGGTCTCACTATAAAGTTCTAGAAGGCAACCAAGAGAAACCGTAATAGCCTATAATTTGGGGGGTTGGTGGTGGTGCTATGGAACCCTACTGACTAACAAGTCAAAAAAGAAGCAGTGGACCCCCCAGTGGTGTCCAGGGGAAGCATTTTTCTGGCTTTCTTGATCATGTTTTTCAAAAAATAGGTTTTACTGACTCTGTATTTTACTTACTATTAATTTCTCTTTAAAAGTAATAATCTTAATGGTTGTTGAATATACACTGCATTCATGTAAATCATAAATAATATTTGTCAAATAATAAATAACTCAGTTTTTGTAAGTTGAGACATTGATCTCCCATTGGTTTGAGCATTCCTTTGTTTTCAGTCTTCATGCTTGTAAATGATGCAGCAGTGAGCATCCCTGTCCTTATTTCCAAGCACTTAAGCTTATGTGGTGGCTTCGATGGATGAACCATGATGCCAGTGGTTTTAGGGATGCTTTTATTATATTTTAAAAGTTTAATTATAGAATCAAAGGGAAGAAGCTTGTGTGTCTTGAAAGAAAGGAGAAAATTATCCACTTTAGAAGAAGGAGCCAGAAATACAGCATAATCTCACCATAGCTTTCATAAGGATAGAATCAGAGATTTAGCAGAGGTGAAAAGGGAAAGGAATATGGAGGAACATAAATCCACAGTGTTATCTGATATCTGTAAGAGGGAAATGACAAAGAGATGGAATTGATGTGGGTTTAACATTAGAAATAACATTTTCAAAATTAATAATGCTGGATGTTTTATCAGAAGAAAAATGAGAACCTGTTTCTACTGTGTTGTTTTAAGAAACGACTAGACATTCAATTGCATATACTGGCATGTGTGATACTGAATTTTAGGAAGGGTTAAAAAGAAAAATGAAGCAAAAGCATCATTATATAGATAGCCATTCAAACAAAGACATGATATATAGTACTTTCCCTGGAGAAAGTAATATGGTAAATGTTTAAAGGAGCATAAAAATGAGACTTCAATGGCAAATGATGAGGTAACAGGTAAATATCTTGATCAGAAAAATGATTATAGTTAAACGACTCTGAGATACTTAAGTTTTGATCATGGTTACAAAGTTAAACACAAAGATTTTCAATCCCCTCTTGTAATAGGTTAAAACAAAACAAAACAAAACAAAAACAAAATCCCAGAGGAGCCACCAGGAGGCGCTACGCAACAAGAAATCAGACCCCGTGCGAAGCACAGTTTTGGGCTGGCCAGTTCTTCAGAAAGGCACATTTAAACCATAAGGAAACAAACACTGGAAACATTACTAACTGCTCCGTCTACCTCATTACCTTTACACCATTTGAGTTTTTGTATCATCTTGGAAATAAATGAATTTGAGTTTGTGGTTTTCTAGAATTGGTAAGGCTTGAAGACGCTGGAGGGCAAGCTTCCTGTGGTGGGGCCTGAGGGCCGGGCAGTGCACAGCCCGCAGAAGGAGAACCTGACAACAGAGGTCTTTTTCTTCAGTTTACATCTGTCAGTTTCTTCAGTGGGCAAGGCATCTCCACGTGTCTGACAAAAAAGAATTTTGGACTGGCAATGCAGAATCTTTTCTGAGAGAGGTGTTGACTGATTTATATTAACGTAAAATGAAATGTTTTATAAATGTAAAATGGGGTAATGACACTGGAAAGACAGAATAGTTCTACTTTAGTAACGCAGGATACTTTCAGTTATTTTGAGTCATTTGAAGACGAACATAAAATGTGATACATATTCAGTTACAGATACTAGTGCCCGGTGTGGTGGCATACACCTTTAATCTCAACACTTGGGAGGTAGAGGCAGGCAGGTCTTTGTGAGTTCAAGATCAGCCTGGTCTACATAGTGAGTTCCAGGCCGCCTGGGGCTATCAAAAAGACCAAAAAATAAAACAACAACAACTCAACAAAACCCCCAGATATTAAATTATTCATAAACTATAAATCATAAATAGTTTGATTATGAACTTCATGCGATGATGTGGGCTAAAGAAGTGTTTACACTCCACTTTCTCCTCCTTGCATAATTTTTATGGTTCTGCAAAACCTGTTGAATTATCCTCAGTCCTTTAAAATGAAATTACATTTAGAAATGGGGGTTGTAGAGGAAAGGCTTCCCGAAAAGTTTCTCAATTCAATAAAAAAAGTTGGGATTTTCAGAACATTTAGAAATACTAAGAGAAAGGGAAAGATAGAATTCCAGGTAGAGGTGAAGCAAGATCTCTGGAGGCAAATAAGAAAAACAAAAAAATTCAGCTTGTAGCATGCTTGGGTGAATAAGTCCACGAAGTTTAGTGGCTTTTAAAAATTTAACAGGGATGCTGCTATGTGGTTATAACGGGAAAGCATGATTTTCTTAGCAGCTGGCACATCTCTAGCCACTTCAGACCCCAAATCCTCAAAGGTGTCCTGGCTGCTGGGTCTGTCCATGCTTGAAAAGGGGCCAGGGCACCAAGTGAGAGGAAAAATAAACAGAATGACCAACGGCTGATGTTGGCCCTCCCTTGTCGCTGACTAGGGGACAGTAAGCAGCGCTTACCGGAGTGCATTTCCTTGATCCTGCTGTCTTTTGGAGTTGTGAATCCACCTTAGTATTTTCACTGCAGTAGCTAGAACGGTACCGGTTTCCTCACATGACTGACTGTATTGCATCTTTTTCTGTTGCTGTTATGTAGTACCACAACAGAAACACTGGGAAAAAATGTTTATTTTGGCTCACAGTTTGAGCATATAGTTTACTATGCTGGGGAAATTACAGCAGCAAGAGCTTGGGCAGCTGGTCACATGGTGTCCACAGTCAAGAACCAGAAAGTGATGAATGCTTGTCAGTAAGCGCTTGGAATATGTCATCACACGTTTCACATTGTGCCTCATCTATCTTTTGGTTCAGATTTTAGTATTTTTTTCAGAACCATTACAATAGCTTCATAACAGTGTTTTCTTTTAGTTTCCTTTGGTCCTCATTCAAAGTAGTGCCAGAATCAACTTTCCAAAAGACTCAATAAGATTCCACTTCACATGTGCATTCCTACAGGCTTTCTTCAGTGTTCTATGAGCCATAGATTAAAATCTAGAATACTTGGGCCTGGAGATGGCTCAGCCATGTCTGATGGCCTGAGTTCAATCCTGGGACCCACATGGTAGAAGGAGGAAGCCCTATGGAAGTCCACATATGAAACTTGGTGTGTGCATGCCCACATTCACACATACACATATGCACTCAGAATAAATAAACAAGTAAATAAATAGATAGAAAAGAAAGGTAAAAATCTCATTCTTCACATGGACTTCAACATTATGTGTGATTTGGGCCTAACAGACCTTTCCATCCTCCTGTGACCCTGCCACAAACAACATTCGAAGACTTCATGTCACCATAATACTTTTGTGAACACTAGTGTTCTACTATGAAGGTCTTGTTCTCTATATTTCCCACACTATATTAAGACTCAGATCAAATATTAACTTATTTCTGATACTGACATATTTTATTATGCAATTTATGCTATGAATTCTGTTCTAGTTTGCTTTTTGTTGCTGTGACCAAAACCAACTTGGGGAAGAATGGATTTATTTGACTTACGAGTTCAGTCTATCATCAAAGGAAGCCAAAGCAGGAACTCAAGGCAGGAGCCTGGAGGCAGGAGCTGAAGCAGAGACCATGGAGGAACACTGCTCACTGGCTTGCCCCCATGTCTTACTCAGCTACCTTCATTATATAACCCAGGACCACCAGTACAGGGATCATACTGCCACAGTGACCTGGATCCTCCTATATCAAATAGCAATCATGAAAACGCTTCACAGACATTCCTGCAGGCCAGTCTGATGAAGGAAATTGCTCAGTTGAGGTTTCCTCTTCCCAGGTGGCTCTAGTTTGTGTCAGCAATGTATATAGATTCTATTGATGTTTGCTACTTTCTAAAACTGTATCTCTAAAACTTACATGGGATTCTAAGTAGTTAAATAACATTTTCATTTATTTGTCATCAACTTTTATTAGGAATCTGTATTAACTACTATTCTGGGCCGTAAGAAGACAAAAAAATAAGAAAAGCTTAATTTTCACCTTTGAAAGAATCAGTGTACATGGGGTAACGAAGACACAGAAACTCACTACTAAAATGCAACAGGCGATTTCCAACATGGAAAGGAGATTCAAACATGAACATGGGGAGAGGGGCAGCTCTCTCTCTCTGAGTTATTGACTCAGTTCCTCTGAATACTTATCTAATACTGAGATTGCTGTTTCATGTCATCCTACTTTTAAGTCATGTCTACGGCTTTGCCTCCATGAGTGGCTGAAACATTTTCTTTCAAATACCAAATGTGCGGGGTTTGGTGGCACATGCCTTTAATCCCTGCACTTGGGAGGCAGAGGCAGGCAGATCTCTGTGAGTTTGAGGCCAGCCTGGTCTACATAGTGAGTTCCAGGCCATCAAATACCAAATATGAATTCTGTGACAATGCATGAACTTCTCTGTTGGGCCTTTGGGGCATGTACCAGACTCACCCTTTTCCCAAGC
>NW_008343216.1:2413403-2444360 GCF_000622305.1 Nannospalax galili | reverse complement strand
TGTATGTGACATTACAGTTCACTCTTAGTTTCCTACAATCTGTGTGCTTTTTTTCTTCTAAAGCTGTTTTACCACCACTTGATACACTTGAGATTTCTTTGTTTTGTATAAACATATGCAAACAGATAAATACCTTCATGATTAGGGTTACATCATTATATGATCATAATTGGGAAACAAACAGACAATCAAAACCAGAAATAATGCCCAGAAAACTTTGGGAGAATATTCTTGAATTAATTTAGTGTGTTCTGGCATACTGGTTCCAAAACAATGGGGCCTGCTATTGTTTTCCTTTGCGCTTTCCTATCAGAAAGCAAACTCCTTGCACTCCTCCTTCTTTCTACTTCCCACTAATGGACTTGATGACGTCATTCTCTTTAGATGTCCATTTCTAAAGATGGAGAATAGGAAGCCTCTATGAATTGAAGTGGTGACTCACATCCTTGATCGTAAAAACAAGGACATCTAAGTCAACTTGACCCCTGCATCACATAAAACTTTTGCCTTTTCTGTGTGCTTTACAGAAACTCAGAACTAGCAGTTAACACCTTTGCTACTGTAGCTTCCTCTCACAGTCTTCCTGGAAAGTGACATCAGTCTTATTCCCTCTCTCTTCTCCCTCTTCCTATCTCTCCTTTTTCTCTTGCTTTACTAAGATATAATTGTTATACAGAAACTATATACAATTAAAATGTACGACTTGTTAAGTTTATGCTTTTGAATATACCTGGGAAAAGCTCACCATATCAACACAATCAATGTATCCATTGCCTTTAAAAGTTTCTTTGTGCCTCTTTTGTAAAAACACTTAACATGAGACCTACCTTCTTAAATTTTTAAGTGTGCAATACTACATTGTTAGCAACAGTCAGTACATTGTGCAGAACTATTCATCTCTAGATCTATTCATCTTGCATAATTGAAACTTTGTACCCACTGAACTCATTCTTGTCCCCTCCTACAACCTTCAGCAATCACAGTTACATGCTTTGCTTTTATGAATTTGAACATATTGGAGTTCATGAAATGAAGTGGAATTAGGAAATCACTGTCTTGTCTGTCTTATTTGACCCCATGTGTGGTATGTTCATCCATATTGCTGCAAATAGCAGGATTTCTTTCATTTTAAGGTAGAATTCTATTCCACTATATGAATATCTCATATTTCTTCATCTGTTGATGGATACATGGATTGTTACTGTATCTTGGTTATAATAAATAGTTTTGCATTGAGCATGGGGAAGGACAGCTCTCTCTCTGAGTTACTGACTTCACTTCCTCTGGATTCTAACAAAATACAGGGATTGCTGTTTCATCTCATCTTTTAAGTTCTTGATGAATTACCATGCTGTTTTCCTTAATGACTGTACCATTTAACATTCTCACCAAAGCTTTCCTTAGCTTATTTGTGATCACAAGTGCTTATGTTAGTACATATGCACAAACCCTCCATGCATCCTTGCTTAGTTCGCCAAATAATTTCTAATAAAGGTATTATGGCTTATTATGCTTAGCTATGATAATCAAAAATTAGTTGAAAAGAAAAAGTGAATTTAATAAATCTTCTTAAATTAAAAAGTCCCATGATAAATGCTAAGTGCTTCTGGGACTCAGATATTTTGGCTTTCCTAGATGTAGTTAAAAAAAAACACAATTATCCACAATTTCAGCTACTTTAATGCAGATAATATAATCAAATGTATTTAGTGGCAGTTATTTTGTAACAGTAGTTTAAATATATTATTTCAGTATCATACACGATTTTATTTGAAAGCTTTTTAAATTAAAATTTTGCCAATTTAGTATATGTCAGTCATAGATTCCCTCCCTTATCTTCACCCCTTTTAATGCCCCCACCTGTTTTCATGCACTCTGTCATATATACTAAGGCCTATTGAGTCAAATTTGTGTCCCCAAATGCCCTTTGGTGTGTGTCTTTCCATCGGAGCCTGGTTAGTCTATCTAGTGTCACATCCTTAAAGAAACTCAAATATAAATTCATCTCTCAACTCTCACCAGAGAACCTTCCTCACACAGCAAGCAGATGATAATTAACCCAGAGAGCTACAACTGGCCTAAGTGCAGAGAGAGACACTACTGTGTGCTTATCCCTGAATAAGACTCCTATATCAAACCTCTGCCACCCGAAACTCAAGGATTATTGCAGAAGTGGGGTGGAAAGATTTTAAGAGACAGAGGTGACTGATGATTACAAGGAAACAGGGTTTTCCAGACAGCTGGGAATTTACTCCTATGAACTGCATCAGTGGTGATAGCATGCACAAGACCCGTGTAATCTCAATCCAGATAAAATCCCAACATAAAGTAGCTGAAGAACTACTGGCAACTTGTACGTAATTTTAAAATACTGCTTGTACATTTTGACTCATGTCTTTGTGTGGGCACATACTTTTGTGCCATGGCATATGTGTGGACGTCAAAGAATAACTTAGAGGAGTCAGTTCTCTCCTTCCATCATGTGGGTTCCCAGAATTCGAACTTAGGTTGTCAGGTTTGGCAGGAAGCGTGTTAACCCGTTGAATCATCTCACCAGCCTCTTAAAATAATTTTTATAATTAAAGTTAATATTTTTAGTCAAACTGAGAGAAAAATTAGCATTAGTTCTTTTTGAATATTTAGAGTTAAGCATTCTAGAAAATGCTTGCCATTAGTTGAGTACTGTTAAAATTATAAAGACAGAAACAAAACAACAAGATAAAGTCAATGCCACTAATTTATCCTATTTCCTATCTTTCAGGAAATATGTAATAAACAGTTACATTTATTAGAATCAAGTGGAATAGGTAGCTAAGTCTGGGTTGGGGTTCATGAATCTGATTTTCAGTAAGTACACAGATGAATCTTGTGTGTAAGTGGATGCTGGTTGCTTGAGGACTCCGTTCTCAGTGCCAGACTTGCTGGGTGTGTAATGTCATTATGATATAGCCATTGTCTTTATCAAGGGACCTGTACTCAAATTTTAAATACGGATTATTTTATTTTTGTATTCTACAATTGAACATATTATTATACTTAACATTCAGTTTAGGTAATTCTAGAGTAGCGTATGTTGTCATTAGACAATATGAGCTCTGTGTTTAGCTGTATGAATCAAATCGTTATATGTACTATGTAGCCTTATGAATTTAGAAAATTTCTTAGCTTTTCAGACTACAATTTGACAAGTATAAATGAAAATTTCTTAAGGCTTTCACAAAGATTCAGTGAGTGTGTGGGGCAAAGTAAATATACATAAATGCTGGTTGTGATAACTCAGATTACTTTGTGGTTTGTCCATTATGTGGAAATAAACTCATTCTCTGTATTTTTTATTATATACACAGAGGGTATATGTAGAGTGCATTCCTAATGGCTATAGACATCTCCATTCAAGTTCTGGTCCACTATTTCCTTTGAACAAAGTATCATGGTCTAGATGATAAATTATATAGTCACCTCGAATGTGTATGGTGCTAATCATGTATTTTAGAGCAAAGAATTCTTAGCCAATCAATATTAGCAATTACACTTACATGTTTCTTTGTTCTCATAGGAGATTGTTTTCTTCTTTTCTTATAGGTGGAGTGCAATCAGCTTGACTCTGGACAGTAAACAGCATTCTTTAGCACCTGTGATTCAGTGTAGAATAACTCATTTATAGAAAAAAGAAAGCCACAATTATACTATTTACTATATGCCAACTATTAGAAGTTATTTGGGGAACTGAACAAGAATGCAAGCAGGGTCTGTACATATGCACAAGCACATGTAATCACAAACTGGCTAACACAAGCTTGGAAATCTCCCAATTTACATTGCTTAAAGCAAAATTATGTGTAATATCTCTAATGAGAAATCTACCAGGGTTTTTGCTTTTTCAGAATATGCTTTGTGGTTTGGTTAAGTTTTAATTTTAGATAAGCAACAAATAACTTTTAACATATATGTATATACACATATATGAACTATTTCAAAGCCTCTAAAATGTAATACTTGCTGAAATTTTAATTCTAGTTTAAATAATATTTTAAAGTATATGTACATCCCAGATACCATAATTTACATTATAGTGAAAAATTTGTTTTTCTGAAATTCAAACTTAATTGGGCTTTCTCGTATTTTTATTTTCTAAATCTGATAATCCTATTCTAAATCTGTCTTTTAACTGAATCTTTAAATGTTAGAAAAAGGATTAATTTTTGCTTACCATACTCAGCACTGTTGGATAGGAAAACTATTGCATTTGGCTGATTACAGTGAGAAAGTTGGATGTCTGACCACATCATATGAACATTTATATACCCAGAGTTATGAAATTTTCTTTTTTTTTGGTCTTTTTGAGACAGGGTCTCCCTATAGCCACAGCTGACCTGGATTCGCTATGGAGACCAGCCTGGCCTCAAATTCACAGAGATCTGCCTGCCTCTGTCTCCCCAGCGCTGGGATTAAAGGCATGTGCCAGCACACCCATCTTTGTCTCTCCAGTTCTATTTGATGAGGAGGGCATGTTGTGGCAACAAAAAGATTTAGGTTCAGGAGAGCCTCACAGAGTAAATATCTTTTTCTGTACCTAGTACCTGTTAGGTGCCTACCACATTCATTCCCCAGACTGCAACAAGAAGATCTACGTTTCATTTTGGAATATATTGTTCCTTGCAGAAAGACTCATTGTTTTTGCTACTAACATTGAGATGTTGGCACATGCATCTCTAATCTGTATGTATCTGATTATTACTAGTCATAATCGGTTGCACTTGGATCCTTGGCGCCTATAATTTTAATACAATTATGAAGTGTGAGCAGCTCTTTCAATTCATCGTAATGGGGTTTGAGAAGGAAAAAAAAATGTTTGGACTGCTGTTAGTTCTGTGAGCAGAATACATTGAAGAAGAATTCCACAATCTGTCATATGTGGGGGTGTTTGATATCGCTATGAGTGATTTGGGTAGTGAAACTGAAACTGTAATAATTAAATATATCTTTGTCATTAGGCTTATGAATGGTTTGGGGGATAGTGGCAAATTAAGCAATAAGATGAGAATTCAGAATACAGTGCCAAGTTCAAATAGCAAAGATAGGGCAAAGAGAATGGAGATAGGGGCTGATTCTGTTACTGCAAAACACTTAAAATATATAAAAAGTGTATGTAGACTGAAGTTCCCAGAGAATCAGAGCAACACGCAGTACAGGTTTATTTAAAAGGAACAAACAGTATGAGAGCAAACACACTGAACATTAGTAGTCCACCCATCTTAGGCAGTTACAGCCAAAAGGAGTGTTTATAAATGCCAAAAACTGTAAGAAAGCAGCCTCAATATAGAGAAAACGGCACAAATGGGTGTGGGAAACTGAATGACAGAAGGGAAAGACATGGTGATTGTTTTACTAACAGAGAAATAGGCTTTAATGAGATTTAGTTACCAAAGATTAAGAAGATGGAGGTGACTCCTGAAAAATATCACCTAAGACCCCAAAGGAGAGCTCCCTCATGTCTGTTGCTGGGGCCATTTATTCACAGTTTCCTAGAGAGGAGTTGAAATTAGTGTGCCTTGAAGGCCCCAGCTTCTTGGAAATTGCTCAGTAGGTAGTAATAGCCACACACCGTTTGGGCTGCCTGTATACACACAGAATTTTTTCTTTATCTATCATACTGGGTTTTATGTAAACCAGGCTGACTTTGAAATCACTATGTAAACAAGGTTGACCTTGAATTCCTGGTTTCTCTGCCTTACTTGCCAAGTGCTAGGATTACAAGCATTCACCACTATACATATCTAAATATAGTTTGCTGAACATGTACTAAAGTCTGTTCTAGGCACTAGAAATGTAAAAATGATATGGTGTGAAGAATCATATCTCCCTCTGTGTGTGTATTGGAAATGATTATAAATGTAGTGGTATTTTAAATTATAAATTTACCAACACAGTCATTAAAAGAGAATATATTGCTGGGCATGGAGGCGCACTCCTGTAGTCCCAGCTCGTGGGAGGCAGAGGCAGGCAGATCTCTGTGAGTTCAAGGCCAGCCTGGTCTACATAGTGAGTTCCAGGACAGCTGGGGCTACAGGGAGACCCTGCTTCAAAAAGACAAAAAAAAAAGAGAGAATATATTTATTAATACACAATAATATCCTAGTTAAATACATAGGAAGAAAGAATAACAATGTACTAAGTAATAGCCTAGTCCCATTAATTAGGAACTTTCTCACCAATGTGGAGTACTCCCAAATTCTGCATTCCTTGCATATATGTGTATGTCTTAAAGAAGGAGAGAAGGAACTAGGAATGTTCAACCAAAAATATGCTCTTCTGGAAGGCAGCCCTATAATGAAATCCTACAAGCAACAGATCTTTGCATTCATTTTAAAGAACTTTGGTCCATTTTTTGTATTCTTCATCAAACAAATTTGTGATTCATTAAATATATGTTGTCCTGTCCTTGAATTCTTTGTTTAATACAAGTGATCAGCTCCTTTTGGATTTCTGACCACACTTTACTTCTGCTAATGTTTCTCTTTGTTCCTAGTCATTGGTGACATCCTTTCTGGTTTAGTATGGTTCACAGACTGGGGTCCTTAGAAGTTTTTCCTACTAGGTCTATCATAGGGTCATGAGTTGGTGTTTGTTTGAATCTAGGGCTTCGGTTAGTAGTCACTTTCATTATGCTCATGTGAATTGAAAATACTAGAGAAAGAATGTGGTTTCAAGTTACAACCTGTATTCTGGAGGGTAAAGCTAACTCTGAGGATACATTACAGGGTTCTAGCACTCAGCCACTGTGTTCAGCTGTACAGAAACACACCCTAGGTTATGACACACCTAACCTTGTTAAGGACACATGGAAAAAGGGAAGAGAGTTTTTCGGACTACTTCCTTCTCAGATCCCCTGTTTTGAAGGAGCTACTTCTGTTTTCATATCAGTCTCATGAAAGCAGGAAGAAATACAGGCATCTTCAAGGAAAGGGAAGCCAGACATAAACTCTTATTTAGGCTTATAATGGCAGCTCTGGCTCACTGGCTTAGTAAGCCTCTCCAAGACCTTATTGATTGATATCAGTACCTTCCCTCTATGGACATGAAGTAAGAGGGCAGATAGGAAAGAATCTAGATGTCCCCAAGCAACAAAATGGAAAGAGTTCTGAGGAATTTATAACTATTGTGCAAAAGTATCAGGATAGTCATGCGTCATTATCTTTACAGAGCCTGCTATATGCCAGGGGTTTTTCTAGTGTCTCTCACAGTTTATGCTGGATCCAGAGTGTCTTATTGTTAGGTGTCTTGTATCAGCCAGCTGAGGGATACTGAAGTCCTGCAGGAGCTGACTTCATGCTAAGCTCTAGAAGTTGTGCCCTTTCAGTCGTCCCACCACCCAGAAAAGATACATAGAGGAGCTTCTTGGGTCCTAACTTGTCTGTGGTTCTCTTCAGTTGTCTAAATTTTAACATAATCTTAATTATTCCTTCTTGATGAAATCTACTTCTCACCAAAATTTTTCTTATATTATCTTTCCCCCAACCTCTTCCTCCAATAAACTTAGTTATAGAGAATATCAAAAGAGCCATTTGTTTTACCTTGAGTACAAGTTAACTGAAAAAAATGAAAGAAAAATAAAAAGTCACTTGACATGAGAGGACAAGTAACAATAAATAATAGAAAAATATTACCTCAAAAAGTGGGAATGGCTCTACACAGAGTGGGTGTGAGTAGTGTCAGAGTAATTGAATAAATAACTTCTGAATAAAGAACTCATTAGTAGATTAATTTTGTGAAGGAATGAGCACAAAACACTTTAGGTTTAGCTACAGGCTACTGTGTTTCATTGGAGCAAAAAATTAACACAGCTAAGTTGCACAGTTATACTGTCTAAGTACTGAGAAATTATATGAAATATCAACTTTTATGGTATTATGATGCACTGCTAACTGTAGTTTAGTACAAATTCCAGGAAAAATGAGTAAGTCGGAATCCTGATGACGCACTCAGCAGGAAGAAAACTATAGGAAGCCATTAATACAGGTATGAGGTTATAAAATTTCTTGAATGTTGACCAGAGTGTTTCAAAAAATAGAAATGAATGTTCTGCAAATGACTTTTAAAGTATGCATCATTTTTGGAAAATGGAATACAAAGTTTATAACTGACCTATAAAAATTTCAACTGATTTATATATATCAGTTCCATGGTGCAGCAGAATTGCTACAATACCTTCATGCCACATATAGATTGAATTGAACTTTTTAAATTTCCCTTAAGGAAACTTACTGCTTATCTATCAGATTGACTCCAAAGCTGTTAAAATCAGAGATGAGCTGAATTTTAACATCCAAATTAGCCTCCCCCTTTACTTCAATCTCTACCTCAGGCAACAATGAGGTCCAAGTGAGAAAGGCACAGTACAGTGCCCTGAGTGGAAGGAGACAGGAAGCCCATCTTCCCCATCTCCTTACTCTGTGACCTTGAGAAAGTTTCTTGACCTCTATTGATCTAGATTTTGTCATCTGTAAACAAAGATAATGGTGTTATGAATAGAATCAAGAAAATTACATGCACAAAGCATGAAATCTAGTATCAATTTAAAGGAGATATTGGGTAAATGAGAATTATTTCCTTGTTCAAACCTAGAGTTTGAAGCTGAAGAAAGAAGGAAAGTAGATGGATGTTATGTGAGAGATGCCTTAATATGCCAACATCTCCTGCTTGTTCTATGTAAAGACAGTCTAGGGCAAGAAAATGATAGTACCAGGGCATGAGGAACTTGCCGGCCAGAGGACCATAGTGACAATCACTGATAGGGAAAAAAAGTGCTCAAGATCCTCCAGGAAGACTTGGGTGTCATAAGAGACAGCCCTATATTGCTGTTACCCGTAAGAGGCTCTAGCTGCTGAATCTGAAATCCAGTGTTGTTTATCCAACATGAAAAGTGATAAGGCTTCAAATTATTTATTATTTTAATCTTCTGATTTCTAAAATCAAAGTGGGTGAATCACAGCAATCAATTTAGGTTTTAAATTTGAAATTATTTTTGCATATGTTCATTGGTGCCATTAAAATGTCTTCATTTGTAAACCTAGAAGGCTAAGAAGGGTTGTTTTTTATGAAGGATTAGTTAAACATGTCTCTTCAGTCCTCAGAGATGGGCAGAAGGAAACAATGGGGAACACTTCGATGCTTAGGATTCAAGATAGGTTTTGATGTCAGAAACAGCAAACCAGTGCCACACCACCGCTCTGGTAACAAGCCAGTTCACTACTGGGGAGCAGATTCCCTTCTAAAAAACTGAAGAGAATCAATTTCCTTTAAATAAATTGTATTTATTGTAACTCCAGTAGCACTTGAATAGTCACTTCATACAAATCTTTTTTTTTTTTTTACATTTTAAAATAAATCCTGGCAATGCTTCAAAAATTGAAGCAAGCATCATAGATTTTTATGGCAACCGTGAGAAAGAGCAAAGCAAATAAAAATGATGCAATTTGCTTTTGATAAGAAAAAAGACAGTGAGGTGTGTCACTTTACGTAACCCAGTTCAATCACTGTCAAAC
This sequence comes from Nannospalax galili, assembly GCF_000622305.1. Lineage (NCBI taxonomy): Eukaryota > Metazoa > Chordata > Mammalia > Rodentia > Spalacidae > Nannospalax > Nannospalax galili. The sequence goes on along the minus strand of NW_008343216.1, from coordinate 2,434,815 downwards.
ACATATTGAGGTCCCTGTCAATTTTTGTAACAAAACTTGCTCTCTCAGTCAATATTTTCTTACTTTTTTTCAACTGACCAAACATCTTCTGACTTTGATCACTTTATAACATTTTGAAAATTCCCTTTTCTTTTGAACAAGATGTCACAGGTGATTTGTTGGAGGAAGTTCTCACCCTCTGAAATGTGCATTCTTGTCTATTCTGCTACCGATTACCAGTGTTCTTCACAAATGCTGATTATACATGCTGCTAGCTTTAGTGACTCACCTTCAGTTTTTAATAGTGAAGGGATGGATCATTAACTCATCAAAAACTTTTCCCAAAAGGTTGGTTCTACCCACTTGTCCTTCACTTAATTGCTAACCTGCAAAAGAGAAGAAACAAATACCATACTAAATGACATCTTGGACCAGAAAAAAGAACTAGGTTGCCAGCAGAGCATATTTAAGAGAATGATTAATCTTTCTGAATTTGATAGTCAAAACATTTTGACACTAACTGGCAGTTTTAATGATGACTGTAATTTAGTTGATGGGTTCATTAATAAAGCTCCAGGACCATTTTCTCACATTGAACACTCTGATCACCTTAGTTAAAGTTACAGAGAATAAGGAAGACATTTCTTAGGATCTGTTCTGCATGCTGCCAGCAATCAGAGCAGGAGACTGTATGGAATGATTTCTGACAAGCAACCAGAAAGGCTAGGTTTTCTGATAGTAGACGGTCCTATCTTAGAGGTGAAATATCTCATAGCTTTTCAAATGACTCACCTACCACTCACTTTATAGATTTTAATTCCTTGGAATGAAAAGGAAAAATCCCAAATGTCATCAAGCCAGCAAAGTGTGGTAGCCTTTAAAACCCTATTATAAAATGAACACTCAGTAATATTGATTTTTATGCAATAATGTAGGATGGTATATATGGTCAGTTATTTTAAGAGTACATTTCAGGAAGCTTCTGTGAGATGGAAGTTTTATCTGTGAGGCTTTGAGGCTGAAGAGATTATGATTGGGGTCATTTCTCTTAAATAAAAAATAAAGATATAATGCTAAATAAGATTTAATTAAATTGACCTCAGTAACCCTCTAATATTGCTAGAATGATATATTGAGAGTTGGCCATCAAGAATTTATCAATATTAGGACACAGTTCAAACAGTATTTAGGTACTGATACCTCTATCAGTTGTGATATTCAATATACTAACATACAGCTAAGAGTCATCTGAGCAGAGCCTTCCAGTTTGCCTTAGATGAGGAGGAACTAGAAAGTGCTATGAAAGTGAATAGTGGTAATAATTTTATTACAAAATATTTGCTGAGTGACTGTGATGTGCTGATCAGCATCTAAGCATATATTCATATTTATATATGATGCCTTAGGCTGACTTTAAATACAAAGAGGCAGGGCTGTAGAGATGGTTCAGTGGTTAAGAGCACTAGCTGCTTTTGCAGAGGACCCAGGTTTGATTTCCTGCAGCCAGGTGGTGGATAACAACTGTCTGTAACTCCAGTTCCATGGGAACCCAACGCCCTCTTCTGACCTCTGCAAGCATTGTATGACACGGGTGTACTTACATACATGCAGGCAATATACTCATACATATAACATAAGAATAATAAATATAATTTTTTAAAAATACAGAAAGGCAAAACAAACAGCTTTCAGTCCATAGCCATTCTTCCTCCTTCTAGAGCAACAGAATTTTAAGCTGGAAACCCAGTACATCAGGGTACCAATTCTATTTCCTAGGATTGCGGCATTGTTTGCAAATGAAATGTTCCCTAAAGACTCGTGTGCTGAATACTTGGTCTCCAGTTCCTGACACTATTCTGGGAGGTGGTAGAAATTTTAGGAGGTTGGATCTACATGAATTAGGTCCCGGGGATGTGACTTAAAGATTATCTGTGGTCCCTGGAACTTCCTTTCTCTGATTCCTGTCAACCACAAGGAGAGCAGCCTTTTATTACCATGATATTCTAAGAATGGGCCAAGAATTAGCAGAGCCAATTAGTATGGATTAAACTTTTGGAACTATAATCTAAAATAAATCTTTCCCCTGTTATGTTCTATCCAGTATTCTGTCACAGTGATGTATAGTCAAGCTTCCCATTAGCCACAGAACTGGGCTGTAGAAAGCAACAGCCAGTTACATGACATCTAGGATTGTTCCTTGGAAGATGATGCTCATATAGTCTTTAGGATGGGATTCTTTATTCTTTTTTTCATTCTGTTTCTTTGAATATATGTTCCTATTTTGCACAACGAGGTTGAAGGTCTACATGTCAAGCAATAAGGCAGAACAGTATATATTCCATAACCCTTAGAATGGCTTGAATGGACTTTAGAAAACTAGAGAAAGGAATAGACTTAATTTCTTATACTATAGCTATTATGAGGTTTTCTTGAATTAAAAGCAAACATAATCTCAACCTTTATCAAAACAAAGAGGGATCAATTCCAACTCTGTGATTAATAATTCCCTTTCTATGTGAAACATCATCAGTAAGTATCAAGGTTGTAAGATCATTATTTATACTTCTGACTAAACCCTTTCTTCCTTAATATTTTTTTTTGTCAGAGAATCTTATCACAGCAATAGAAAGGGGAACTAAGTTACCATCAAAAGAATGAGAATCTCATTTTCTTCCTTCCAAAGTTGATTGTATTGTAAACACACACACACACACACACACACACACACACACACACGATAGTTTCTTATTTAATAATAGTCAACAACTATTTGTCTTTCTCTTTTTGAAAAGGCTACTAAGGTAATCAAAATATGGGACACTTGCAAAGATACATTGTAATCTATTCTTTTATGGATTTTGTCACTGGAATAATGGAATGGCAAAGGTGTGACTAATTGTGTCCAGTGATCTTGGGGAAGGAAACTCCAGGGCTACTGTGAAGAGATTCCAGTTGGACTGAGTCATAAAGCTAGAGTAGAAAAGTCAGTATTTTGAAAAGAGTAGCAGTTGTGTGTGTTACCGGCATAACTTTGGAAATAATATTTAGCATGAGGAGGAGTAAGGGAAGATGATGTTAGCTGTGTATCAGATCCCTGAGGATATTCTATGTCGGACTGGGGTCCTCTGATTTCACCTTTGGAATGCCACAAGATATGGCATTGAAATGAGAAGTCAAATAAGAAGTAAGGGAATTAGGTATTATTGGAATGTCCACTCAGTGCAGTCAGATTTGGAGATGAATGGATCCTAGGAATTTGTGAAAATAAGTGTTTCATGTGGGTGGGACAGAAAAGGAGAGATCTGGAAGGAGACCCTCTGGAGTCCTCATTATACAAGTAAGAGACAATGTCATGAAATTTGTCAAATAACTAAGGGAGAGGGTCTAGCCTCTGGAAGAATATAAACCTGCCTAATTCATAGGTTCAGTTGAAGCAACAGAAAATTGCAAACATATTAAAAAACTAGAACAAACAAAACCAAAATATTGTATCTGAGTGGGGAAAGTAGAAAACCACATTCTAGAAAAGTAGTGCTATGCTGTTGGGTCTTGAATTATCTCCCCCTGCAAACACCAATACCAAAAGAACAGGAGAATACAGGAGATGTGTTAATAAGAGTGCACACAGGGACAGCACTGAGGAAAAAATAATTAGGACTACAGACATCAGATGTACTCTTACTGAAATCTTCATTAGAAAACTCATTCCAAGACACAATGTGAAATAATAATTGAGCACATCTAGGGCAAGGGCTTAAACATTAAATTGCTTCAAAAGAAATGTTGAATATGCGCATTTGGTTTTCACTATCTCCCACATAGGTGGTCTTCAGATCCAGAGGGTTTTGGAATAAACAAAGCAATTATTTGTTATTAGAGTCAGAATTTTTTATTTTCTTGCAGTTTTATTGCCATTCTGATTTTCTTAAGCATGTGGAGGCAACAAAACAATGCTCAGCTTGACCTTTTATGTCATAAAAGTAATAAAATTTCAAAATAAATCTGTTATGTTTACTGTTTAGCAGAGTCAGAATATACCAGTCTCCAGTTTTACCTTATTGCTTCTTGGGCTTTCCTTTCTCACAACTGCCATCTGTCTGGGTGTAAAACCCCATTGCTAGTTTAAAAGCCTCATGAATGTCCTTCCACGTAGGGCATATGTCACGGTTAATTTTATGAATCAATATAATAAACCACAGAGTCCAGATACTTGTTTAAACATTATTGTAAGTGTATCTGTGAAGGTGTTTTCAGATCAGATTAAATATCTGAGCCACTTCAGTGAATGAATCAGGGTGCCTTCTCTGTCATGGGTGGCCTTCATTGAGTCTTTAGAGGGTTTCAATACCACAAAGAGGCTGAGAAAGAATTTGCTGTCTTTTCCTCTTATCTTTCAGCTGAGATACCAGTCTTTTCCTGACTTTGGACTTGGCCTTAGACTAGAATTTATATTACTAGTATTCTCTGTTCTCCAGCCTTTGGACCTGAACTGGAACCTATACCATCCACTCTTCTGGGTGCTTGCTGATTATAGATCTTTGGACTTCTCAGTTTCTATAACCGTGTGAGCCCATTCTTCTTTACTTATATATTTCCAACCATTTAGCCTCTCTAGCCTAGACTAACAGATGTTGGCATCAAGAATTGGGATATTGATCTAACAAACTTCAAACATGTGGACACAAATTTGGAACTGGTAATGAGTAGGAGTTGGAAGAGTTTTGAGGTACTAGATGGAAAGGAGAAAAACACTGTTGAAAACCGAAGAGGTCATGCTGGTTAGACAGTGGCAATGAAATTTTGCTGAATAGTATTGTAGTGTTTTGTGGAAGTAGAATTGATGTGTGAGAAAGGTAGATACTTGTTTCAGGAGGTTTCTAAAGGAAGTGAATGCTCTTCTTGAAGGCTCACAGTAAAAGGTGAAAAGGGGATGAGTTGTGGCAAAACAATTAGAAATTTGAAATATGAAAAATTCTCAGCCTGTTGTATAATGTTGTAAAAACTAAGAAAGACTGAAGAGAGTATGTGGCTGAATGACCATTTGATACTGAGCTCCTGCTTGGAATTCATTGATTTAATGATTAATTTCAATAGAAGTCAAGGATTTTACCACTTAGAACATTTGAAATAATGCAAATAGAAAAATGAAGTACAATGAAGTCAGGATTTGGAACTCCTTGTATTTGAAGGGGTTGGGCAGTACAGCTGTTTGGTGGAGGATATGTGATATTTTTTGAGAACGGGGGAAAAAGGCCTTGAAGTTGATTCAGAGATTATCAGGGCAGCTTTCTGAGAGTCATCAAGCTGTATGGCTTCTGTCTTAAGTCTTGGGATTTCAATGACCCCACAGGCTCTTACAATCTTTCTGCTCCCTCTTTTTCAAAGATCACTGAGCCTTGGAGGCACAAGTTTGATATAGGTGTCCTATTTAGGTGTAAGAAGTATGCAGTCTCTTATTCTCTGCATATTGGCTAGTTGTGATTCTCTGTGTTAAACATCATCTGCTGTATAAGGCAGTTTCTCTGCTGAGGGTTAGAGATGCATTGATCTATTGGTATAACAATAAGTCAATAGGAGTCAGCTTAATAGTATATTTAACAGAACAGTAATATTGAACTCTTCCTGTCTGTCCTGTGACCTGTCTAGCTTCAGATCCCTAGGCCTGATATCAATGTCAGGTATTGGTTCCATCCTGTGAAGCATACCTTAAATTCAATTAGAAGGTACTTGGTTACTCCTGTAATATTTGTGTCACTATTGTACAGATGGACATATCTTTCCAGGCCAGTTGCTGTTGTAGTTCCCAGGATTCAAAACTGGGTGAAGTTGATGATTAATTTTCTTTTCAGGTAATATGCACAGCACCTTCCAGCACTATGAAAGCTAGCCAGTAGAGATGGAACTTTGAAGTTAGTATCAGCCTGATTTCTCATTGTTTTGAGACTCCTTGTCACCAGCCTCAAAAGTAGGAGTCCATTCTTGGCTTTGGGCTTTTATTTGCTGGTCTATGATGTCTAGAAGAAGAAATGCCCCCTGTTATAAGGTAACTCCTTTTAATCTCTCCATAATATATGTATATATATATATATATTTACTTTAAGGAGATTTTTAAAAAATTTTTTATTTATTATTTTTATTTTATATGTATGAGTATAATGCCTGCATGTATGTGAGTGCACCTGTGTTGTGCAATGCTGTGGAGGTCAGAAGAGGGCATCAGATTCTCCTGGAACTGGAGTCAAGGATGGTTTGTAGCCACCATGTGGGTGCTGGGAATGGAACCCGGGTCCTCTGCAATAGCAGTCAGTGCTCTTAACCGCTGAGCCATCTCTCCAGCCCCAAGAAGCTTTTATAAAAGGCAATTGGTGTTAGTTATCCCTTCCCATACTTCCTCTGCCCTATCTTCCCATTCCCTACCCAATTTAACCTTTCTTATTCTATTATTTTCCTTTCCCTTTTATATCACGGCTTTCTGTCCCCCTTCCAGGAACCCCCTCCCCCATGGATATTTATTAGTTTCCTAACCTCTTTGGATTTTCAAATAGAAAGGTTGCATGTCTAAGATTTCAAAGCTAGCATCCCGCTGTGAAAGAGAAAATGCAGTGTTTGTCCTTCTGGGTCTGGGTTACCTCACTCATAATTCTTTCCAGCTCCATTCATTTACCTGAGAATTTAATAATTTTTTAAAGAGCTAAATAATATTCCTTTGTGTTATATGTAGCATACCTTTATTTTCCATTTGTCAATGGATAGACATCTAGTTTGTTTCCAGTTCCTGGATATTATGAAAAGGAAACGGTGGACATGGAAGAATAGGTACTTCTGTAGAAGAGTATAGAGTCTTTTGTGTATATGTCCCAGAGTGGTATGGCCAGATTGTACGGTAGATCCATTTCTTGTTTTGAGGAACAGCCACACTGATTTCCACAGTGGTTCCGTCACTTTGTACTGCCACCAGCAGCGGATAAGAGTTCCCCTTTCTTCACATCCCCACCAGCATTTGTTGTTGTTTGTTGTTTGAATCATAGGCATTCTGAGTGGGCTGAGATGAAATCTCAAAGTGGCTTTAATTCATATTTCCCTATTAACTAAAGATGTTGAGCATTTTAAAAGAGTATTTCATAGCCATTTGTATTTCATCTTTAGAGAACTCCCTGTTCAGCTTCTTGGCCCACTTTTTAATTGGGTTGTTTGCTTTTTTAATGTTTAATTTTTTGAGTTCTTTGTATATTCTAGATACTAACCTTCTGTCAGAGGTATAGCTGTAAATATTTTTCCCATTCTGTAGGTTGTGGATTCACTTGAATGATGGTGTTCTTTACTCTATAGAAACTATTTAGTTTCATGAGGTCTTGTCAATTGTTGAACTTAATGCCTGCACTATAGAAGCTCTGTTCAGAAGGTTCTTTCCTATGCCTATAAGTTCCAGTGTATCCCCTACTTTCTTCTCCATCTGACTCAGGGTATCAGGTCTTATGCTGAGGTCCTTGATCCATTTGGAATTAAGTTTTGTGCATGGTGAGAGATAGGGATCTAGTTTCATTCTTCTTCATGCAGCTACCCAGTTTGACCAACACCATTTGTTGAATATGCTGTCTTTTCTCTAGTGTGTATTTGTGGCTCCATTGTTAAAACTCAGGTGACAAAAAAAATTCTTCAAAGCATAAAAATTTGCTCCTTAATAACTAGTAGATGTGAAAAACATTACTATTGAAATCTACCTGATGACTTTATATCCATGCTCAGATGCCGAGGAGCTCAGAAAGTAACCGACTGTCACTAGTAATAATCAGATATCTAGAGATTAGAAACGCATGTGAAAACATCTTAATGTCAATTGCATTGAAAATTAATTTTTCTGTATGAAACTGTGTATTTTAATAATGAAATGGAGATCTTTTTGAAAGGTTAAAACCTCATTTAATGTTATGTCTTATAGGGTTTATACTGAGTACAATATTGTATAACTGTATTAATTCAACTGTAAACATAATAATTTACATCCAATTTTGAAAGAGAAGCATCTTAGCCCTGGAAATTGTTATTGAATATGTCAGTGCTGTTGTAATAAAATGCCTCTTCTAATCATTTGGTTATGAAATAAACAATTAAAAAAAACTCAGGTGACTATAAATATGTGGACTTAAATCTGTGTCCTCAATTTTATTCCACTGTTTTTATGGCAGTACCATGCTGTTTTTATTGCTCTAGTCTGTAGTATAATTTGAGATCAAGGATGGTAATGCTTCCAGCAGTTTTTTCATTGTTTAGGATTATTTTGTCTATCCTGAGTCTTTTTGTGTTTCCTTATGAAATTTGAGGTTATCTTTTCAATTTCTGTGAAGAATTATGTTGAGATTTTAATGATAATTGCACTGAATTTGGAGATTGCTTTTGGTAGGATTGCCATTTTCACAATATTAATTCTACTGCTCCATGCTCAGGGGAGGTCTTTCCATCTTCTGGCATCTTCTTTATTTCCTTCTTCCATGTCTCAAAGTTTTTATTCCAAGATATTTTATGATGTTTGAGGCAATCATGAATGGGATCATTTCTCTGATCATTTTCTGGTATGTTTGTTGTGGTGTATAGGAAATCTACTGATTTTCAGGTGTTAATTTTATTCTGCCAGCTTTTGGTTCTTTTATATAGAATCATATCATCTGAGAAAATAAGACTACTTTGACCTCTTACTTTCCAATTTATACCTCTTTTATCACTTCATTTGTCTTTTTGCTCTAAGAAGACCTCTATAAGCTAAGAATTCAAGTACTACATTATATAGGAATGGAGAGAGTGGACATCCTTGTCTTGTTCCTGATTTTAATGGGAATGCTTTGATCTTTTCTCCATTTAGTATGATGTTGGCTGTTGGATTGTTGTATATTGCCTTTATTATGTTGAGATATGTCCCCTGTATCCCTAAATTACCCATGACTTTTTATCATGAATAGATGTTGAATTTTGTCAAAGACCTTTTCTGCATCTAATGAGATGATCATGTAGTTTCTATCCTTGAATCTGTTTATGTGGTAGATGATGTTTATTGACTTGCATATGTTGAACCATCTTTGCATCTCTGTAATGAAGTCAGTTCAATCATGGTGAATAATTTTTTGATAAGCTCTTCCATTCAGTTTGCATTTTATTGAGAATTTTTACATCTATGTTCATCAGAGAAATTGGCCTATAAGTTTCTTTTGTGCTGTCTTTGTCTGGTTTTGGTGTTAGAGTAATACTGGCTTCAACCAAAAGAATTTGGGAATGTACCTCCTTTTTGTATTTTATGGAATAATTGGAAGAGTATTGATATTAATTCTTTTTTTGGAGGTTTGGTAGAATTCTGCACTTTGTCCATCTCATCCTGGGGGTCTTTTTAGTTAGGGAGATTTCTAGTTATTGCATCTATCTCATTGGTTGCTATAGATCTCTTGAAATTACATAATTTTGTTCTTACTTTGGTAGGCTTTACATGTATACAAATTTATCCATTTCTTTCAGATTTTCTAATTTAGTGCCATAAAGATTTTTATATTTATATTTTGTATTTTATTTTATATTATGTCCTTATGGTTTTCTGATTTCTGCTGGATATGTTGCAATGTTTTTTTTTTTTCATCTCTGAGTTTGTTAATTTGGGTCCTCTCCTCCTTTTAGCTAATTTAGCTAAAGGTTTTGTCAACCTTGTTAATAATTTCAAAGAACCAACTCTTCCTTTCATTGATTCTTTGTATTGCTTTCTTCATTTCTACTTCATTAATTTCATCCATGATTTATTTATTTATTTATTTATTTATTTATTTATTTATTTATGAATGACAATGTCTCCCTTTAACCCCGGCTGGCTGGAACTCACTATGTAGAAGAGGATGGCCTCTCTCTTACAGAGATTCACCTGCCCCTGCCTCCTGAGTGTTGGGATTAAAGGCATATGCTACCATACTTGATTGTTGTGAGTGTCCTGGGGCCCTCCGGGTGGGGGTAGAGTCGACGTGGAGTCACGATGCAGACTCCGGGAGTCGGGTGAGAAGCAGGCAGTGTGAGCAGCTGCAGACTCCTTTATTGCGCTCGGATATGGGGCTCCCTTATATCCCCCCTCCCAGTGTCCCATTGGTCCATTGATAGGTTGTGTCTGTTCCTCATGGGCTCTCTATATCAGGCCATTTTCGTGTCAGCTGTCTCTGTGTCTTTTGGCAGAACACAGGTTTGCCTCAGCCAGAGGTTTTTGGCCCCCGCGACGTGCATGTGCAGGTTGTTCAGGCTGCACTTCTTCCTATACTTGATAGTATTGATTTTATCTCTTCCTTTCTATTTTTTTTTTTTTTTTTTTTTAAACACGTCAATTTATTTTCTATGGCAAAACACTTACAGCTACATAGGAAAAGAATGGAAAAAATCAGAGGCATATCAGACCTTAGAAATCAGTTATCTGCCCAACACATCAGAGAGAATCACTTCCCAATTTTTAACTCTTTAAAAAAATGATTTATTTAATAACTACATGATTAGAGGAAGCATTTCATTACAACATTAACATATTCAATAACAATTTCCAGAGCAAAGATGCATCTCTCTCAAACTTGGCTGTAAATTTTTAGGCCGTTCTACTCTTTTTAGGTTTGTCGTTGGTTTTCCAAGACTTTCAGATGCATCATTAATTTATTTATACAAAACATTTTTAAATTTCTTTCTTTCTTTTTCGTTTTCTGGTTTTACTTTTCATGACTTTTTTATGAACAAACACACCTTTTATCATATCTGCCTATGGAAATGGGCTGGTGGTCTTTTCTCACAGAAGCTGATCATAAATTAAATATACAACTGAAATATATAGTAAAAGTATTTTCTTCATCTTACCATTGTCTTTACGCCTTGATTAAATCTTTTCCTCTTAGGACTGCCTTCATTGTGTCCCATAAGTTTTGGAATGTTGTGTTTTCATTTTCATTCAATTCTAGGAATTTTAAATTTTCTTACTTGATTTCTCCCTAGATCCAATTTTCATTCAGTAAAGTGTTGCTTAGCTTCTAGGAGTTTGTGTCCCCCCCATTTTTATTGTCTTTGATATTTAGTTCTATTTATTTATGGTTAGATAGCATACAGGATGATATTTCAGTTTTTCTGAATTTGTGGAGATTTACTTTGTGTACTAATATGTGATCAATTTTGGAGAAAGTTCCATGGGCTCTTGAGAACAAAACGTATTCTTTGGTGTTTGGATAGCTTGTTCCTGTAGATGTCTGTAAGGTCCATTTGGTTTATGTTGTCATTTAACTCCAGGGTTTCTCTATTCAGTTTTTGTCTGGTGGACTTGCTATTGGTGACACTGGGGTATTGATGTCATCCACTATCACTGTGTTGGAGTCAATGTATGTTTTGAGATTCAATAAAGTTTTTTTTTTTTAATGAAATTTGGTGCCCCTTTGTGGTGTATGCATGTTTAGGATTGTCGTATCTTCTTGGTGTATTTTCCCTTTAATGAGTAGGAAGTGACTTTCCCTATCTCGTCTTTGATTAGTTTTAGTTTGAAGTCTATTTATTTTCAGATGTTAAAATAGCTACACCTGCTTACTTGTCCTTCTTGCTTATAGTATCTTTTTTCCATCCTTTTATCATAAGATAGTGTTGATCATTGTTTTTGAGTGTGGTTCTTGGAGGTATCAAATTGATGGATCCAGATTTTTAGGCATATTCATAACTGAATTTTAGTCAGCCATAAGAAACACAAAATGAGATGGATGCAACTGGAAATCATTAAGAAGCCAGACTCAGACAAACACCATTTTTAAAATTTTTTAAAAATTTAATAACCATATGATTAGAAGAAGCATTTCACTACAGCTTTAACATATTCAGTAACACACCCCAGAGCAACAGTACATCTCTTTCACAAGTGGGTGCAAGTTTCTAAGTTCACAGTTGAGTTAATACAGTTATACAATATTGAACTCAGTATAAGCCCGGTAAGACATAAAATTGAATGAGTTTTTAACTTTTAAAAATGATCTCCATTTTATTTTAGAATATATTGTTCCTTGCAGAAAGACTCATTGTTTTTGCTCCTCACACTGACATGTTGGCTCATGCATCTCTAATCTGTATGTATCTGATTATTATTAGTCATAATCAGTTGCACTTGGATCCTTGGTGCCTGTGTATGTCTATAAAGTCATCAGATAGATTTCAATGGTAATGTTTATCACCTCTACTAATTAGCATGATGTAAATTTACATGCTTCCTCCTCAAATATAATACATTAAAAAAAATTTGTTGATTTTTTTCTCGGCTTCCTCCTCAAATATAATACATTTAAAAAATTTGTTGATTTTTTTCTCTCTCTCTCTGTGTGTGTATCACACAGAACATCCCAAACCATCTTATTCAACTATACACCCAATTTCCAGATGGCACCCTCCCATAGCCTCCCTCAACCCACTAGAGCCTTATACTCTGATATCCCTGCTACTGCCTGCTGTGTGGTCAGCACCCCCAGCCATTCCCCACTACTTGCCCTTCTGGTGAATCTAGTCAGCCTGTCTAAAGGTCTTTGTTTTAGGAGGATCAGCTGTTCCTCATCTAGCAGTAATCAGTTTTCAATATAATCAGCTGTCAATACTCTTTTAGATAAAATTGGGGTCTGCTGTTCATTTTCCCAGTTCTATACCGGGTTACTGTCTGGGAGTCCCTTGGGCCACCCTGGCCAACAGCTCAAAAGAAGGTATCTCCTATCTGGCATTGTTTCTTGCTATGTAGCCTTTAGCTAAACATATGGACTCTTAAAAAATTATATTGGCCCTTTAATTTTTGGTTATACTTTCCTTTTGGGGTGTTTAAGACCATACATTTGGGGCAGATAAACCAATTTATTTTTACACTTAAGGCCATTTGAAGATTTATTCCTCCGGGGTCACATGGGCTTGAGAGGAGCCCCTGGCAGCTTTCTTTTACCAGTTCCATCTATGTGAAGATAAGTCAAAGGTCCTGCTTGACCATGGCTGGCTTCACTTAGAAGCATGGAGGAAATGTGTTGGCCCTCCTCTTTGCAGACTGGATACTGGTTCAAGTCCATCTGGTGGGGTCTCCTTGGTCTCCTTGATCAAGAGGCCAGGTGACCCTTCACAATTTCAGGACATTTTGAGAGATGCTCCTGGTCCCCTGAAACTAGTCAGCTTAGGAGGGCAAGGAGCAAAAACTGTTCTTTATGTCCCTCTGAACAAATTAATATAGGCTTCAAGGTATGTCTGTTAAACATTCAAGAAGGCTAGTTCCACCATTCTGGCACTTTTAATTACTGTGTGTCATGTAGATAAATCTTGAGCAAAGACCAATTGTTCTCAGATAAACCTTACCTATATATATATTTCTTGATCTGCTATGAATAATTTGTCAGTAAGTTGTAGGAGTAATATGGTTCCCTCTGTTTTTCAAGACTAGCTAGGCATAATTTATCTCTCGCAGTATCTCATCACTCCATCATGGTTTTCTCACTTAAGGTGCCCCCATTTACCCCCTTTCTCCCTTAATAATACCCTTCTCCTATAGTCCTACCTCTCTTGAGCTCCTTCTTTCCCTTTATGCCCTCGGTTCCTTGTATACCCTTCCCTCCCCCCTCCCTTAAACTAACCAATTTTTATCCATATCTCCCTTATTAAGGCCAATTTCCTACTGTTCTTCTCTTTCAGGTTCTTTCTTTTCCTTTACAACTAAACAGAAGGAAATTGCTGACACGAGGTACAAATGGAGAATACTGCATCCTCATTTCTCTGACTAAGGATGGCTCTTTTCTTTGAACAAGCCTGGAAGATAAGTTTCTATTAGAGAAGAGAAATTCATACTTGTTCTAAACAGTGCTTCGTGTGGTCAAGTTACTTTACTTAGTATAACAGTTTCTAGCTCCATCCATTTACTTGCAAATTTCATGATTTCATCTTTCTTTACTGCTGAGTAAAACTCCATCGTATAAATGAACAACATTTTCATTATCCACTCGTCAATTGAGAGACACTTAAGTTGCTTCCATATTTTAGCTATTGTGAAAAGAGCAGCAACAAACATGGATGTACATGTGCCTCTGCAATAGGGTGAGTTCTTTGGGTATATGCCAAGGAGTGGTATAACTGGATCAAATGGTAGGTTCATTTATAGTTTTTTAAGAGTTCTCCACACTGTTTTCCATAGGGGTTGAACAAGTTTGCAGCCCCTTCAGCATCGGATAAGTGTTCCCCCTCCCCCACATCCTCTCCAACATTTGGTATCATTTGTTCTCTTTATCTTAGCCAGTCTGACTGGGGTAAGATGAAATCTTAATGTGGTTTTAATTTGCATTTCCCTGATTATTGGTAATGTTGAACATCTTTTAAGATGTTTCATAGCCATCTTTACTTCTTCTTTGAGAACTATCTGTTCAGCTCCTTAGCCCATCTTTTAATTGGGTTACTTCTTGTCTTGATTCTCTGTTTTTTGAGCTTGTCATACACTCTGGATATTAAACCTCTCTTGGATGTGTCACTGGTGAAGATCTTCTCCCATTCTGTGGGTTTTCTGTTCACTTCCCTGGTTGCTGCCATTGATGTACAGAAGCCTTTTAGTTTAATGAGGTCCCATTTGTTAATTTATGCCCTTGTTTCCTGAGCAATTGATGTCTGGTTTAGAAAATCCTTTCCTACAGCTACATATTTTATGTTTTTCCCAATGTTTTCTTCTAACAGTTTCAGAGTTTCAGGGTTTACATTGAGGTCTTTGAGGCATTTGGAATTGACTTTTGTGCAGGGTGAAATACAGGGGTTTAGTTTCATTCTTCTATAGGTGGAGATCCAGTTTTGCCAGCACCATTTGCTGAACATGCTGTCTTTCCTCCAGTAAATATTCTTTGTCTCTTTGTCAAATATCAGGTAGCTGAAATTGCTTTTACTTATATTTGGGTCTTCAATTTTGTGGTCTATTTTTGTGCCAGTACCCTGTTGTTATGACTATAGCTCTGTAATACAGCTTAAAATCTGGTATATTAATCCCCCCAGCATTGCTTTTAGTTCTCAGGGTTGTTTTGCCTATCCGAGTTCTTTTGTGCTTCCATATGAATCTTAGGATGTTTTTTTTTCCAATTCTGTGAAAAATGTCATGGGGATTTTTATTGGCATTGCTTTGAATCTATAAATGACTTTTGGTAGGATGGTCATTTTCAGAGTATTAATTCTTCCAATCCTTGAGCATGGTAGGACCTTCCATCTTCTGATGTCTTCCTCAATCTCTTTCTTTAAAGATTTAAAATTTTCATTGTAGAGCTCCTTAATGTCTCTGGTCAGGTTTATTCAGAGATATTTTATTGTTTTTGCAGCTATTGTGAAGGGGAGTGTTTCCATGTGCTCTTTCTCTGATTACTTGTTATTGGTATATAGTGTCAGTACAAACTTTTGTAGGTTAATTTTGTAACCTGCCACTTTACTGAATGTGTTAATAATTTCTAGGAATTTTCAGGTAGAATATTTGGCATCCCTTAGATATAATATCATATCATCTGCAAAAAGGGATAATTTGATCTCTTCTTTTCCAATTATTACTCCTTTAATTTCCTTCTCTTGTCATATTGCTCTTGCAAGAGTTTCAAGTACTATGTTAAAGAGAAGTGGAGATAGTGGACAGCCTTGTCTGTTTCCTGTTATCAATGGGAATGCTTCCAGTTTTTCTCCATTTATAATGATGTTTGCTGTGGGTTTGTTATATATGGCTTTAATTATGTTGAGGTATGTTCCCTCCATTCCAATTCCCTCTATGTCATTTAAAACTGGGGACACTTCGGTCCTGGCTCTTCTGGCTTTCATAGTTGGAACTGAAAAGTCAGCTGTAATACTAATTGTTTTTCCTTTATATGTGACTTCTTGTTTCTCTATTGCAGCTTTCACTATTTTCTCTTTGTTTTGTACTTTAGTGTTTTTACTATAATATGCTGTGGAGAGTTTCTTTTCTGGTCCTGTCTGCTGGTGTTCTATATGCTTCTTGTATTTGTACGAGCTTGTCTTTCTTTAATTTGGGGAAATTTTCTTCCACGATTCTGTTGAAGACCTGGTCCATGCCATTATTTTGGGATTCTTCTCCTTCCTGTATACCTATGATTTGTAAGTTTGGTCTTTTTATGGTGCCACACAATTCCTGAATATTCCATTCTTGTGATTTCTTAAATTGTTCATAATCTTTGCTTGAGTGGTCTGGTCTGCTTTATCTTCCAATCTTGATACTCTGTTTTCCATTTTATCCATCCTATTGGTGAGGTTTTCTCCTGTCATTTCTAATTTGCTTACTGAGTGTTTCACTTCCTTCTTCATTTCAGTCTGAGTACTCTTCAATATTTCTAACTTTTTTTTTCTGAATTCATTCAGATGTTTATCCCTACCTTGCTTCAGTTCTTTGATTTCTTTGTTTGTGTGTTCTTTAAATTCACTGAATTCTTTTACCATGTTTATAATTGTTCTTTGAGTTCCATGTCCTGCATTATCTCTAGGGGGTTCTCATTGTACTCCTCTAGAGGACTATTGGTATTTGGTGGGGATATGTTATTTTGGGTTTTCATGTTACTATTTTTTCTCTGTGACTTTGACATGTGGATTTCTTTGACATGTAGTTTCTGATTCTTGTGTGAGACTCAAGCCTTCCTTTGTTGAGTTTAGGTTTGTTTCTTTTTGTAAACTTTGTGTGCCTTTGTGGTTTACTTGTTGGGCATGAAAAGTTGGTTGGTCTAGGCTTCAGGTTTCTCTTCTGATTTTATATTAAGGGGCCCAGTTGATTTTGTCTTCCTGCTCAGGAGCTCCCACAGAGGCACATGTCGCATGAGTATTAGATGCTCTCAGTCCTTTCTCCAAAGGACTGGATCCCTCCAGGAAAACTGCTGGCCCGGGGAAGCTTGGGGGCTGGGCCACTCAGAGAGCAAAGGGAGGCGGGGACAGGTAGAGGCTCTGAGGACTCCCAGGGACTAGAGGGAGTAATTGGGTTGGTCTGGGTGCAAAGGATCAGGAAACAGTGGGGGATCTGGGCCAAGGGGTCAGTCCAGAGGTCTGGGGTGCCAACACAAGAACTGTGCCAGTGTCCCTGCTAGGAGGAGAAATGGGGTGGGAGAGCTAGCAGGCCTAATGAGGATGGGGGAGTCAAGGCACAGTGGGTGCCACCAAACATACCCAGGAAAGCTGCTGGCCCTAATATTGAGAGTTATTATTGACTAGTGTTTATTAATTGATGTCATGTTGGTGTTGTAGTGCTGTTTTCTTAGACCTCTTTTCATTGACCATTCTGGGGTAATTTATGAGTTTCTTATGTGTTTTTGTTAATGTTTAATCTCTTCAGAATGAATTCTCTGTAGAGCTTGTTTCATGGACATACACCACTTAAATCTGTTTTTATCATGGAAAGTTTTTCCTTTGTTTCCAATTACAACTGATAGTTTTCTGGGTGTAGTAGTCTGGGCTGGAATCTGTGTTTTTTTTTTTTTTTTTTTTTTTATGACTTGTAGGACATTAGTCCAAGCCCTTCTGGCTTTCATTGTCTTCACTGAAAAGTCAGCTGTTATTCTGGATGGTCTGCCTTTATATGTGACTTGATCTTTCTCATTCACAGCTTTCAATATCTTTTCTTTGTTTTATACATTATATATATAATAGGTTTGGCTATTATATAACATGGTGAGTTTCTTTTCTGGTCCTGTCTACTTCATGTTCTGTATGCCTCTTGTACCCTAATAAGTATCTCTTTCCCTTGATTTGGAAAATTTTGTTCTATAATTTTGTTAAAAATATTTACTGTACTTAAGTTGTGAGCCAGAGCCTTTACTGCTAAACCATCCTCTCAGCCCCCAAAATACACTAAGTATAATAAAAAATAATATTACTATGTGTTTGATCTAAGTTTCTTCTTCTATACCTATTATTAGTAAGTTTGGTCTTTTTACAGTGTCGTAGAGAGAGGTCTAACATGTTCTTTTCCTTGCTTATTTTAGATTTGACATTTTCTTTGATTGAGGATCCATTTCCCCAAGCTTATCTTCAAGATCTGATATTCTCTGTTCCATTTCCTCCACTTCCTTTTTTTCTTTCCTCTAAGATTTTTTAGTTCCTGAATTTTTCATTTCTAGTTTTATTTCAGTTTGATTTTCTTCAGAGTCTATCTCTTTATTGAATTCTAATTTCATTCAAGTATATTTTCACAATCTTTTATTCATATCCTCTTTGTGTTCTTTGCACATATTTAGAGTTGCTATTTTGTCTTCTATATACATTATGTTGCCATTCTCATGAAATGCTATGATGGGGGTTCTAATTTCTGTAGTACACATATCTTGGTTATTCATGTGTGTGTGTGTGTGTGTGTGTGTGTGTGTGTGTGTGTGTGTGTGTTTTTTATGAGACCTAGGCATTTCGATTTGTGTTGTTGTTGATACTACTTGATATGGGAGTTATTCCTGTCTTTGTTTTCTGTTTACCCAACTTGCCAGTTTATGGCCCAGCTGCCACTCAGTGCTTGGTGTCCAGTTTGAGGGCCACATAATTTTGATGTGCAAATGGGGTGAATCAGTGGTCTCAGTTAAGCTAGGAATAGGTGCAACTTTTGAATTATTGAGGCTACAGAGTTAACTCCTCATGGTCCTGGAATAGCAGTGTGGGCTGGGAGTTTACTGACTTGGCTAATAGGTCAGGCTGGTGGAGCTCACAGATTCTGGTACATAAGGATTGTAACAACAGGAGTTGATCTAAGAGTGAGATGGAGGTGCACAGGGAGGTGTGGGAAGGAAAACTCAACACTGGAAGTCTGGGAAAGCTCCCAGGTGGGGGGTGTGCTAGGGTCTTGGCAGAGCTAAGATGGCAGAACTAGGGGAGGTGTGGGAAAGGAAACTCACAACAGCATGTCTAGAATAGAAGATCTGGGGGTTCTAAAGGATCCTAAGAGAGCAGAGATGGTGGGATTCAGGGTTGTGTTGGAAAGGGACTGCAGGTCTCAAAATCTAGTATATTATTTACTTAAAAAATATATTTTTTTGTTTTATTTTTCTTCAGGTCTAGGACTGACCCTAAACACTCTAACAATGTGCAACATCCACAACCCAAGATATCCTTTAAATTAACTATTTGAGTCAACAAAGGGATAACAAATATAAGGTAAAAATCTCAAGATTAAGATGGTCTATCCCTGAATGAAATTAGTGCATCTGTCAATTCTTATCAGAGTAGCAGCTTCTTGCAGCAGATGGTGATTATCGTAGAGACCCCCAAACTGGCTAATATGCAGAGAATGAGACTGCAGAGTGCTCTGCCCTAAATGTTATGGTTCTATCACATCCCTCCTCCCAAGGCTCAGGGATCATTGCAGAAGAAGGGGTAGAAAGATTTTAAGAGCCAAAAGTGGTAGGTGAGTACAAAGAAACCATGTTGTCTAGACATCGTAGGCCAGTTACACATATGTAATCCCAGCATGCACAAGACCCATGAAAGCACAAGTCAGACAAAAAAACCAACATGGATGGTGTAGGTGGGCAAGAAGCGCCCACAATAGCTGAGTATTTATTGGCAGTTGATAGCTTCTGGGACAGATAGAGTCAGTTCTTTGAGAGTGTGACACCTGATAAGTTGACCAGATGGCAAGCGATGAAGCCACACTTGAGCATTTGGGGAACACAGATTGGACTCCATAGGCCCGTACAATAGAAAAATAATAATAGAGGACATGAAGTCAGGGGGATAATGAAGTAGATATGGAGATAGGGGAAGGGTCTGATTATGAATAAATATATTGTATGAAATTCTCGAAGAACTAATACAAATATTAAAAATTTTGTATAGCAAAAATATTATCTATTCCATAATATTGCACATCCATAATAGCCAAGATATTAATATATATGTATATATATTAACCACCATGTCTATCAACAGGAATAGATAAATAAAATGTGGTACAGATGCCTAATGGAGTTTTATTTAGCCATAAAGAATGAAATTATGCATTTCAAAAAAATGAATGGAACTACAAATTATAACACGCCTTAATACTTTTCTCAGCATTGTGATTAGATACTTGACAAAGAGCAACTTGAATGGGGAGCGTTTTACTTTAGCTCATGACAGTAGGGGAATGAGCTCCATTATGGTGGGGAAGTCATCACCATGGCAGGATTAGTTTGTTTTGTGGCACTGACCAGGAAACAGTGAAAGAGGAATGCCATTGTTTTGTGGCTTTCATTCTTCTCTTTTTATACTGAGTCTGCGATTCTGGCCCATGGGATGCTGCCACTCACATTCAGGGTGTGTTTCCTCCTCAATTCTCTCTAGAACATGTTCACAAACATACCCAGAGTTGTGTCTCCTAGGAAATTCTAAATTTAGTTAGAGTAACAGTGAAGATAACCATACATCATGTTATGTAAAATAAGTCAGACTCAAAATGAAAAAAAATGCATATTGTCTATGTAAAATATATTTTTCTATGTGTATTAGTATAGATTATGATTATACACAACACACACTATATATAATATATAAAACCTGTAATGATTATGCTTATATACCATAGTATGTAGGTATCTCAATTTATCTAGCCAGTGGTGTAGACTTTTAGATGGGTATTATACCAAGATCTCACTATAATAATGAAAAATTGAAAATAGCAAGAAAATAGGAATGTTGACATAGACAATTTTCAAATGAATTTTGAATTTAAATCATTGGCTAGTTGAAATAATGCTCAAATTCAATTAATTCTGTTAGGGCAAAGATAATTCTTCGGTCAACAGGTGATTTTTTATACATATTTTAATAGGCTAATTAGAAGAAACAAATGTCACAAAACATCATTACTTGCTAAAGATGTGGTGTCTGAATTTGAAGACACAGGGAGCATGACAACTGCTAGTTTAATTAGCTTAAGTTGATGAACTGCATCTTAAAAATAAAGATTATATACCACCCAAATGGATCCTTTCACATAAGTTTAAGATTTATTAGTAAGTGAAGCATTCACAGACTAATTATAAAAATTGTTAGGTTATTAATATGAAAGAGAGGAAGCATAGAAGATTCATACATCTTTTCAAAGACATTTTAATTCCCTTCATGTCCCTAGTGTATGAAGCAAATGAAAAGACCACAAAACACCAAAAAAGGGTATTTATTACTGTTGCTTGCTTTTGTGTTTCATCCTCTAAAACTTGCCAACTTGCCTTCTGAAGTATTTTGCTCTTCGAATGAGATAGCACTGTTTCTCTGAAAGCCTCTTCATTAACCATGTTTTCCTCCAGTTCTCTACTTTAAATTCAGTGTTGACTGATTCTGAAGTAAAATCTTCTAGGAAGTAAAGAGAAAAAAAGATTGCATTTTAAAATTTATTGAAAGGGTTACTATATTGAATATTATTTTTATTAATTACAGATTTTCATAAGTCAAGCATCAAAAAATGAAA
>NW_008343216.1:2406220-2413291 GCF_000622305.1 Nannospalax galili | reverse complement strand
ATAATGCTACATTCTGAACATACAATGTGTACAAAATGTTTTTTTTTCCAGAATATTTCAAAAGATGGTGCCAGTCTATCATTGTCTGTAAGGCACCTTCACATAATCTTACTGTAGGTCATTTTGTCTCTTAATTAAAGTAAGACACCATATGTCCATCGTTTTGGCTTGTACTGAAATGGGGGAAAAGAGGGTCTCCTAGAGGTTTCTTAGTCTCCTTCATAAAAGAATTGAAGAATGGACCTAAATGGCAGAAATCAGACAGATTTACAGAGACCTACTTGACTGTGGCTCGTCAGAAAGTTCTTTGGAGTTCTGAGTTACAAGGCAGGATCCCAGGCGGGAAAAATTTGCTACCTCATTAATGCACCAGGCATTCCACCCATCTATTTAGCATAACTTAAGGTGAACCTGCCTTCCTCGGGGTGGTCCTATCACCAGATGATTGAACAGTGAGTGAGATTGGAAAGGTGAGTCCTCCAACAGATAGACTAGGGATTTTGTAGTCTTGACCAGTTAAATTTATGGGGCTTTTTTGCTACTCTAACATTAGCCCCATCTGAAGAGGTAACCCTAAACTCTTTTAGGGATTAGATAAGGGCTCCCAAATACTTTTGACATTTTTGGCCTTTGGAAAATAGTATGCTGCTAAGAGGCCCAAGGACATTTTAACTTTTAGCCAAGAAACTGGGGTCTTTTTACCCTAACTACCTAGCCTATTCCTATCTCCTATTCTTATTACACCATCCTCTGTAGAGATTTTAAAAAAAATTTTATTTAGGTCTAACCTTCCAACAAAAAAGCTATGGCCCTGGTACACATACTGTTGCAGATATTTCTTTTTCTTTTTCCACTAGGAAGGTGAACCTAGGGCCTCACACATGCTAGGCTAGACAAGCACTTTACCACTGAGATGTATCCTTAGCCCTTAAATTATTTTCTTTTTTTAGACTTCCCATATGTATCCAAGGCTAATTGTGAACTGACTTTCTTGACTGCCTCCTGAGGGCCAATTATATTTTAAAATAGAAATAATATAAATAGTAGTTAAATCAAATTCTTCACCATATTCACTCATATGCCCATTACAAAGAAACTCACTTTCTGTGGGAAAAGAAGGGTGCCCAGAGCAGGCAATTGAGAGTGAAAAGATAAAACTGCAAAGCCTTGGAAGCATCATTTGTTGGGATTTAGTTTGCACACTTTGAACACTATTCCAGTAATTGACACTACCTGTCCAGCTGGATTGCAGAACTGCAGTGAGCCAGCCACTGAATTGTGTTCCCCATTTTTTCCTTTCTTGTATGGGACTGCCTACTGGGGTTGTTCTGTCTCTTTTAGTACACCCCTCCCACACACACATGAACAAACTCACAGGACTATCGGTTCCAAAAGATCCAAAGAAACATGAATGAGAAGAAACAGATGAGGAACCTCATCTGTACCTGGACCTCAATTATATAATGTGAATGTGGGCATCAAACCCAAACTGGCAACTGACCACAACCAACCAAACTATCCACATTCTGAGCCTTTGTTTCTTCATATGTTAAAGGAGAGCAGTGAAGTTAGATAATTTCTAAGGTCTTTTCCCACTTCTTAATTATTGAATCACCTAAAATTTCCTATAATTTGATACTTTACTGTGGTGGCTGAACAAAGCTCTGACCATATTTTTTACTGAATTCTAAATACTTTCATTGGGTCTTTTTAGGTAGAAGGTTCACAGAGAGCAATAGTTGTACCCCATTTTCTCTAAAATCTCCTTGCTACTTATTTTAGAGTCAAGTATTCATTAGATGCTCAGCGGATATTAAATGATGAACATGACCATGCTCATCTGTGGTGTCCTAGGCTATTGCAGTATTGCTGCTGCCATTTCTTTTGCTTATTAAAATCATTAACAATATGAATGTGAGCACTTTGCTACTGTAGCATGACAGGCAAGGGCGCTTGCAGCAGTGACCTAATTCAGTGCTTCTCAAGTGACTAGAAATTGACGTCTAACTCATGGAATTCAAGAGCAATTTTCACAGTATGAACTGTCCTTTGGGAGATAGATCTCATCAGGCCATGGATACAAAAGAGGCACCTCTGTGGTTTATTTTCTGTTTGACATGATCATCTTTGCTGTGCTTTGAAAAAGAATAAAGAGCAGTGAGGAGATGGTGTTTTTTGCGTTCTTTAAATGAGACATCTAAAAGCTGGGTTTCACAGCTGAAGAAGACTTGGTGAACTATTTGGGATAAACTGGACTATGATGCTTTTTTGAGAGCTGTGCTTTCCTCATTTATGGTACTTTTAAAATGATACTATAAACTACCCAAAGTCATTTAGAAAAGAACCTTCTGGGATTGGAGAGATAACCTTCTGGTTAAGAGTGCTAGTTGCTCTTCCAGAAAACCTGAGTTTGGTTCCCAGCATCCATGTCAGGCAGCTTACCTATAATTCCAGCTCTAGGGGATACAGATCTTCTGGCCTCTGTGGGCATTTGCCCACGTGTGGCGTAAATTCACACAGACACATATTCATAAATAAAAATGAAATAAGAAAGAATAGGACCTTTTCTGTTAACAGCCCCTTTGTTTTTCTAATTTTATTAAAGTCAGCGATAAACAATCACAAAGTTCTCAAAGTCTTTGTTGAAATTATTTTCTAGTACTTCCTGAAGGAGTCTATTGCCCACATCTTGTCTCTGCACTTGCCATTTGGAGATTTGAGTGATGAGTTTAATAAGAAAGGATAACCAACTGTTAAAATCTTCCTGCATCTGCCTCCCGAGTGCTAAAGGTGAGCGCCACCACACCTGGCTCTTAGGTAGGACCATAGGAACATTCACAATTCAGGCCCTTTTTATTTAGCAGCTATCAGAAAAACAGTGATTAAATGCCACACATGAATGGTGTGATCACTGTCTGTTTAATATAATCAGCTAAAAGAAGCTTATTTTTCTTTATCATATGGACTTTCTGTTTTGTTTCTGCTAATTATGTGAAATGCATAAAAACATTTTTTTTAATTTTTTTACTTTATTTTCTTGTGTATTTCATACAGAACATTCCAAACAATCTTATTCTTTTTTCTACCAACATTCCAAATGGCACCCTCCCATAACCCCCCCCACCACAACTGGAGCGCATATACTCTGTCATCCCTGTTACTGTCCACTGTGTTGTCAGCTCCCCAGCTGTTCCCCAGTGCAAGTCCATCCATTGAATCTAGTCAGCCTATCTAGAGTTCCTTGTTTTAGGAAGATCAGCTCTTCTTCATCTAGATGCAATCAGATGCCAACATTCCTTTAGATAAGATTGGGGTCTGCTGTTCATTTTCCTAGTTCTATGTTGGGTTACTGTCCTTTTAAAAATACAAATAAAGGCATTAGAAAATCTCTCTCTCTCTCTCTCTCTCTCTCTCTCTCTCTCTCTCTCTCTCTCTCTCTCTCTCTCCCCCCACCACCACCACTGGAGCATTTTAAATGTCAAAACTCTTAGTAGAAATAAAGCATATAGATATTTTGGGACCCAGGTCAAAGCAACTGAAAATGTTGACTTCTCATTATTAGACAGAAGCATTTTACTGCCTTATTATTCTTCTATCAACATGCAAAGATTCTCTCCATGATACTCTACTCAGACTTTCCTGTATTTTTTCTCATTTACATTCTAACTTTTGGGCTTTGTGCTCGTTTCTGCATTGTTGAATCTTAGCAAACTCCTGGGAAGTCAATTTGATCAGAATCCTGCCTCCAGAATATAATCACCCTCACTCTTGGTTCAAGTTTCTCATTTCCCCACATCACCAATATGATGTGTGATCACCTTGGCCTTGAACAATTTAACCAGAATTTCTTCTTACCCAGGGAGTTTACTACTAGTAATTTTCTGTCCTCGTGCACCTACCTTACTTCTTGTCTGTAAGACTTTCTACTTTCCTTATATTCAGAGATGAGCCTGATCTCGTCTTTGCAATAAAACCCCATTGTGGTAGTCAACCTGTTTGTGGTTCTCCGTTGTCACCCCTGGAATGAACTCTTTTTCTCAAACTGTCTTTCACATGTGTCATGAATAAATTTTTCCCTAACTCTACCATCGACCATTTGAAAATCTGTATAAAGTAAAACGTTTTCTAGGCACACCTTGATTCTTTTCAGAGCATTTTTCAGCCATGTAATTTAACTGAATTTCCAAGATAATGCTTAAATAAAAAGATTTGCTCTTTAATGATGCAGTGAATTTGTGATGCTTATATTGGAGAGGGCAGTAATTTTATCAAGTTGAATCCTCTCAGTCTTATCTGACTCAGCAGACTTCTTTGCTGAGCCAAGGAAAACTAGGCCAGTCCTATAGGCAGCAATGAAAAGTCAGAGAGAGACCTGCTTATCTTAAAAAGTTACACATGCAGATGTCCCAGGTCAAGCCTGTCCATAAGACTTGTGACTGTACCCAGATGCCACAGGACAAAATGAAGCGGTGGTGAAGCCTGGACCTCTGGTGGGATTCAGCGTCAGCCTGACGAATGAAGTTTGTCTGTGATAATTTTCCCGAGGCTGTGCGCCTTCATGTAAATCTCTTCTGCAACAGCAAATAGCTTTTAGGCATCTATGCTTTGCTGCCTCTGTGGCTTGGGCTTCTCAGCCAGCAGGCTGAGAGGCAAGAGTGTGCCACGCTGTCGGTTCAGCAGGAATCATGCACAGGGTTCTTGCGAGAGCATGGATTTCCTGCCTGCAGATGGGAAAGCCATAGAAAGGAGTGGATTCATGCTCAGAACTTCCATCTGAAAATTATTCAGAGCAAGGCAAGGATGGCCAACTAATACCCTGAAATTAATATTAACAAAATAAGCATCTCTTCCCAAAGCAAATTTGAAATGAAAAAAGAGTAGATTTTGGCTTGAATTTAGAGTACGGTGCTTCTGTTAATTCTTATAGCCCTTCTCCTAGGAAAGTCAAGAAATCAAGAATTTGTTTTTAGGACATAGACATTTTGTTTCCATTATTTACTTCAAAACCATCTCATTTACCGACAACCAGATTTTTACAGTGAACTTTACTTGAGACTGCTTGGGTAATTTTCCACTTCCTTTTCTTTAGCACATTCTCAACTCTGTTGTCAGAAGACATGGTTGTTGACATGAGATTATATTTGGGAAGGTGGCTCACATGACCTTTGGGTACTGTTTATACCTGGAGGAAAATATTCTTCTTTTTGCTTATACTCGTATTTTGTAAAACATTCTATAAATACAGCTTTTACAACCATCTGGAGCCCCTTTCAACCTGTAACAATTCCCTGGTCAGAGAATTGCACTACCCCTGGTTTAAGTCACTTCACACTATCCTGGGTTTAGAGACTGGATCTGTCATTCACCTTGAATTTCAGGTGAATTTCACTGTCTAGTAGGTAATCAGAAAATAGTGACTGTTTTCTCAATTTCCCTGTTTTGTCTTGAACACAACTTATTTGCCACAGAGACATGTTTTCTTTTCATCCTAACTCCTACTCTGTTTTGCATATAAAGCAGTATACCTGCTATCCAGATGCCAAAGCGCCAGTACACATGAGAATTATACAAATATGATAAAATGTATTTTGGGTTCATTGTTCAATTTGTATTACATTTTTTTGATTCGAAGAATTATTTTTTTAATCATTATACATTTTAAAATCTTTTAATAACTATATGATTAGAAGCTTTTCACTACAGCTTAATCATATTCAGTAACATACTCCAGAGCAACAGTACATCTCTTTCACAAGTGGGTGCAAGTTTCTAGGTTCACAGTTGAGTTAATATAATTATATATTATTGAACTCAATATAAGCCCTGTAAGACATAAAATTTGATGAGATTTAACCTTTAAAAAACATCTCCATTTCATTTTAGAATATGTTGTTCCTTGCAGACAGACTCATTGTTTTTGATACTAACACTGAGATATTGGTGCTTGCATCTCTAATCTGTATGTATCTGATTATTACTAGTCATAATCGGTTGCACTTGGATCCTTGGCACCTGTGTATATCATCGGGCAGATTTCAAAGATTTCAATGGTAATGTTTATCACCTCTACTAATTAGCATGACGTAAATTTCCATGCTTTCTCCTCAAATATAATACATTTTTAAAAAATTTGATTTTGTGTGTGTGTGTGTGTGTGTGTGTGTGTGTGTGTGTGTCACTCAGAACATCCCAAACCATTTCATTGGACTGTACACCCACTTCCCAGATAGCACCCTCCCATAGCCCCCCTCCCCCCAGTAGAGCCCTTATACTCTGATATCCCTGCTACTGTCTGCTGTGTTGTCGGCACCCCCAGCCATTCCCTACTACTTGCCCTTCTGGTGAATCTACTCAGCCTATCTAGAGGTCTTTGTTTTAGGAAGGTCAGCTGTTCTTCATCTAGCAGCACTCAGTTGTCAATATTCCTTTAGATGAGATTGGGGTCTGCTGTTCATTTTCCCAGTTCTATGCTGAGTTCCTATCTGAGAGTCCCTTGGGACACCTAGCCAACAACTCAAAAGAAGGTATCTCCTATCTGGCATTTTTGCTTGTTATATAGCCTTTAGCTATGCATATAGACTCTTAAGAAATTATATTAGCCCCTTTAATCTTTGGTTATACTTTCCTTTTGGGTGTTTGAGGACATAGAGTTGGTCCAGATAAACCAATTTATTTTTACTCTTAAGGCTGTTTGAGGATCTGTTCCTCAGGGGTCACAAGGGCATTTTCAAAGAGTCTCATAGTCCCCTGGAACTAGTCGACCTAGGAGGTCAAGGAGCAAAAACTGTCCTTTATCACTATCCTCAGGCCTCTTGGGGTAAGTCTATAGGGCAGCTCTCCACGCCGGGACTCCCTAAGCCTCATTTACCCTTCCATCCCCCCCCCGCCCCCAGCCGCCATTCTATATTCCTAGTTTGTGCCCTGCGGCCATTCCTAGTCTTGGGGCCCCAGACACATGGGGAACCAATACTGCTTCCTGATCCTTCTCACCCAGAGCAACTCAGTCCCTTTCTTGGGCTCCAGGAGCACCACTTCTGGTCCTGGGCCGCACTCACCTCTCTCTACTTTCCT
>NW_008343216.1:2399816-2400244 GCF_000622305.1 Nannospalax galili | reverse complement strand
GAAAATGTATTTATCAAATCTGTAATCATTATGCCAAAAAATCTGAATTACTGTAATATTTTGCATATTGTTAAAACTGTAACTTTAAGTGTAAAAAAAAAATTAAAAAAAAACAAAACAAAAAACTGTCCTTTATGTCCCTGTGACCAAATTATTATAGGCCTCAAGGTATGTCTGTTAAACACCCAAGAAGGTTAGTTCTACCAGTCTGGTACTTTTAATTACACTGTGTCATGTCCATTTGCTCTCAGATAAACCTTACCTAGACATATGTTTCTTGACTTGCTACGTATAATTTGTCAGTAGGTTGTAGGAGTGATATGGTTCCCTCTGGTTTTCAAAACTAGCTAGGCATTGTTTATCTCTCGCGTTGTCTCCCCCCTCCATCATAGTTTTCCCACTTAACGTGCCCTTATTTCCCCCCTTTG
>NW_008343216.1:2399252-2399632 GCF_000622305.1 Nannospalax galili | reverse complement strand
GTTTCCTTTCCATTATCCTGGTTCCTGTAGTTATGTCTGGTTACATACTCAATTATCAGAGTCTGGTTCAAGGATCCACATATGAGGGAGAACACATGTCAATTTTTTTTCTAATTCTGTGTTACTTCACTTAGTATGACAGTTTCTAGTTCCATCCATTTACCTGCAAATTTCATGAATTCATCTTTATTTATCACTGAGTAGAAATCCATTGTGTAAATGTACTGCATTTTCCTTATCCACTCATCAGCTGAGGGACACTTCTGTTGCTTCCATTTCTTAGCTATTGCGAAAAGAGCAGCAACAAACATGGATGTACAAGTATCTCTACAATATGATGAGTTCTTTGGGTATATGCCAAGGAGTGGTATAACTGGATC
>NW_008343216.1:2397336-2399020 GCF_000622305.1 Nannospalax galili | reverse complement strand
GCCAGTCTGACTGGGGTAAGATGAAATCTTAAAGTGCTTTTAATTTGCATTTCCCTAATTATTAGTGATGTTGAACACCCTTTAAGATGTTTCATAGCCATCTTTACTTCTTTTGAGAAATCTCTGTTCAGGTCTAAGATGTTTCATAGCCATCTTTACTTCTTCTTTTGAGAAATCTCTGTTCAGGTTCTTAGTCCATCTTTTAATTGGGCTGCATCTTGTCTTGGTTCTCTGTTTTATGTGTTCATTACATATTCTGGTTATTAAACTTCTGTTGGATGTGTCGCTGGTGAAGATTTTCTCCCATTTTGTGGGTTTTCTGTTTGCTTCCTTGGTTACCTCCTTTGATGTACAGAAGCTTTTTAGTTTAATGAGGTCCGATTTGTTAATTCATGCACTTGTTTCCTGAGCAATTGATGTCCGGTTTAGAAAATCGTTTCCTACGCCTATATCTTGTAGGTTTTCCCCGAAGTTTTCTTCTAATAGTTTCAGAGTTTCAGGCTTTAGATTGAGGTCTTTGATCCATTTGGAATTGACTTTTGTGCAGGGTGAAAGGGGCTTAATTTCATTCTTCTAGCGGTGGGGATCCAGTTTTGCCACCAGCATTTGCTGAACATGCTGTCTTTCCTCCAGTGAATATTCTGGGCCCCTTTGTCAAATATCAGGTGGCTGAACTTGAATTTACTCATATTTGGGTTTTTGATTTTGTTCCACTTGTCTATGGGTCTATTTTTGTTCCAGTAACATGTTGTTTCTATGACTATAGCTCTGTAATACAGCTTAAAATCTGGTATAGTAATCCCCCCCACATTGCTCTTAGTGCTCAGGGTTGTTTTGGCTATCCAAGGTCTTTTTTGCTTCCATATGAATTGTAGGATAGTGTTTTTCAATTCTGTGAAAAATGTCATGGAAATTTTGACTGGCATTGCTTTGAATCTATAAATGACTTTTGGTAGGATGGTCATTTTTACAATATTAATTCTTCCAATCCTTGAGCATGGGAGGGCCTTCCATCTTCTCATGTCTTCCTCAATTTCTTTCTCTAATGATTTAAAATTTTCATTGTAGAGCTCTTTAATGTCTTCAGTCAGATTTATTCTGAGATATTTTATCATTTTTTTGCAGCTATTGTGAATGAGAGTGTTTCCATGTTTTCTTTCTCTGCTTGTTGTTGGTATATAGAAAGGCTACCGACTTTTGTAGGTTAATTTTGTAACCTGTTATTTTACTGAATGTGTTAGTAATTTCTAGGGGTTTTTCGGTGGAATTTTTGGTGTCTCTTAGATATAATATCATATCATCCTCAAAAAGGGATAATTTGATCTCTTCTTTTCCAATTATTACTCCGTTAATTTCCTTCTCCTGTCTTACTGCTCTAATGAGAGTTCTAAGCACTATGTTGAAAAGGAGTGGAGACAGTGGACATCCTTGATTTTAATGGGAATGCTTCCAGTTTTTCATTATGAATGATGTTGACTGAGTTTGTTGTGTATAGCTTTAACCATATTGAGGTATGTTCCCTCTAGTCCAATTCACTATAGGAATTTGAACATAAATCCTTGCTGAATTTTGTCAAAAGCCTTTTCTGCATCTTTTGAGATGACAATGTGATTTTTGTCTTTGAGTCCATTTATATGATTAATGATATTTTTTTACTTGTGTATACTTAACCATTCCTGCATCT
>NW_008343216.1:2395355-2397079 GCF_000622305.1 Nannospalax galili | reverse complement strand
AGATCTTCTTTAAATGTCTGATAGAATTCTGCTATAATCCATCTGGTCCTGGTCCTGAGCTTTTTTTAGTTAGGAGGTTTTGTATTACTGTTTCAATTTCTTTTTGTGTTATGGGTCTGTTTAAGCTGTTAATCTCTTCTTGGTTTAGTTTTGGTGGTTCCCATGCCTTTAGACATCCATCCATTTCTTTTACGTTTTGTTATGTTGTATTGTCTTTTTCATTAGTTCCAGGAATACTTTTATTTCTTTCTTAATTTCTCTTTTGACACATTCATCATTCAGGAGTGTGTTGTGTAATCTCCATGTGTTCATGTGGTGATTAGGGCTTCTTCGGGTGTTGATTGTAAGGTTTATTGCATTGTTGTCTGATAGATGCATTGGAATTATTTCAGTCTTTTTGTATTTGTTGAGGTTTGTTTTGTGTGCCAGCACGTGGTCAATTTTGGAGAAGGTTCCTTGGGGTGCTGAGTAGAACGTATGCCCTTTGGTGCTTGGGTGGAATACTCGGTAGATATCTGTTAAGTCCATTTGATATATGGTATTGTTTAATTCAGATGTTTCTCTGTTAACTCTCTGTCCTGTTGACCCATCTAATGGAGACAGTGAGGTATTGAAGTCCCCTACTATTAATGAGTTGGGGTTAATCTGGGTCTTAATGTCCTGCACTATTGTTTTTATGATCTTGGGTGCACCAGAGTTTGGTGAATATATGTTCATGATTGTAATATCTTCTTGATTTATTGTTCCTTTGAGTAGAATGAAGTGACCCTCTTTATCCCTTCTTATTTGTTTTAGTTTAAAGTCTATTTTTTTCAAATATTAGAATTGCAACTCCTGCTTTTTTCTTAGTACCATTTGATTGGTATATTTTTTCCATCCTTTCACCTTAAGATAGTGTCTGTCCTTGAAAGTGAGATGAGTGTCTTGCAGACAACAAAAAGATGGGTTTTGTTTCTTAATCCATTCAACTAGTCTGTGTCTTTTGACTCGGGAGTTCAGTCCATTGATATTTATAGTTATTAATGAAAGACGTGTATTGATTCCTGTCATTTTTATTTCTGTTTACATTCTTGGTGTAGCTGTGCATTTCCACAGTTATACCTTCAATGAGCTCCTTTCTGTAACCCCTTGTGTATAGTCTTTACTTTCTTCAGCTCTGAATTGCTTCAAGAACTCTCTGAAGGGCTGGTTTTGTGGACAACATGAATTCCTTCAGCCTATTTATGTCATGGAAGGTTTTTCCCCTTTGACTATAATAGACAGTTTGTCTGGGTATAGTAATCTGGGTTGGCATCTGTAGTCATTTCACACTGGGAAAACTTTGGTCCAGGCTCTTCTGGCTTTCATAGTTTGCACTGAAAAGTCAGCTGTAATCCTCATGGGTTTTCCTTTATATATGACTTGTTGTTTGTCTTTTGCAGCTTTCAGAATTGTCTTTTTGTTTTGTGCATGTAGTGTTTTTACTATGATGTGCCGTGGAGAGTTTCTTTTCTGGTCCTGTCTGTTTGGTGTTCTATATGCTTCTTGTATTTGTATCGGCATGTCTTTCTTTAATTTTGGGAAATTTTCTTCCACAATTCTGTTGAAGATCTGGTTCCTGCTATTATCTTGGGATTCTTCTCCTTCCTATATGCCTATAATTTGTAAGTTTGGTCTTTTTATGTTGTCACACGTTTTCTGCATAATCCATTCTTGTGATTTCTTAAGTTTTTCATAATCTTTTT
>NW_008343216.1:2394138-2395051 GCF_000622305.1 Nannospalax galili | reverse complement strand
CATGTCCTGCATTATCTCTAGGGGGTTCTCATTGTACTCCTCTAGAGGACTATTGGTATTTGGTGGGGATATGTTATTTTTTTTTTCATGTTACTATTTTTTCTTTGTGATTTTTGACACATAGATTTCTTTTGTAGTTTCTGATTCTTGTGTGAGACTCACGCCTTCAAGTTTAGGTCTGCTTCTTTTTGTGAACTTATGTGTCTTTGTGATTTCCTTATGGTCATGAAAAGCTGGTTTATCTAAGCATCTGGTTCTCTCTTTTGATTTTATATTGGAGTGGCCCGATTGCTTTTTTCTTCAGGAGTTCCCACAGAGTCCCAAGTCAGATGAGGATCAGATGTTCTCAGGCTTTCTCCTAAGGTCTGGATCCCTCCAGGAAAGATTTTGGCCTCAGCAATTTGGGGGTTGGTCTGGCCTGGGAGCTGGGCCCAGGAAAGATGCTGGTCTAGGGCAGCTGGTGGCCATACCACCCTGAGATGCAAAGGTGACAGGGTTGGGAAGCGGCCCCAAGGACTACTGGTGTCTGCACTGCGGAGCTGGGTTGGTTGGGATACAAAGAATCAGGAATAGGAAAGGTCAGCCCCCACATCCAAGAAAGAGGCTGGAGGGTGGTACAGGCCCATGGAAGCAGAGGGAGGTGAGGGCAGGGCCAGGCCCAGAAGCATTGCTCTTGGGGACCAGAGAAGTTACTGAGTTGGTCTGGATGAAGAGGATCAGGAAGCAGTAGTGGTTCTCCAGGTGTCTGGGCCCCAAGACAAGGAATAGGACAGGACCCAGGCTAGGAGGACACTGGTGGGGAGATGGGAGGGCACGATGGACTTACCCCAGAGAGAGGCCTGCGGGTCGGAGAGAGCCAATTTGTATTACATTTAAGAAAACGCTTCATCCATGTACGTGTGTGTATGAATGT
>NW_008343216.1:2389609-2394091 GCF_000622305.1 Nannospalax galili | reverse complement strand
ATATATATATATATGTAAGTGTGTATCTCTCATTCCTAGACCTCTATTTCCATGTTGCTTTGAAGCTGTTACTAAACAAATGACAATATCACTTCCTTGGAGTCATTGAAAACCAGGGGAATATTTCAGGTTATCTTAGTGGGGGTGTTTTCAGCATTTAGTAGGTAGCACACCAGGTACTAAGCATCTTCCTGTGTGTAGGACAGTCCTTCAAATTGAGTAACTCTTCTCTTAATGCCAAAAGCAAACTTTTGATAATAATTACTACAGAGAAGACTCTAGGAAGAAAATTTCTGGTGCATAATGCTTAAATATTCTCTGGCTGTCATTAGTTTCTACAAAAGTCTCCATAAAGATCAAAATCCTTAAATCTGCTCCCCCCATCTCCTTCCCATCCTGCTTCTTTTCCTTTCTGTCCTTCCCTCTTTCTTTCACCCACTCTCTTTCTAACCACAAAACCTTTACCCAAGAGCTACAGTGGTTTTACCTTACTTTTTTTTTTTTTTTTCCAAGCTCACCAAATTAGTTGTAACCTACTGCTATTTAGGCTGTCATGCTTCTTACATTTTCTGTAAATTTCCCTTTTCCTCTAAGAGACCTTCACATATAGCTTGACAAAGAACCTTTTAATGTCAATAGGACAAATGAAGGAAAGCAAAGGGTTCACCTCTTAATGTTTATTCCCCTTTGACACCTACCAGAGGCATTGCTGCTGCTGCCAGGACTTAAAGTCCCAAGGAGTATAAGAGAGACAGCCTAGAAGGGCTAGGGTGAAGGGTTCCAGTTAGAACAGCATGCCACACTCCTCAGCACTTTCATGAGCATACTCCCCAAGGCAGGCAGAGGATGCAAACACTCATGATAACTACTTTCTGAAAAACGGCTTTGTAGGAATACATATGTATAGTTTTATCAAGAATTTTTGCATCTGTTTCTCAAGTTGGCATTAATTATGTATGTATGTACAATTCCCATGGAATATAGGTGTATAAAACAATGTTCTCATGGTCTAAAATATTTCAGTTAAATAGTTATGTAGATAAACTTTCTCACTGAATAGGAAATCATTCATAATATTGGTATAAACAATTAAAAGAACCTCATTATATAAAAGAAAGTCAATGATAGAGAAAAAGAAGGAACTTAAGTGCTGTAACATTATTCTAACTGATAATAGAAATCTTTAAAATAGTGTATCTCAGCATGGTACTCATACGGGTCTCTGAAATACATAATTACTAGATTAGGACTTTGTATTTCTAGAGAGTTGCAAAAAAGTGCAAGTACCCCAAATAGAACCTATTGATTCTTTCTTGACTGAGGCTCCATGTAATAACTCACAGGAAAATAAACATCATCCATATAAGGCAAGTTCAAAATGTAAGGACATCACTCCAATTTTACACTTTGAAAACATTTTTTAGATCATAATCATAGTTTTTATTTAGAAATATAATGAAAATTTAATTAAAAAAAAGATACCTCTATCATAAGAAATGCCTTAAATATGCCACATTCTTATTTAATCTTTACACTTTTTGTAGGAATAATTCAAATAGGAAGTGAATGGAAACTCCATTCATTATAGCAGAGAGGACTCCACAGGGACTGAAGTAGTTCTGCTAAATACTGGAAAAAAAAATACAGTGTCATAGGTTTCAAATTTATTCACCAAACAGTATTTCTGAGGCGTGAAGAACGCCTCCAGTTCTCCAAACCTCATATTGAATTTTTACTTTAAAACAAATGTTTGGGAGGACCTTTTGGGATATTCCTCTGTATGAATGACCAGTGTTCATATATAGTTGTTGGTTAAAGAAGAATAACAAAAATACTGTATTAGCTTAGTGTGGGCAGGTCAGAATAACAGGCAATTCAATACATTTGAAATAGAAGTTAAAGCTGTTCCTTTGGAAAGGAGGATCACTAGACCGCTTATTTATCCATGTCTTCATCATGACTGTGTTTATAAGAATACAGCAGTTGTAAATTTTCCTGTAATTCTTGGAAGTTCATTGGAAGAACTTCATGCACAAAACTGAGAGGAGGTAAAGATCTGTTATATGAGGGTGAACTTGCAATGTTTTGTCAGCATTGTACATGATAATTCTAGCACCTCTTTTATAGTGAGTACAAGAGCAATTAGCCCTGCAGGCTCTTGACACTGTTGAATGTCAACTTAAAACTGGAAGGAAAGGTAACTAGATAAGAGTGACATACTGTACACTTCAAACGTTTGTGAGAAAGGATTTGAAAATATTGCTTTGAAGAAATAGTATGTATTTGAAGAGATAGATATATACATTACACAATGTGCACAAGCTTGGAAACATCACATATAACTTCAATAATTTTCAAAATTGTTATGTTTTTATATGTGATATAAAGCTAAAATACAAGAAAAAAATGGAAGGAACATGATTCAGATGCATTGAATTGAGTCCTTGATCATCTAGGAGACAGGACATTGGTTTAATAGTTATATTTGAGCTTGAGGTTTGGTTTAAACTCTGTGACCTTGTGTAAGTCATTGGACCTTTGAAGCTTCCTTGTTTCCAAAATGTGGATGATTCATCACCCTGTGGGGAGCTTTAAAGGATGGCTTTTAGAAGTATTTGGTGTTTTTGGGTTTTGAATTGAGTCCTTGATCATCTAGGAGACAGGACATTGGTTTAATAGTTATATTTGAGCTTGAGGTTTGGTTTAAACTCTGTGACCTTGTGTAAGTCATTGGACCTTTGAAGCTTCCTTGTTTCCAAAATGTGGATGATTCATCACCCTGTGGGGAGCTTTAAAGGATGGCTTTTAGAAGTATTTGGTGTTTTTGGGTTTATTTTTTATTTATTTATTTTTTTTGGTCTTTTTGAGACAGGGTCTCCCTGTAGCCCCAGCTATTCTGGAACTCACTATGTAGATCAGGCTGGCCTTGAACTCACAGAGATCCCCCTGCCTCTGAGAGCCTCCTGAGTGCTGAGATTAAAGGCGTGTGCCACCATGCCCGGCTATTTTAACTTTTTTTTTTTGTCTTTTTGAGACAGGGTCTCCCTGTAGTCCCAGCTGTCCTGGATTCACCATGGAGACCAGGCTGGCCTCGAACTCAACAGAGATCCGCCTTCTTCTGCCTCCTAAGTGCTGGGATTAAAGGCGTGTACCACCACTCCCAGCTATTTTAACTATTTTTAAAAAATATTTTATTATATTTATGTGTATGAGTGTATTGCCTGCATGTAGGTAAGTGCACCTGTGTTGTGCAATGCCCAAGGAAGACAGAAGAGGCCATCGGCTCCCCTGGAACTGGAGTTACAGACAGTTATTAGCTGCCATGTGGGTGCTGGGATTTGAACTCGGGTCTTCTGCAAAAACAACCAGTGTTCTTAACTGCTGAGCCAGCTCTCCAGCCCCTAGAAGTATTTGGTTTTTAAACTTCAACTAATTAATGGATGTCCTGTCCCTGTCCCTGATAAAGTGTATCTTGCTTGCTCTGTGCTTTTTGCATGTCATTATGTTATTGTACTTGACCTTTAAAGGTAATTGTTTATTTACATGTCAATTCTTTATTAATCTATGAAATTCTTGAAGTAAATGGTGGGATCTTAATAATCTTTTTACTGCTAGCACCTGGCATAAAGGCTGGTTGGTACACTGTGCACATTTAGAACACTTGTTTACTGCCTCAATAATTATTTTAAAATTATAAAGGGCTATAAATATGTGCTGAAAATTAAAAATTTCTCATCTTTATGTCAGTTTTTCTTATTGTATGGTGTTTTCCATGTTTCCTATAGCATTGCATGATTAAAAACTTATTACTAATCTAATATTAACAGAAACTTTTATTTTCCACATTGGATGGAAGGGGAAGGAATCTAATTGAATAAATATCACAATTAGCGTACTTTACTCTCTATAAAACATTGTATTACATAATTTAGAAGAAAATAAAAGTGATAATTGGCATTTTATATTCAAGAGCTTAAATTACACAGCTTAAATTACATAGAGTATACACATTCATAAACACGTATATTGAAAGGTCAGTGTAAAAGTGTTGAAATCTTTAGGACAATGGAGGTAAGGCATCTATTTTACTCAATAAAGTTGCTACTGCTGCCACATTAGCCTTATGTTTTTAGTTCGGTTAACTCCATGATGTATTCAATTACACAACTTGAACTTTATTAATCAATGTTATATTACAAATTAATAAATAAGATCAGTCTGTATCCCTATTCCTTGTTGGCAATTTGGGTAACCCCTTCAAAGGATGGCACGATAAGAATAGGAGGTAGGAATTGGCTAGGCAATTAGGATAAAAATACTCCAAAATAGACTTTAAAACTACTCAGAAGAGATAAAGAGGGCCACTTCATTCTGATCAAAGGAACAATTGACGAAGAAGATATTACAATCATGAACACACACATGTACACATACACACATACACATACATATGAACTGATAAAATATATATGTATATATATT
>NW_008343216.1:2371910-2389297 GCF_000622305.1 Nannospalax galili | reverse complement strand
TTGATTAAAACACCTTATATTCAAGTATAAAATTCTCAATAAAGTTTTTGTAAAAATAAAAAAAAATATTTATGTAACATTTTACCACAATCAAGTATTGTGCTGGAGTTGAAAAATATTACACAGGCCAGTGTAAGTGATTACTGGACCCACAAGCATTGTAGGAGCTCACAGGAGAGTGTAAGTGACTGATGAAGGGCAAAAAAACGTTATAGAAAAATGGGATGTTTTGCATCCCAAAATCTAAGTAGTGTTACCCACTACTAATAATTCCTACTATATTTGCAATGTATCTTATACTCATGTTTTAGTTAGTTTTCTATTTCTGTGATAAAATACCATGACCAAGGGAGTTTACAGAAAGAGTTTATTGGACTTACAGTTCCAGAGAGATAAAAGTCCATAGTGGCAGAGGAGGCATGGCAGGAGGCAGCCAGAGAAGAAAGCTGAGCACTCACATCTTCAAGCAGGCACAAGAAAGGGAGCGAGAGAGAGATACTGCAAGTGTGTTGTTGCTATGAACTCTCAAAACCTGCTGCCAGTGATGTGCTCCCTCTGCAAGGCCACATCTCCTAAGGGTTCCATGACCCTCTCCAAACAGTGCCATCAAGTAGGGACAAAGTGTTCAGATACTTGGAGCTTATTGGGGACATTTCTCATTTAAACCACCACAACTCATGAGTTCTACAATTAAACAGTTCTATAATTAAAATAACTATATTATATTATTATTATATTATAATTTTAGTGTTATTTATATATTTATTTAGCTTTTCCCTAAAAGTAATAAATTCATGATTACAGAAAGAATCATAGAAATACAAAAATGTATATAAATGAGATACTGTAGTATAGATACCAGTCTTATCTCACCAGAGATCAATATTGCCAGTAATTATGTCTTTCCTCTCACATGTCTACAATATGACTGGGCATCTTAACATAGGCTTTATCTGGATTCTTTATTTAGCTTTTCCCTAAAAGTAATAAATTCATGATTACAGAAAGAATCATAGAAATACAAAAATGTATATAAATGAGATACTGTAGTATAGATACCAGTCTTATCTCACCAGAGATCAATATTGCCAGTAATTATGTCTTTCCTCTCACATGTCTACAATATGACTGGGCATTTTAACATAGGCTTTACCTGGGTTCATTTCACACTTTCAGTATATATCTTCCATTAGAATGGTGAAAATTTATTTATATTTCCCTATTGAGCAAGTCACCATTTCATCCATATGCTTACCACTGTTCACTGTGGAATGGTAAATGTTTCATGTATCTATTTATATTTTCTGTAAATAAGGGGATTTGCTATCCACAACTTGTTTCTAAATCTAAATTCGAGGGAGACACCATACATGACTTCTTATTTTTAAAAAGTATCATTAGTTACAAGATTCTCTGCTCTTGTAAATGATACTTAAGGATAGTCAGCTTTCTTGATTAGAGGACATGGTAATCGATGCTCCATCCCACCATCCATGGTTAAATGAGGACCTGCTCATTTTCAGAATGTTTAGGTTCCTGAGATAGTGATTTATCATGCACTAATTATGTACTCAGTAGGAGGCAATTCTGAGAAATTGCTGCCATCTGATATCTATGACAAGAAGTTCCTAACCACTTTAAACACAGTAATGATCTGTTCTGCAAGAAATCTGTGGCTTTTTCACACTTTGTTATTTCTGTGGAAGTCTGTGACTAATGCTGAAGATGGTTCTTTTAATCATGTCAAAGAATCACAAGAAAAATTTGAAAATGCAGTTAGACTTTCCAGTATTTAGATATTTTCTCTGTTTGTGAATCAACATGATTTGTTAAGTGTTAGAAACAGGAGCTAAAAAAAAGACAATTCACAAGAAACTTTTCTTGATGCAGGTTCATGGGAACTTTCTAAATCTATTAATGTGGGCAAGATCAAATGTATACAAAGGAACATGATGGCTAGGTCATAACTGTTTATTCCTTTAAATGATACTTTTGGAAATATATCTACAAGGGGGGTGCTGGGAAAGTGGATCAGTAAAATGCCTCACTAAAGGCTCTGAGTTTGAGCCCCAGAACCCATGTTAGAAAGCTAGACATGTTAATATGTGTTTGTAATCCCAGTACTGGGGAAGGGGAGATAGGAAGAGCCCTGTAGCTTGCTGACCAGTCAGTCTAGCCTACTTGAGTTTCAGCCCAGTGAGAGAGACACACATAACACACAATGTAAATGTATTTATAAATAACATTTTAATTGAAAAAGTAACATGTATACATGTTAGCATATATGTAGATGAAAAAATTCAAATTTCACAGAATGTCTCCCTAGATACTATTAACAGTTTCCAGCTAACTCTAGAATATTGATATTCTAGGATATTATGTGTGCATAAAAGCATATTTAATTTTTTCCATAAATTGAATTACTATATTCACATTGTTCTGTAGCCCACTTTTGTATTTCATGTTTAAAATTTCCCTTGATAGAATATCTTGGATATCACTCGTGATGGTTAACTTAATTGCCAATTTGACACAACCTAGAAGCGCTTTGGAAGAGGGTCTTATTGAGGAATTGTCTACAATGAGTTGGCCTATGGGTGTATCTGTGGAGGATTGTCTCAGTTAAGTTAATTGATGTGGGAAGACCACTGTGGGCAGTGCCATTTTATAGCCAGGGGGTCCTTAAAACTGTAAGACTGGAGAAACTGAGCTGAGCACAAGCAAGCAAGTAGCCATATATACATTCATTTACCTCTCTGTTTGGTCATGGGTGTGATGAGATTAGCTGTTAGAAGTTCCTGTATTGACTTTCATGTAATTATGGACTATAACCTGAAGTTGTAAGCTGAAATAAACCCTTCTCCTCTAAGTTGCTCTTTGTCAGGGTATTTTATCACAGCAACAAAAATGAAACAAGGCCATCACTCTACAGCACTGTTTGTGTACATTTGTGTGTTCTTGTATTCATGTATAGCTATATCTGTCTAGCTCTAAATGCATATCTCCATACATATATATATACCTATATATAAATACAGTTTTTTATGTAACTATATTACAACTTATAACTCTCTTATAGATGAATATTCAAAAATTTCTGAACTTTTGATATTTCAAGCAACCTTCCAATCATTGTCCTTACATACACTTTGTTTCCAGGTATGTAAAATAAGATCTGTAACATAATTCTTGTAGCTGCTACACAGAATGAGGACCAAGAGGCTGATTCATGGTTATGATTTGGTTACAAGTTGGAAACTCTGAGGATTGTGGTGGTTTGAATGAGAATGTCCCCTATAGACTCCAAGCATTTGAACATTTTGTCCTCAGTTGGTGGTGCTGTTTTGTGAGGTCTTTGAAAGTATGGCCATGCTGGAGGAAGCACATCACTGGGGGCGGGCCTAGGGAGTTCTTAAGCCTTGGTGATCTCCAGTTGCTCTCTGCTTCCTGTGTCTGCTTGAAAATGTGAGCGTCTGCTTCTTGCTCCTTCTCTGGCTGCCTCCTGATGCCATGCCTCCCAACTATGATGAATTCTAATTCCACTGGAATTGTAAGCTCTAATAAACTAGTCGTTTTATGGGTTCCCTTGGTCATGGTGTTTTATCACAGGAATAGAAAAATAGCTAATACAAGGGTTAATCCCCAGACCTCAGGAACTGATTTTAGCCAAGGTAATAATGTCACTTGAATGATCAGAAAATTTTGCTTAAACAGAAAGCCAGCTGTATGCTCGGGCTGCAGGTAGAAGGGGAAAAAAGCCTTGGATGCAGTTCAAGTGCTGATGTACCTTGGGAGCTATCCAGAGTTCTGAAGAGCTGTTGGAAACAGCTTGTCCCCCTGGAGCAGAAGCCTCAATCTCCAGATTTATGTCTCTTCTGAATTGATTCTTTCCCTTGACATTTTTTAAACACCATCAAAATAAGCTATTATGGGTCAACCTCTTCTTTTCTGGTCCTTAAACCACCTGAGTTTCCCATCTGCCTCAACCCAAGTTGATTGTGTTAGCCAATTTGAACAGTGAACTACCCTCACCATTTGGTGTTAGAATTTTAAGAGAAATATTTTTTTAAAATGAAGCAATAATGTATTTGAACTTGACTATTCCTTGATAATGGTTTTAGGTTATATATCTCAGCATAAATATACCAATAACATAAAAATATATTTGTTTTATCAGTGTACACTTTATATATCTGGCATTTAAAGGTACATTAGGAATCAATATACCAGAATATTACAGAATTATCTAAGGCTTCCTTTTTTTTTCTTTTTAAAACAGAGACTAAACCTTCTGATGGGTGTAGTGGCACTCATATTTAGTCCCAGAATGCAGAAGGCAGAGGCAGATAGAGCTCTGTGAGATACAGGCCCGCCTGGTTCATATAGCTTGTTCCAGCCCAGCTGAGATTAGAGGGAGACTCTGTTTCAAAAACAAAGCAAGATGTTCAGGATATCAGGTTTGAACTATTTGGAGTTTTGTGCATGTTGAGAGAGAACAAACAAATGGCTCATTGGAGGGAAGATAAAATGCTGTGATACAAAAGGGAGAAGGGGAATAATAGGGTAAGAAGAGTTAAATGGGGTAGGAAATGGGAGAGCAGGCCAGAGGAGGGAGTATAGGGAGGGATAATTAACACTAAAGCGTCTAGAAAAAGCCACATGGAAACCTACTACTATAGAAGCTTCTTAAAGTTTATGCATATACATTATGAAAGATTTAAAGGAGTTACCTTATAACGGGTACATTACTCCCACTAGACACCATTGACTAGCAAAGTAAAAGACCAATGCCAAGAAAGGAGTCCATCTTTTGTAGTTGCTGAAAAGAGGTCCCATAGATGCTGGGACAATACCTGGCATTACTCCTGCTCAGAACAGAACTTGATGGTTAGAGCCTATTGTTGAAGACACTACATACAGGAGCTACAGAAAAATCAAGGAGAAATCAAGCTATTTCTGACTTCAAAGCTTATCTCTACTGGCTAGCTTTCATAGTGCTGGAAGGTGCTATGCATGATACTGGGAAAAAAAATCATTAACCTTAGCTAGCTGTGAATCCTGCATGCTTCACCAACAACTGGCCTGGCAAGATATGACCTCTGGTACAACTGTGGTGTTGGGATAAGTCAGGAGTGCCTGGAATGTAGAACATAGCCAGGCTGGAGACTTCCTAGTGAGGATGGCAGGAAACTGGCCTGCTCCATTCTAGATACACTCTCTTACCCAACAACCCCCAAGCAAAACTATTAGGCCTCTAATCCTTTAATCCTAACCAGGTCTCTTGTAGATCATGTGACCAGAGGACAGGACAAAGGCCATGTAACCTTAGAAGTCCCCTCCCTCCCACTACCTGCCAGCCAGAAAACCAACCCCACCTCTTTGCCCATGAAACTTTCCTATATAAACCTCTGCTTCTATCATAATAAACAAGCTGTCCACTGACACAGCCTTCAGGGTGTTTTCTTCCCACCATACTTGCTGCTGCCCAAGGCCCCTCTTGCCCCATTGGTCTCTCTCCTTGTCCCAACCTTCAGTGATGGGGACCAGTGTACAACAGTCTCCTGTAGCAGTGGAGTTTGGGCCGAGGGGAGACTGACACTATGGCATGAATATTATGGGAGTAACCATTCACTTTCCAATTGGATTCAAGCTCTGCTTATTATGATGGAGCCCATACCTGTCATTGATATTAGGCCCAGGAACGTGCAACTAGACAATCCACTGGCCATAGGGGAGAATATAATACCTATTATTCTCCTAAATATATGTAGTTTTAAAGTGACTTCTAATGATTTATTGTTATATCCATAGGCTGATGCAGCTCTCAACTCTCAGCAGAGAAGCTTCCTTATGAGGTAGGTGGTGATTAACACAGAAAACCACAATTGGCCAATAGTCAGAAAATAAGAAGCTATAGACTGCTTATCCCTGAATAGGACATCTATATCAAACTTCTGCCTCCCAAGGCTCAGCAATCATTGCAGAAGAGGCAATGAAAAATTTTAAGAGCCAGAGGTGATGGATGAATACAAGGAAACAGAGTTTTCTGGAAAGCTGGAAAATTACTCATATGAACTCACAACAATGCTGTGAGGATGCACAAGTCCCACATAATCTGATGACAGAAAAATCCCAGCATATATATGGGGAACTGGGTAAGATACCCCAAACCTACCTGAAGAACTATTGCCATTTGATAGCTGCTGGGAAGGGGAAAGGCAGTCTCTTTAGTGTGACTCTTGGTATATTAACCAGGCCCCAGTGGATGGATCCACACCAAGGGGCATTTGAAGACACACATTTGGTGCTAGGCCTTAATATAACAATATAATAGAGTATATGGAATTGGGCAAGAGGCAGTAAGGGGGTGCAGATAGGGGAGGGACTCAACACAATAAAAATATATTGCATGAAATTCACAGAAATTGAAGTAAAAAGGAAAACAAACAATAAGAATAAACCTGATATAGCTGAATAAATTATGTGTTAATGTAAATCATAATTGTTTGCATATTTCTTCTGAAGCAGAAATCTAAATTTTTGGTCTTCTGCTAAAGGTGGACATCAAATAACCTGAAGAAGCTAATGTATTCTGTTCTATTTACTCAGATTTGATATTCTGTACCACCTAATATATTGAGGATTTATGCAATAATATTAGGATATCTAAGGCTTTTTGATTGATAAAAATGTCAAAAAAGACTTTTTTCTATTTTGAGAAT
Organism: Nannospalax galili; assembly: GCF_000622305.1. Taxonomy (NCBI): domain Eukaryota; kingdom Metazoa; phylum Chordata; class Mammalia; order Rodentia; family Spalacidae; genus Nannospalax; species Nannospalax galili. The sequence goes on along the minus strand of NW_008343216.1, from coordinate 2,382,575 downwards.
CATATTCTCGGAGTGCCTCTCACTAAAGCATTTCTATCAGAGAAAAGTAAGCCCTGAGAGAGAGGCTTCATGTAGGACAGAACTGAGCAGAGAGAGGGTGAAGGGAGAGTGAGGAAGGTCTTCAGCTACAGATATGAGAAAACAGTCAAAATTTTATGAAACAAAAAGAACTTAGAGGCACTTTGCCTGAGGAGTTTTGGCTTTTCCTCTTGTAGAAAACTTCCGTCTCAAATATATTGTCCCTGGAGGATAGCATGGCAGCATCTGATGCTACAAGTCCTACACCCTCCCAAATTCAAATGGAATGAATTCCTTTCCCTAGCCAATTTAGAAAAAGCCCAAGGTATTCACTCATTGTTACCATAAGTTTTGCTTTTAGTCACATTGTTTATATTGAAACAATCACAAGAGCCAGAGTTGCAAGATTTATTGATAGTCTTAGACCTAGCTCATGTTTCTATCTTAGAGTTAGTGAGAAAGTTCATGAGAGTTTTGTCAAAAGACAGAGGTCAGTAACATAAAGTTAAGGGCTGGCCAGATGGCTCAGCAGGCAAAAGTGCTTGCTGCATAGTCCTGACCACCTGAGTTCAATCCCCAGAATCCACAGAGAGATAGAAAGTACCAAATCCACACATTTATCTTTTGACCATGTGCACACTAGTATGTATGTTCACACTAAGGTAAAAAGATTTTTAAAAAGGAAATGATGATTCAAATGTTTATGGGACCCTGAGTATTCCAGTCATGTGACCCACTCCAGTATCTTGCCAATTAGTACACTGGCTTGACTGAGCTCTCATTGTTTTGGAGCTGAGTTACCTTTTCTTCATGTTTGTCTTGAGTTTCTCTTGTGGGATTTAATAATACATCAGAAAGATGCCTTCAACATATGGTTCTTCAAATGAATGCTGAAAGACACTGAGGGATAAAAGGCAAAATAAAACAGAACCAAATATATACTACATAATGTAAAGTATAAAATATATTGAGTAATTACTAAGGAAATAGTCAAACAATATTAATAAAAATAAACATTGTTTTAATGTACACTCCTATATGATTTCTAAATTTTGAACACAAGCAACTTAAACTCTGTCTTAAACTAGGGGCAATAATGGCATTTGTCTCATGAGGATATTTTAACTATCATCTGGTTAATATAGTTACTTCAATAGAATAAAACCTGGCACATTTTCAATGTCAAATAAGAATAAGTAATGATTATAGATGAAGAGAATGAGAAAGGCTTGGTGCAGAGGTCAACGTTCCCTACAAAATTAAAGTGGAGAGAAAAAGGTCTTGAAAGACAACAGCTCAGTGGTTTCGAGTACTTGCTGCTCTTGCTATCCTTATGGTGATAAATAATTTATTATAAAACAAGACAATTCTAAGAGTAAAGGGAGGCATTTCTACTAATCATTGGGGGATGCTACAAACTGTGACTATTTCAGGCAAACCAAAACACAGATATACTTTATCAGTAACCCAGATGTCTATGTAATTATCAGGACAACTGACTTTTAGCTTCTATGATAAGTTCAGAGAATCAGTAAGACTTATGAAGTGCTTAGATAGAAGTTGTATTACTTAAGTCTATAAGTAAGTCATCTAAGGTTATAGAGAATGCTGAAGGCTAGCATTAGAAACACAGATATACTTTATAAGTCACCCAGATGTCTATGTAAGTATCAGGACAACTGAATTTTATCTTCTACAATAAGTTCAGAGAATCAGTAAGACTTATGAAGTCCTTAATATCAAATTATATTACTTAAGTTTATAAGTAAGTCATCTAAAGGTTACAGAGAATGCTGAGGTCTGGTATTAGAAAAATTACTTGCTCATGGTCACAAAATTATTTGATATTGGAAATATTTATGTAACTCATGTGATTTACTTTTATGAAGGTTATTTCTACTATAACAACTCTATAAATAGTAAAATACTAAAAATGCTAGCATATTATACAAGGACGTGGCCCTTGTCTTGCCTTGCCTCTCCTTGCCTTGTCCCTTTTCCAGTGTTGGCAATTGAATCCAAGGCTTTGCACATATTAGGAGGGCATATTACCCCTGAACTACATCCTCATCCACCTTTGGGTTTCTCATTCTTAGATAAATGGCATTATCACATTAGGGACAAGGTGTAATGTTGTTATTAGTAAGTCATAAAGATCAGTCCAGAGCACTGGTAGATGGAACATCTGAGCATGCACAGGATACCCAAGTTTTTGCCCTAAGTCATCCATTCACAGATGGATAAAATTTGCATTGTGTCATTTGTACAGTAAGATTACCCAATGGTTCAAACTTCCTCTGCAAAAAGTATAAGTAGCATGTTTACCTAGGTTCTATAGAAATAGATAAAATGTTCACAATATGATAGTTTCAAGCCAGGTGTCATGGAGAACATGGGCCTTTACTGAGTAACATACTGGAGATCAACCTAGAGGAAACTTCTAATCAGAAAGCTGAAGATTGAAGTGCCTGGTGTGTGAATAAATGATTCTGGGGCCTCCCTTATGGTTAAGGAACCTTTTTTTTTTTTTTTTCCATTAGGAGTACTGCAATTTCAAGTGTAACCGATACATTTTGAGAAGGTCACGTGGTGTCAGGACAGTATAGAGGATGCAAGATAAAGGAAATTATGGAAATTTAGGGAATTCCTCGTGTTTTGTCATTTGGTTTTATGGGTAAGAATGTGAGTTTTAGAATCAGACTGGATTTGAAATTTGAGCCCACAGTCTATTGACCACATCACTTTGTAGTCATTGTCTTCATCCATAAAGTTGTGATAACTTATGTGCTTCACTTTTGGAAGCTGTTGAACAAATGAGACAGCATTTGTATGATTGGAATGGTGTCTAAAATGCAGTTAGAAAAGAATCAATATTAGTTATTATTATTACTGTCTTTACTACCAGTCTCAGGAGAAGCATTGTGCGAGGGTCCAGCATTACTTTCTCAGTCTCACTGCCTTCAATATCACATTTCCTTCACTGCATTTATAAGAAGATACTGTGTGAATAACATACTGTGTTTCCCTCTTCTAAACTTTTGATGGGTTATTAATTTGAAAGACAATTTATACTTGCAACCCATAAGCTAAGAGCCTCACAAAGGAAGTGCAGGTGTTTATGACAAGGATATTCTTTGACAGAGCTACTGTTAGAAGTGACAAATTCCTTGATGTCAGATTCTAGATATTTGGGTATCTGTATAGGATCCAGAATAACTTCTTATTCAAAGTAGTATATTATTGTAAATAAATGTGAAATGCTTAAATCATTGAATAATTACCATGCTGAGAAGAAACTTGGCACCAAGAGAATACATCTAAATAAGGAACAACGCTTGCAAAACATGATATGGATTAATTTTAGAAATACATTGAGATAAATGGAAATTATCAGTAAGAGAAAGTGGAACCATCTGGAAAGAAGGAACTGTGAGACATTAGTCCAAAACAAAAAAGCTGTCTGTAGAGTGAGTAGGGAACGAAGCAGAAATACAGGCAACAGAAACTAAAAAGGAAAATAAGAGAAAGAAAAAGATGCAAAACTGATGGGAGCAGTCACAGAGTTTCATAGGAAGATTTAAAATAGTGTGAAACAACTGAGCTTCTGGTTGGTAACCAGGAAGCAGTCTCAGTTAATAGCAGGTGTGACAAGCATGAAGTTGCAGTGAATGTCTGTTCACAGGCTGTTTGTGACTCACTGATGCAGCTATTTCATGAGATCTGAAAAACCATTAGAGGAGAAACTGAGGATATTGTACACACAGGATTTTTTATGGTTTATCACGATTATTTACTCTCTGCTCTACCATAGAGAACCATTCTAAACTATAGACATGAGCTTTCAAAATTTTGTGTAAATTGTTCTACTTTATATAAAAATCACATCAGATCAGAAATGTGTGGAAAGGATGCTTCTCAGCATTCAGTTTTATTCCCCGAAGTCAATTCCACTTGCATGCCAAGTAGATGTTGGAAAATTTCCACTGACTATTACACAAATTTCAAAAAGCCAAACCACTGAATCAGAGGATAGTTTATGGCCCATTAACAATACATTTGCTTCTCAGAACTGTAAACACGGCCTTATGGATCTTAATGTAATTGTTTAGGATGAGTGTGTTGGCAAGAACTATTGGAGTCTGTTAACACAGTCTGGAAAGCAGCATGTTTTAAGCAAATCTGCAAAATGTTAACAGCTCATTAAGCTAAGAGCTTTATGGCTCAGTGTTCTGAAGCAATTCTGTGAGGCACTTCCATTTCTGGTTCTACCGTGATTGATGTGTATATAGGATGGACCACTCTTTATTATATTATGCTAGCAGGTCATCATATTGTTGATTTTTGCCTAAGCATTCTTATTTCCTTCTGTGACATAGCTAATAGTGCAAACAGTCATTTAGGTGTATCTTATGGAATAGATGTTGCAATATTTAAACAGTATGGAAAATGGAAAGATACTTCAAAAGATATATAAGCAATGCATATATATATATATACATATACACACACACATTCTCAGTCTTCTACACATGTCTTTAATGTTTAACCTGTCAAGGATACCTGGAATTAACTGAAATTAATTGGAAGGACTTTATTCAAAAAAATGTATTGCTTATTCAATTTTTGACCATACACTATTTCTTAATCATATTTAGAGTCTCTTTCCCATCTCCAACCCTCTGAGGCTACCCACTGGATTATATGCATTCTCTCCACATATGTTAAGCCCTACTGAGTCAAGTCTGTGTACCCAGGTGTCCCACAGCGTGTGAGTTCGTTTACTGGGACATATTCAGCCTACGCAGCATCACCCTCTTAATAAAGGCCAACTCTCCTTCATCTAGCAGCTATCAGCTGCCAACCATTCTTTGGCTAAGATTGGAGACTTCTTCTCATCTCCCCAGTTCTATGCTGGGTTTTTGTCTGATTGAGTTTGCACTGGTTTTGTGCATGCTGTCACCATTGCTGTAAGTTTATATGAGCAAGTTCCCAGGAACCTGGAAGACTTTGTTTCCTCATGACCACGCACCAACCCTGGCTCTTACAATCTTTCTGCCCCCTCTTCCCAAATGGTCCCTGAGCCCTGGGTGTGTGAGTGAAAGAACTTCTGAGATTGTATATTCAATCCTGTACTCAATGAAGTGACCCATTCTATAGTAACCCCAATGGAAAGACTGAAATTCTGTACTTGTCAAGTGAAAAAGCCATGACTCAGAATAATCTCAGTTGCAAATCAAAAATAAAATATAATTCTAGCAAGAGATTTCAGTTCTCAAGACTGAAAAACTTAATAGACTGTCATTTGCAGCCAGGGTGTTTCAAAAGTTTCAATTTCTGTCACCACCTCTTAATTTTCCCATTTTTTTCCTTCTGGTTCTGAGGATTGAACCCAGGAACTAGTGCCTGTTTGGCATATATTCTGTCATTGAGATACATCTCCAAACTCTCTTTACCTCTTAAAACCCATCCCTCCAAGATGGCTTTGTTCCTAATCTGTTTTTCTCCAGAGTACCACTCAGAGTCCCAGTGTTACACACTAATATCTCCATGGCCAATAAAAATGGAAATTGTGCTCCCAATGATTCGAACCAAAGTTCTAGATTTGAGTATATTGTTTTGTCTTGTATCACAGCTTTGCCTCTCATCAAGGAAGAAAGGGATATGTGGAGTGCTTAAGTGAGGACATATACCCACTCAGGAGTGACTAAACCAGGCGATTCAGTAACTTAACTTGCTTGACTTGGGATGTTTTATTATTTTGATTCTTTTCATCTTCAGTAATATACTGAGAGTTAATAATTTTCTTACCTGATCAATTACACTAGCTTTATAAAGGATTCCAATTAACACTGCATTTATTCAGATTGCCATTAAGGCTTTCCCTGGGACAGTCACTAGAAACACTTCTTTGTCTCTAGTTTTTACCTTTTAAAATAATTTTCTGTATTTGTATTACTATGATCGATGTTAAATTCCTGTTTTTCTACCCCATCCCACACCAACCTATTTTTTCTTACCTTTAAGATCTTTCCATTCTGTTTCCACCTCAAAATTTACCTTTTTCAAGTTTAGATCAATAGTCTTTATTATAGTCTCTCTTTAAAATTTTTTCAATTTTATTGAATTTTTGCAATTTTTAAACAATAGATTCCCTCAACACCTCTCCCATGGCCTCCATCAAATTTAATATACTCACTTGCATATATAATATGGCCTGTAGAGTCTGATTTGTATCCTCAAATGTCCTTCAGTATGGGTCCATCCACTGGGCTCAGCAAGAGTCCCTGTAGGAGACACTCTCTCCCTTTCCCATCAGCTACCAATTGCCAAAAGTTCCTTGGGTTGAACTGGGATTTCTTACCATTTCATGTCTATGTTGGAATTTTGCCTGGTTGGAGCTTGCGTAGGACTTGTGCATGCTGTCTCCATTACCTTGAGTGGATATGTGTAATAACAAGCTAGTAACTAACCAGCTGTCTAGAAGATTGTTTCCTTGTGGTCATCTACCCCCTCTGGCCCTTACAATCTTTGTCTCTACTATTCTGTAATGATCTCTGAGCTTTAGGAGGCTGAGGTTTAAAATAAGTGATCTGTTCAGGAAGAAGCACTCTGCATCCTTGTATTCTCCACAATGTTTCTGTATTAATCACACTTTGCTGTATAAGGAAACGTCTCTGGTGAGAGTTGAGAGACGCATTCACCCTATGAGGTTGTATTGAAGCTATATCACTTAGGCTTAAGTGTCTCACAGACACTTAATCTCTGCATTTGACTAGTTCTGGAACTCTGTCCTTGATGAAGGGTGAAAGGTACATTTGTCTGTAAATATGGGGATGCATATTTAGAATAAAGCAAGAAATTGCACTGATCTAGGGATGTGGCAAAATTAGGTTTTTCTCTAGTATCTATGGCTTCTCCAACCATGTGTATATTTATGTTTACATTACTATACATGAGTTCCTGCCCATTGAGCAGGCCTTAAATCCAATTAGACAGCTCTTGATTATCTCCAAGCCAAAAGTGCCACTACTACATTAATAGTTATAGTTTGCTGAGCCAGTCATTGTTGTTTATTAACCTTTACAACTGGTTGGACTATTGATTATTTTTCTCCCTTGGCACTTTGGATATTATGGATCTGAACAGAGCGTTGTCAAAAGAAGAAATAACAATGGCTAAGAAACACCTTAAACATGATTAACATCCTTAGTTATTAGGGAAATGCAAATAAAAACTACCTTAAGATTTCATTTCAGTCAGAATGGCTAAGATTAAGAGAACAAATGACACCAAATGCAGGTGTAGATGCAGGGAAAGGGGAATTGCAAACTGTTGAAAACACTATGGAAATCAGCATGGAGAACTCCTAGAAAACTAAAAATAAATCTATCATATGATCTGATAATACCATTCCTTGACATCTGCCCAGGTAACTCATCCTACTAAAGAGATAATTGTACAGATACGAGGGGGTGTTCTTTTCACAACAGTTAAGTATTATCAAGGGAGCAATGGGGAAAATGGGGACACTTTAAATGGGGAAACCATGGTGGAAGGGTTAGATAGGGAGAGAGAGAGGAGATAAATAATGCCTAGCTAGTTTTAAAAAACCAGAGGGAATCATAGTAGTTCAACAACCTAATGACAAATTACACATACAGTATAGCTACACGAGTCCATGTTTACAGATAAAGGCTACATAACAGGAAATAGTGCCAGACAAGAGAAACCTTCCTTTGAGTCATTGGCCAGGGTGATCCAAGAGACTCCCAAAATTACACTGACTATTGCTACAGCCCTTGCTACAGTTCCTCCAAGAACTTGAAGGTAAGATCCTACTTCTGAAGACAGAATATACTTTGGACACAGGATTTGGAGCAATAGAGCTGGAACTGACCTGAAACCACTTCCCCTGAGGGCTAGCTCTCATAGCTTTGGGGAGCAACATGAAGGTGACAAGGAAAAACAGCAATTGATGGTCCAATACCAGCTTCAAGACCAAATAATCACATCAATGGCCAGCACAGTGTATGACGTTGGAGCAGTAATGGCACTTTTATCTTGGGGACAATCAACAGCTACCTAATTGGACTAAAAGCCCACTCAATGGGAGGAAACTCAAGTGTGGTACTGTAAACATAACCAAATACACATTGCTGAAGGGGTCATAGATCTTAGAGAAAACTCTAAGACTGTCATGTTGCTAGATTAATGTGATTTCTTTCTATGTTCAAAATATTTATCCTTATATTTACAGACAAATATCCCAGTCACCACTCATCAAAGAAGCTTATGTTGCACCAGCCAGAGACTATTACCAAGTACACAACTGGTCACACACAGACATTGTCTGTGAATTACCCAGGCCTAGGTGACACTTCTACAATGCAACCTCTACACCTAAGACACACAGAATGGGTAATGAAGACGACACTAATGAATCTCTCAAGTCCCATTAATCAAGCTCCCTTATGTAACATAGGGCCAAGAACACAGGGGGTCACAAGTGGCCAAAACATAGAGATTAAGAGTCTTCAGACTGATGGTCCTTGGACAGGACTCCTGTATTGAACTTCACCCACCTAGGGCTCAGGGACCATTGCAGAAGATGGGTGTGGAAAGATCGTAAGAACCAAAGAGGAGGTGCATGACCATATGGAAACAGAGTCATACAGGCTCCTGGAAATTTGCTCATATTATTCTATGGCAATGGTGTCAGCATGCACAAGTCTTATACAAACTTAGCAGAAAAAAACCCAGTGTAGAACTTGGCAAATGAAGAACATACCCCAATCTTAGGTGAAGAAATATTTGCAACTGATTATTGCTCGATGAGGAAGAACTGATCTTCTTAAAAAACAAAAGACTCTAGCTAGGCTGACTAGACCTCAGTGGATGGACTTGCACTGGAGAATGTTTGGGGATGCTGACTTGACATAGTGGGCCCCAACACAGATGACAGAGTATATGGGTTCCAGTGGGGGAGGTTATAGGAGGGTGCTGGTGGTGATAGGGGTATAAGAATAATTAAGATTATTTGAGATAGTCTGTATGTAATACACAAAAATTCAATGAAAACAAATTTAAAAAAAGAAATGGTAACAACCTTAATGTCCCTCAACTGATGAACAGATAATGAAAATGTGGTACACTTACACAATGGAGTTCTATTCAGTGGTAAAGAAAAATGAAATCATGAAATTTGAAGGTAAATGAATGGAACTAGAAACTGGTATACCAAGTAAAGTAACACAGACTAAGAAAAACAACTGACTTATGTTCTCCCATTCATGGATCTTAGCTCCAAATATTTAGGTATGAGTATATATCCTAATATAATCCAAGGAGCAACAAAAATGGAAAAGAACCATGGAGATAAAGGAGAAGGAGCTCAAGAGATGGAGAGAAAAGAGGACTGGTGTTATTCTGGAGGAAATGGGGAAAAATGGATGTACTTTCGGGAGGGAGTTGGGAGAGTTATATGAGTGGAGTAAGAAGAGAGACAAACAATGTTTAGATGGCATGAAGAACAAGAGGGGAAATGTATTAGTTCAAAGTCCTACTGAAAAATATACATATAATAAATATATGAGTGTATATACAACTGAAGGCTATATAACAATAAACAGTGTCAGTCAAGAGAAGCCTTCCTTGGAGTTGGTTAAGGCAGTCCATGGGACTCAAAATAACTACCTATTCCACAGCCCTTGATTGTGTCCCAGAACTTGAAGGTAAGACCCTATTGCTCAAGACAGGGTGTTGCGGGTTCTCCTCAGGCCAGCTGTGAAGACCCTAACCTGGATCGGGTCCCCTGCCGATGGGGGGGGCAAGAGGCCCAGAGTCATGACACACAGACACTGGGATTCATGTAGAAGCAAGCACTAGGCGAGGTGCTGCATGCTCATTTAATGCAGGAGGGGCAGGCCTTATATTTCCCTTTTCTCCGCCCCCAAGTCCCTTTAGTCAGCGTATCATTTTCTGATTGGTCCATGCCATGCAGTCTGTCAGCAGTCACTGAGCTCGCGAGCAGGGTATGTAGGCGTGAGCTTCTTTTGGTGGGCAATTTGGGGACCAAGAAGTGAAGTGAATTCTTGCTAAATCCCAGGGCTCTGGGTCCACACCATCTTTGGAGGCCTCCTGCTACATTTCCACCCTTTTTCTTTAAAAATGACTGTCCAGCGAGAGCCTGTAGGCAGCTCTGCCTCAGGATGACCCCAGGATCATGGACTGCCTGTCTTAGGTTTTCCTATTCTGGCATGAACCTTACCCGTCATTGGAGCATGGCCGTACACATCCATGTCCTGGCTTAAGTTGATTCAGCCCAACAGGAGCTTACCCATCATTGACAACCAGGCCTCCAAGGGATATCGTCCCGGGGTATCAGTCAAGGTGGGGAATTATCTGTAGGAGGCCTCATACATTTGTGCAAGCCAAGTCTGTCAGGCTGCATAGGGTGGGTTGAAATCATCTTCGTGTATTGCTCTCAGGGCCTGATACACTGAATGATTGAATTTTTTTCTGACTGCAGGAATGAAGAACAAGGCATTTAAGTAGTAGAAAAAGAAGAATAATTATGCTTGTCAGGAGTAGGTAAGTGACAATCCAAGATGGGTCAAACAGTGCTTTTAGATTAGACCAGATATTTTT
>NW_008343216.1:2336880-2371366 GCF_000622305.1 Nannospalax galili | reverse complement strand
CTCTATAAGGGTGACAGCATGGAAGTGGGTTGCATTGGTGACTGGAACCCAAAGGGCCATGGGTTCACGCATAAAGAGAACTATGTGAGCTGGATGGTTCCAGCAGGCCACCAGTACACAGGTGGTGTTGGTATTGGAGCAGTTGAGTTGTCCCCGAGGGTCAGGTGTAACATTGGCTAGCAATAAGGCAAATGGGGGTAGGGAGCCAGGATGTCATGTGATCAATGGATGTAAGGATTTTTTTTTTTTGGTACAAGAAGAGAGATTGGGGTTGGGGTAAGTGCCATTGGAAAGCTGAAGGCCCTGCTGTGCCAGTAACGGCCTCATGTCCATGCAGGCACGCGGACCACAGAGGTCCCAGTTACCGAGTATTGATTTGTGGTTGGTATGGGAGAGCTTAATGCCGCAGGGAAAGGTGGGGGCCAGTTGTCTCCAAGATCCTAGGGGGTGATTAGAGGGGGAGCGGCTGAAGGGGCAAAAGGGAAGGATGGCATGGTTGGGCTTAGGGTGGCATCTCTGCCATGGTATAGGGAGCGTGAAGGAAAAGGGTGCAAGGGAGCATGTGCATGGGCAGTTGGGGAGCCGTGGGTGTAGAATGGTAGGGCAAAATGGAGGTGGAGGGGTGGCGGTCCCCTCCACCTCCCCTGATATTATTGTCCCCAGTGCAGTGAGGACCGAGGCTACATTGGTGTTGTTGAAGGTAGGGGAAAGGCCGTTGAGTTTAAGCATGTAACCCGAGGAGGCACTGCTGGCATAATTTTGGACGGTCAGGTTGAACAGCCCAATGCATGAGGATGCGTTGTTGGTAGTGAAGCATAGAGAGTTATTTAGGGGCCAGGAGTCCCTGATATTATTGTCCCCAGTGCAGTGAGGACCGAGGCTACATTGGTGTTGTTGAAGGTAGGGGAAAGGCCGTTGAGTTTAAGCATGTAACCCGAGGAGGCACTGCTGGCATAATTTTGGACGGTCAGGTTGAACAGCCCAATGCATGAGGATGCGTTGTTGGTAGTGAAGCATAGAGAGTTATTTAGGGGCCAGGAGTCATTGAGTGATTCCCAGGGAGTAACTGGGTCCATGGTGGGGAGGCCAAGCATAGAATTAGTTGAATAGAAGGTGGGGTAGACCGGGGAATGAAACGATAAGGGCAAGAGTATAGGTGAGGAGGGGACCAAGGCCCAGAGATCATGGGTTGTGGCAGGGGTGGGGAAGAGCAAACCAATTATCCAGATAGTGGCGAGGTCTCTGGGTCCTGGGTGTCCCATTGCTCACATCTTTCGCTGTAACTCATACTGGCTTTGTTTCTGTCTGAGGAAATACACAAGCATAGCCTTGCCCTCTTGTTAACAAGGGGGTGGGCAATTGCCATTGACATGTTATGGGGTCCTTCCATCTCACTAGTGGCAGGGGTGTATGCCTAAGTATGGTAGCCTAGTGTTTTTAGGCTGGGATCAACCCATTTTCATCAAAGGACAGGAAATTAATGCTGACTAGAGCTTCAGTTAAAGCCATGTACAGGTCCCCGGGGTAGCAAATTTTTGTAATGTTTCTTTGAGGGTCCTATTTGCCCGCTCCACAATGGCTTGTCCCTGTGGATTATAAGGGATGCCAATGGAGTGGCTAATTTTCCATATTGACAGGAATGATTGGAATTGTAGAGAGGTGTAAGCTGGCCCATTATCAGTTTTTAGGGTCCATGGCCCTCCCATTACCAGCATTGCTGATTTGACTGCCTTAATGGCATGTGAGGCCTTTTCAGTGGTTTGAGTGATGGCAAAAAGAAAGGAGGAGGTGTCAACAATGACAAGGACATACTTAAGATTACCAAAGGAGTTATAATGGGTGACATCTATTTGCCAGAGGGTATTGGGTAGGAGACCATGTGGGTTAACTCCATATCTATTGAGGGGGCCTAAGGGAGCAAGGGGTGTACATGTAACTCAAGATCTGCTCAGATGTTTGCATTGAGAGATGGGTAGGTCAGGTAGAAGGTGGTGCAGACTGTGAGGAGAAAGGTGAAATTGTTGGTGTAAAGCTCTGGATTGTTCTAGTAGAGGAATCTCTACAGAAATAATAAGTTTATCTACTTTGTCCTTTCCCTTTGCCAAGATCCTGGGGAGCTTGGTGTGTGATCTTATGTGGGAGATGTGCCAGGGCCATTGTCTGTTATCTAAGATAATCTGGAGAGCTCTCATCATTCTAATGATGGGATCCTTGTGGCCTTTTACCCAAGCAAAGGGAAGACATCTGAGGGCCTGAACCGCATACTGGCTTTTGGAGAATATATTGAGCAACTCAGTCTGGCCGACTTGCAAGATTTTTAACAAGGCCAGGAGCTCCCCCAACTGGACAGAGCGGGATTGGCTTGTACGTAACAGGTGTCATCCTTTCCCATGTGCTGAATGACAATGCCATATTGGGATTTATTGGCATCCGAGAAGGCTAGCGTGGCTAAAGGTAGGTGGTTTTTGCAGGGGAAAGTGTGTGGCTAAGTGGTGATTTCCAAACAGGCCAGGCTGTCCAGTTGCTTATCTGGGGGTGTGTGGCTATCCAGCTCCCCTGTGAACCTGGACATCATTAGTTGGAAAGCCAGAGAGTCTTCCCATAATGTTTGGGAATGCTTAAGAGGAAAGGGCAGTATAATTTTGTCAGGTTCTTTTCCGAATAGACGTCTGACTGTTTGTTGGGCCTTAGTTGCTAACTTGAAGGCAATATCATACTTAGAGCTAAGCCTAGTTAAGTCCGAGGTAGCCAGATAGATCCACACCGAGGGGTCTTGCTGCTATAGCGCCCTCAAGACACCATTTTTAGTCCAGAGAATCAAGGCCAGTAATGGTTTTGCTGGGTCATGACGTTGGAGTGACACAGACCAGAGTATATGATCTATCTTATTAAGAAGATCCTTAGTTGACTGGGTGAGAGGGATCCTTGAAGTTGGTGAATTATGGCCTTCCAGCAGGGAGAACAAGGCCCAGAATTCCAAGTCAGGGACCAGTATAAATTGTTTGATCCTGTTTATAGTCCCACAGAGTTCTTGGAGCTCAGGCAAGGTATATACAGGTTTTTGAAAGATGGAAGTGTTAAGCGGTTTAATTACTGTACTACGATATGATGGGATGGGGGGATATCTGTAGGGTGTGGTAAGTCCGCTTGTAGTGAGCCCATCTTTTTCATCTGGGCATTGACTGCTCTAAGATCTTGGAGGAGTCTGTATTTCCCCGATTTCTTTTTAATAACAAATATTGGGGTATTATGTGTACTGAGAGAGGGCTCGATGTGGCCAAGTTTCAATTATAGCTACCAAATTTCTGAGGGCAGACAATTTAGGTTCTACTATAGGCCACTGGTCCACACAAATGGCATCATTAGAGAGCCAGGTGATGGGGATCGGCTCACGGGCCAAGATTTGAGTTGATCCTGGGCAGGCAGTGGCTGTTAGGATTGGGGGTGTTGGGAAAGGTGTTGTCCTTTCCCTGATAGTCCCAAGTTATCGTGGAGCATGATAGCATCATAAAAGGCGCAGTCATCCATGGTAAGGACTGCACCCATGTCCTCTAGGATGTCTCGGCCCCATAAGTTATGGGTTACATCTGCTACTATGGGGTAACTGTGACCTGGTTCCCATTCAAGTCCTTCCAATATACTGGATGTGTGACCTACTTGGTATCTTGTTTTCCGCCAAGTCCTTTTTTTGGTGGGCCTGGCTGGTATTTGTGATGAGGGAATTTAAGGGATTCAGTTTCTGATATAATGGTGACATCAGCCCCTGTGTCTACTAGGCCCTTTATGGCAGTTCCATCTAGGAACAGGGTCTTAGTGGGGAGTGGTTGAGGATTGGGAGAGTCCATAATATCTGTCTCATTTCCCCTCTTGAGGGTGGGGCTGAGGGGCACCCCAGGTAGAGTTTAAAGAAGCCGAGCCCGGTTGAGGCTGTGACCTACAGTCTTTAGCCCAATGGAACCCTCTTTTGCACTTGGGGCAGCGAGTCTTGGGGTGGGCTGTACCTCTTGGGCAGTGGCTACGAAAGTGGCCAAGCCCCCACAGTTCCAATAGCCTCCCGTGTGCCAAAGTGGGTTGGTTTTCCTTGGGACAAAAAAGTCTCCAAGGAGGTGGTCAAAGCCTCTATAGGGCCTGCCCTAGGGTCTAAGTCTCTAGTAACAAGTACCCATTTGTGAATGTTATCATTGTAGACAGGTGTGATAGCATTAGGAGTAGGGATGCTTAGTCCCTCCCAAGTTATTTGTTTGATAAGAACCTCTTGGGTGGGCCCAGACTCCACCCTCCACTCTACTGCCTGGATGACACTGGTAAGGAAGTCTGTGAAGGACTATCCTGACTATTGAATCAAATTACGGAAAAAGACTTTTAGATCACAGAAGGAGCATCATTTAAGGGCCTTAAAGGCCAAGTCAGAAACTTGTTGAAAATAGGCATGGAGGCCAATAGTAGACTGGGAGATGGGGTCAGTATATTGTCCGCATCCTGTGAGCACGTCCAATGTAATGTTGAGGCCATATTGGAGGTTTAGGTATGCCTGGTTTTCAGTCTGATCTTCATAGGCTGTGCACCAGTTTAGAAAGACTGAGGGTTCTAAGACTGCCTTTAGTAAGCTATACCAATCATAGTGGGTTTGTAAATGTAAGGACCATGGCGAAGAACCTGTTCGAAATATGGGGAGTCAGGACCTGATTGCTCAGCTGCCTTGCAGATAAGAACGAGGTCAGCAAGTGGGGTGGGCAGCCATGGATGCTGCACTGCATCCAGGCCAAAATTAACCGGAAATGCGGACAAAGGCCGGTGAGGCTTTATGGAGGGCTGTCTAGGAGGGAGGGGCACATTAGCAGGGGAAGAGGCGGGATGGTTACTGGGGGGGACAGAGTAACTCCTTTTGAAATATGGGGAGTCAGGGCCCGATTGCTCAGCTGCCTTGCAGATAAGACAAGGTCAGCAAGTGGGGTGGGCAGCCACAGACGCTGCACCATATTGGGGATGATGTTAGAGATATAGGCAAAGGAGCTCCTTCCTTATTGGAAGTGGGAGCAGAGGCTGCGTCCACCTCCACATCTGGGAGGTTATTTAAGGAGGGCAGCCTAGGAGGGAGGGGCATGGTAGCAGGGGAAGAGGCGGAATGGTTACTGGGGGGGGAGAGAGTAACTCCTTCTACAGGTATGGGGCGGGGGACTTTCTAGGCATGGTAGCTCTAGGAGAGAATCCTGAGATATAGGCAAAGGATCTCCTTCCTTATTGGAAGTGGGCACAGAGGCTGCATCCACCTCCAGGTCCGGGAGGTCCAGGGTCGAGGTAATAGCCAGATCCACACTAGATTGCTCCCAGCAGTGTTTGTTGTGGGCCAAGGTGACTTCTTCAGGAGAGGAGGATTTAAGGCTAGCAATGATGGCTAGGAGGATTGGTACGAATGATGCAGCGGGGAGTGATCCCTGACCTGACCTCCCTTTTTCAGGACAGGAAGAGGACCCCTATCCACGTGTCAGGGTCCCACATGTTTTCAGGTGAGACCCATGGAGCCAAATTAGTGGCTTCATCCCAAAAGTGCTCGATATCTTTTGGTTTCACTTTCAACCCTCTGGTTTTAAGGAGAACCTTGAGTGCCGCCGCCGTTTGTGGTTCCCTGCATTGTGGTGGTAAATTGCCCATTGTGGGAGGGTCTCACGAAGGGGAATTCACCACAAAAGTAGAAGACGAGGGTGACTACCAAGAGGACACAAAGGAAGCAAAGCAGCACTGTGAGCCACTCGGATGTAAACCACCCCGACATGTAAAGGTGCATCAGATCCAAATGTCTTGTGCTCAGTGAGGGACTTCTGGAGACCATGACACCTCTAGCTGTATGCTCACACAGTGTCTCCGGGACAGGCAACAGGGTGACCTAAAGCCTGGGCTCTGAGTTCAGGGTGGATCAGCCCTTATGTGAACTCACGGGGATTAGCCGAGAGGGGGGAGGTGCCAGCGTGGGCTTCAGGACCACATGGCAACTACGTGGCAGAGTGTGCCTCCCTGATCTAACAAACTAGTCCAAAAATAAAAATGACAGACAGGGTGGAGGGGACAGAGGAGGGGGCTACTTGCTTACCCTCAAGCAGCTGAAGAAACAGACAAATCCAGGGGCCTCCTTACCAAACGAACCAAGGTTCTGGGTGTTGCCAACACCATGGGCAGGAGTCCCTGTTCAGGTGCCCAGTGTTGCGAGTTCTCCTCAGGCCAGCTGTGAAGACCCTAACCTGGTTCAGGTCCCTTGCCAATTAGGGGGGGCAAGAGGTGTGGAGTCATGACACACAGACCCCGGGAGTCGGGTAGAAGCAAGCACTAGGGAAGGTGCTGCAGGCTCGTTTAATGCAGGAGGGTTCTGGCCTTATGTTTCCCTTTTCTTGGCCCTCAAGTCCCGTTAGTCAGCGTATCGTTTTCTGATTGGTCCATGCCACGCAGTCTGTCAGCAGTCACTGAGCTCGAGCGCAGGTTATGGAGGCGTGGGCTCCTTTTGGCGGGCTATTTGGGGACCAAGAAGTGAAGTGAATTCTGACTGAATCCCAGGGCTCTGGGTCCATGCCATCTTTGGAGGCCTCCTGCTACAACAGGCCACATTTTGGACATGGGACTTGAAGCAATGGAGCTGGAACTGATCTGGAAACCTCCTCCCTGAAGAGTAGCTCTCATGATTTTAGAGGATACTATGCAAGTCTCTTTACGCTAGGTCTTACGTGTCTGTACATACTCTATTAGTTTGTGCATATATAAATAACATATACCATATATTATCCATTTTTATATTTGCAAAAGTATTGAGCATCCCAGATAAGCTATTAATAAATGTTAGCTAAATATAATTACTGAAGTGCTGAATAATCCAATATAAGCAATAAATGTTTTAAGAATGTAATCTTTTTATCCATATCTCTCTTATTAATGCCTGTTTCATACTGTTCTTCTCTTTCAGGTTGTATGGATAAAAATTGGCTTAGTTTAAGGAAGGGGAGAGGGAAAGGTATACAAGGAACCTAAGGGATAAAGGGAAAGAAGGAGCTCAAGAGAGGTAGGACCATAGAAAAAGGGTATTAGTAAGGGAGAAAGAAGGGCAATGGGGGCACCTTAAGTGGGAAAACCATGATGGAGGGGTGAGACAATGCGAGAGATAAACAATGCCTAGCTAGTTTTGTAAACCAGAGGGAACCATATTACTCCTACACGCTACTGACAAATTATATGTAACAGATCAAGAAATGTATGTGTAGGTAAGGTTTATCTGAGAACAATTGGTCTTTGCCCAAGATTTGTCTACATGACACACAGTAGTTAAAAGTACCAGACTGGTGGAACTAACCTTCTTGGATGTTTAACAGACATACTTTGGAGGCCCTATAATAATTTGGTCAGAGGGACATAAAGGACACTTTTTGCTCCTAGCCTTCCTAGGTCAACTGGTTCCAGGGACTATGAGCATCTCTCAAAATGTCTTATAATGGTGGTGAGTCACCTGTTCTCTTGATCAAGGAGGCTGAGGAGACCCCACCAGATGGACTTGAACCAGTGTCCAGTCTATAAAGAGGAGGGTCAACACAGAGGAATCATTTCCTCCATACTTCCAAGCAAAGCAAATCATGGTTGAGCAGGACCTTTGACTTATGTTCATATAGCCACTTTGAGACAAAGTAAGCAGAAACAAAACTTTTGTTAATGACGTTTTCTTTGGCTTTCATCAAAAGAAAATGCACCATGGCCAGAGATGAAGTCTAGGGTTAGAGCATCCCTTCCCTCTTATCCCAGGCATTGATTAAACAGAACAGTTATCCAAACATAATGGCCAGTTAAGGGGATTTTTAAGCCAATGCCTACAACTCATGCATGTCCGTGAAGCCTCAAAATGGCTCACCTCGTTTGGGTCCATTACAAGACCAGCAGGAGGGGAGGATCATGAGCTACTAGATAATATGGTTCTTCCAAACCAAAGAGCAGACCATGGGAAGGACTCTCCAAGCATTCTGCACAGCAGAGATGAGTGGCTTTGTCCTGCACTCAGTACTAAGCATGCAGTATTGCCAAGCAGACCAAAGGCAACTACAGCCCCTGAGGAAAATCAACTTAAACAACCTGCCCCAGCTTAGGGGAAGAATTTCAGCAACTACATTAGGTAGAGGTTCCACCAAGGGTGCTATCTGGGAAGTGGGTGTAAAAATAAATAAATAAATTTTAAAAACTTAAAAAAATTCATCAAAGCATAAAAAATTTCTCCTTAATAATTGGTGGATGTGAAGAACAGTACCATTGAAATCTACCTGATGACTTTGTATCCATGTTCAGATGCCAAGGAGCTCAGAAAGTAACCGACTGTGACTAGTAATAATCAGATATATAGAGATTAGAGACGCATGTGCAAACATCTAAGTGTTAGTAGCATTAAAAATGAGTTTTTCTGTATGAAACAGTATTTTTTAAGATGGAATGGAGATCTTTTTAAAGTTAAAACCTCATTCAATTTTATGTCTTATAGGGTTTATACTGAGTACAATATTGTTTAAGTGTATTAATTCAAGTGTAAACCTAAAAATTTACAGCCAATTTTGGAGGAGATGTATCTTAGCTCTGGAAATCGTTATTGAATATGTCAATGCTGTTGTAATGAAATGCTTCTTCTGATTTTGTGGTTAATAAATAAATAATTAAAAAAAGAATGTAATCTTGGCCAAACTACTCAAGGAAAGGCAAAAATATCTCTATGTAAGATTTTCTACCCACATGTGGGTCTCAATGTTTGGAAAAGATGAGAAAACAATTTTCCATGTTTTTTTTCATGTTTGTAAATTTTACAAATGAGAGTGACTATTTTTGTTCTGCTCTGTCTTTCAAGGAAGTTTCGACTGAAAACATACAGCCTTGGAATATACAGAGAATGCTTTCCCCTTGAACAAGAGTACGTTTCTTCATGCCATTTTATAAATGTTTCAGATTTCCTAAGTTTAGGTTTTGTCTTCTGCACTGAATGTGCAAGTGACAAGCAACTTCATTCCTTGTATAACTCTGACTGCTGCTATTGCTGAGAGCAATACTCAGGTGTGTTGTGTCTTCTGCCAACAGCATTCCCCAAACTGGCCAGCTAACTTATGAATCTGAAAGTGGGGTGAAATCTCAGAACCTTCACAGTTCTTAGCCTGTGCCACATATAGGATCTACAAGTTTATGTTTACTTAAAGGACGTTGGCTTTTACAAAGGCATATTCCATGTCAAGTTGAAGCTTATGTAATTCCTATCTTGGTGTTGTATGGCCTCACCAGGTTTTAATTATATTGGCTACATCTAATATTTTGTTTATCAATCAATAAATTAATAAAATGTGACAAGTACATTAAGTGAATTAGCATATTGAATTCTAATTCTGTTTTCCCTTTGCCTGTACTGTCATCATGTGTTTAGTGATGCAAGGAAAGAATGGCGGGTCATGCTCTGACTTGGCACCCTCACTTTTCTCTATACCCATATAGGTTTATTTCTAGAGAAATAGTATCTCTTAAGCTTTCCTGCTTTCTTTCCTATAGACTACTGCTACCATATTATCTCCACACAACTAATGGTGCAATATAAATCTTCCTTACTCTTGTTTTATAACCCCCCTGGTTAGTTTTGTATACTGAATTAGAAAAGCTTTCAAAATGGAAATTCAGTGAAATTGCTTTCCCCAAACTCTTATCAGTGACACCCCTTGGCTTCTGGATAAAGCCTATGCCTGTACTTCCAACTGACAGCTGCATTTAACAGAGTCCTTAAGTGATAATGTGTTACATAAGAAAGAAGCATATTCCTTTCTTAGATACCATTTTGGGGGATAGTCTGTGAAAATGGGTATGGTGGTTCTGCTCATAGTGGCTACTGAGGGAACCATTTCCTTATACTTTGTTGCTTCACCAAGGCTGTCCCCATTCACAGTGTCCAGATTCCTCTATAACCTGGTTGTGTTCTATGAAACAGGAAGGAAGAGGTGGAAAGATGGGCATACCTTTCTTCTAAGTATATACAGATTACTTCTCTTTATATTCTGTTGTCCCTAAGTTAGTCATATGGTATTTGGTTTCAAAGGAAGATAGGAAATGTGTTTATTCTGATATTCTGTAGGTCAATTTGAACCTTTAGCTTAATGAGTACAAAATGATAATAGATTGTTGGTAGCAATAGCAGTTTCTGCTGCCTTGACTACCAAGGCTGTTCATGAACTGGGTCCTAATTTCCTCTTCAGCAGCATAAGATAATAAAACATCCCTGTGCAAACATTATCACAACATATTTCACCCTGTGAGGTTGTTTTTGTTCTAAAATATATTTTCCCCAGTTGATCGATGAGGTTTTTCCATAACTATGCTTCACTTGAAGATTTAATTGGAAACATGAACAAAATGCTTATTTATGACAGTTGAGTAGAAATAGCTGATAGACTAAATATTGTGTTCACAACAATACTGAATTTGGAAACATTAATATCCACATTTTACAGAAGAAGAAACCTGGGCTCAGGCAATTGGGTAATTTGAGCAGCTTGGAGATGGCGGGAACCCTCTTTATTCCTGTCTGACATAAATGTCCCAGGATTTTTTACTTCTCTCTGTTAAGATCTTTTTATCTTGGAACTTTTTAAAATTTTTTTTGAGACAGAGTTTCCCTGTAGCCTAAGCTGACTGGAACTCACTATGTAGACCAGGCTGGCCTCGAACTTACAGAGATCTGCCTGCTTCTGCCTCCTGAGTGCTAGGATTAAACGCATGCGCCACCACACCTAGCTTATCTTGGAACGTTTTGAGGACATTCGAATCCCAGCACCCACATGGCAGCTAACAACTGTCCATAACTCCAGTTCCAGGGGATCTGATGGCCTCTTCTGTCCTCCGTGGGCATTGCACGACACAGGTGCACTTACCTACATGCAGGCAATATACATGTACACAGAAAATTAAAATAATAAATAAAATATTTTTTAAAAATCAATAAAATATGTAATTATGGTCTAAGTTGTATAATTCCAGAAAATTTTCTTTGTTCTCACCTTACTATGAGAATAAAGAATAAGCCCGGCATGGTGGCGCACGCCTTTAATCCCAGCACTAGGGGGCAGAAACAGGCAGATCTCTGAGTTCAAGGCCAGCCTTGAACTGCTCTACATAGTGAGTTCCAGGACAGCTGGGGCTACAGGGAGACCCCATCTCAAAAAGATGAAAAAAAAGAAAGAAAGAAAGAAAGAAAGAAAGAAAGAAAGAAAGAAAGAAAGGAAGGAAGAAAGAGAGAAAGAAAAAAAGAATAGGGCTGGAGAGATAGCTCAGTGGTTAAGAACACTGGTTGTTCTTGGAGAAGACCCAGGTTCGAATGCCAGCATCCACATGGCAGCTAACAGTTGTCCATAACTCCAGTTCCAGGGGCCCCAACAGCCTCTTCTGTCCTCTGCCGGCATTGCACAACACGGGTGCACTTACCTACATGCAAGCAATACACTCATACACATAAAATAAAAAATAAATAAATAAAATATTAAAAAAATAAAGAGTAGAAGGCTTTTGAGATGTCTTCCAAGCCTGGATTTCTCAGATTGTGTAAAAGATAATCATGCAAAAATTTAGTTAGGAAAACAATAACAATCTTTTATTGCTGAATTTTTCTCAAGGGGCTGGACACATCTGTTTCCTTGTGGTTTTTAACCAGTTTTGTTAATTAAAAATGTTATACTGACTCTCATTTATGCCTCTTCACACTGTGGAAGGAGGAAGAAATGTATATGCTAGATGCTGGAGAACTCTCATGAGTTATTTTCAGAGCCACATTTAGCTGAGTGGTAAGAACAAAAGCTCTTTTTAATCTTTATTGAGATTTTATTCTTTTCACAGGCATCCTTAGGATAATATTGTAAAGAAGATTATTTTCAAGAATTACTAAAATGGTTGTACAATTTAAAAAACAAACCCTTGGTAATATGAGACTACCCAAAAATGGTAGTGGAGGTCAGGAAGGAGTATTGAACACAAGAGGAATTCTAAATAGTTCATGAATTTGTATTCTTTTTAACGCTGTTTTGATTAACATTCCCACAGTCCATTTGTTTTCTTCTTCATCTGTGCAGAACCAGTGATTCACAAAAGCAAAACTATGTTTATTTAAAAGACACTCACATAGACACACATATACTTGGGTGTATGAAATTATGCGATGAGAAAATAAATGAAATTTTATATCCTGAAAAAAAAAACTTGGAGTTTTTGAAACTTTAAAGAAAACATTTTGTGTGAAGAAAAGTGATTGTTTACATTGGCCTGGAGGTTATGGAGAAAACAAGAGTGTATATATTCTTGCAATTGTGAAAATTACCCTATGGCATATAATATATTGATTTTGGCAGCTTGCATACACCTGGACTTGCCAATATAGTTATATAAAATTACATTGACTTTCTTTGAAATGTTTAATTGGAATCCTTCATTGCTCAGCAGCCTCACAGCCAAATTGATTTCTTTCTCCCAATGGGTACCTTTTGGCCACAGACCTCTGAGTGTTGATGGCTTTACCAACTGACCAAACTCCGAGGACCGAAAGGTTGTGAATCAACTTAATGCCAGACTTGGTTATTCACTTACAAAATATTTATAATCTACTGTATTATACAACCATCACAGGTGCCTTGGGGTTTGATTCAGAATATTTGTTGTAATTAATTAATGCCAGTATTTATTTTAAGGTGAAATGACACTTTGTTCCCTAAAGCTTGTGAAGCCTGGAGGTGACAGAGGTGATCAATAGCTATGGCATATATTAAAGGTTAAGTCTTGAAGCAGCACTGACCTCAAAATTTTTTTAATAGAAATTGAGAGATGTCTTAATTTCTTTCATTTCTAGACCTCCATCTGAGTGAACTGGGCAAGAGGCTTATGTAATCCAACAGTCAGCAAAACTGACCATACATTCTGGTCCATGGAATAAGATGTTGCATTTTCCATTATTGACAGAAGACTGTTAACATCTTTATAGGTGCATTAAATGTGGATAAATGCAGAACATAGCTTCCACATAAAAAATTTCTTATAAAAAGCATATATTTTTTTTCATATTACTATTGTATTAACTTTTAGTTGAATTTTTGTGAGTTTCATGAAATATATTTTTATCACATTTAGAACCGCTCCCCTATTTGCACCCCTCTTTATACAACCTCCCTGGTTTACATGTTCTCTGTCATATATACTAAGGACTATATAGCCAAGTTTGTGTCTCCAAATGGCCTTTGGTGTGTGTCTATCCACTGGAGCCTCCTTGACATATCTAACATCATAACCTTAAAGAAAAACTTACCCTGCCCCTGCCAGTAGTTATCTGTTGCCAATAAGTCCTCAGCTAAGGTTGAGTCTTCTTACCAGGCTCCCTACCTCTCTGCTGGGTTTTTGTCTGGTTTAAGTTTTCATAGGTCTTGTGCATGCTGTTACCATTGCTGTAAGTTTATATAAGCAAGTTCCCAGGAGCCTGGAAAACTGCTTCCTTATGATCATGCACAAACCTTGGCTCTTATAATCTTTCTGCCCCCTTTTCTGCAATGGTCGCTGAGCCCTGGGTGGGTGAGTGAAAGGACTTTTGAGATTGTATATTCAACCCTGTAAGTTCATAGGAGCAGGTTACTAGTTACGTGGAAAACTTTGTTGTTACTTTATGATCATCCACCACCCCTGGCGCTTTGCAGTCTTTTCACCCTCTCTTCTGCAGTGGTCCCTCAGCCCTGAGTGGCTGAGGTTTAATATAGGAGTCTTATCTAAGGGCACATACCCTGCGGTCTCTTATTCTCTACATTTTGGCCAGTTGGGGCTTTCTCTGTTAATCAATGTCTATTGTTGCATAAGAAAGCTTTACTGGTGAGAGTTGAGAGATGCATTAACATTCTCTCTACCCTCTGTTCCACTATGTTGCTTGAGCCTTATGTGTGGAGATTCCATTGTAGATATGTCACTTAGGGTTGGACATCTCACAGACACTTAGTCTCTGCATTTGACAAGTTGTGGAACTCTGTAATAGTCTCCATCTGTTGCAAAAAGTAGTTTCTTTGATGAGTGGTGAGAGGTATACTTCTCTGTAAATTTAAGGGTACATTTCTTATTTAGCAGATGGTGAGAACTTATATTTGTCCAGGGGTGTGAAATATGTATGTTTTTCTCTAAGATCTATGACCTCTCCAGCCATGTGTATTCAGCTATATTTACAGTATCACATATGAGTTCCCTCCCATTATGTGACCCAGAGTGCAATAAGATAGCTGTTGATTAGCTCCAAGATAAAAGCATTAGTCCACCAATAGAGATACTATACTGTGTCAGTCATTGATGTGGTTATTAGACTTTATAGCTGCATAGCCCATTTATTAATTGGGTCATTTGTTTTCTTGATTCTTTGTTTTTTAAGTTCTTTGTATTTTCTGGATATTAGTCCTCTGTCAGGTATGTAGCTGGTGAAGATTTTCTCCCTCTCTGTAGGCTTCATTTCCACTCAGTTAGGTGTTTTCTTTGTTGTACAGACACTTTTTAGTTTAGTGAGGTCCCACTTGTCAACTGTTGACCTTAATTCCCAAGCAGCTGGTGTCTGGTTTAGAAAGTCCTTTCCTATACTTCTTTGATCCATATGGAGTTGACTTTTGTGCAGGGTGATAGATAAAAGTCTAATTTAATTCTTCCAGTTTTCCCAGCACATTTGTTGAAGATACTCTTCCCTCTAGTGTGTGTTCTTGCTACTTTTGTCAAATGCCAGATGGCTGACACCGTGAGCATTTTGTTGAGAAATTTTGCATCTATGTTCATTAGGGATATGGAGCTGTTGGTTTTGTTGTTGTTGTGTCTTCTTTGCCTGGTTTGGGTATTAGAGTAATACTGGCATCATAAAAGGATTTTGGGGCATCCTCCTTCTGTTTCTCTCTTTTTGAGTAATTTAAGCAGTATTTGTTATAGGTCTTCTTTTAAGGTCCAGTAAAATTCTGCTGTGAATCCATTTGGTCCAAGGTTTGTTTTTATTTTTTATTTTTTTAGTTGGGAGGCTTTGTTTTACTATTTCAATTTCCTTACTTGTTACAGGTCTGTATAAACTGCTGATCTCTTCTTAGTTTAACTTTGTTGGCTTCCATGAATTTAGAAATTCATCCATTTCTTTTAGACTTTCTATTTTAAGAGTACAGTGGTATTTAAAGCATACATTTATAATATTCTGGATCTTTTTGGTGTCTGTTGTGATGTTCCTTTTATTGATTTGGATATGCTCTTTCCTTTTTTGGTCAACTGGTCTAAGTTTCTGTCTATCTGCGTTATCTTTTCAAAAAACCAGCTCTTTGATTCATTGATTCTTTGTATTGTGTTTTTTATTTCTTTGATTTCTGGTCTGATTTTTATTACTTTTTTGATATACTGGGCTTGTGTTTTGCTTGTTCTTGCTTTTCCATATTCTTGAATTTTAGTCTTAAGTAATTTATTTGTGCCCTTTCTGATTTTTTTAAATGTAGGCATTTCAAGCTATAAACTTCCTTCTTAGGACCACTTTTAATCTGTCCCTGTGTTTTTGTTGTGTTGTGTTAGCATTTTCATTTAGTTCCAGTAATACTTTTATTTATTTCTGACTTCTTCTTTGACCCATTCATTGTTCAGGAGTATGTGGTTAGTCATCATGAGTTCATATAGTTCATAGAGTTTCTTTTGTCATTGATTTTTAATCTTTATTGCATTGTAATCCAATAGAATGCAAGAAATTATTTCATTTATTTGTCTTTGTTGACATTTGTTTTGTGCCCCTGTATGTGGCCTTTTTTAGAGAAACTTCCATGGGCCATTCATTGAGTGGGATGTATAGTCTTTGGTTCTTGGGTGGAATATTCTGTAGTGGTCTGTTGGGTCCATTTGAAGTATGATATTTAATTCAGCTGTCTTTCTGCTTATTATTTGTCTAGTTGACCTGCTTTTTGGAGAAAGTGGGGTATTGAAGTCACTTATTACTGAGTTATAGTTAATCCATGTATTGAAATTGTATATACCAGAATTGGTTACATATATGTTCATGATTATAATGTGTTGTTGTTGTTGATGATTGTTTCCTTGATCAGAATGAAGTGGCCTTCTTTATCACTTCTGATTAATTTTAGTTTGAAGTCTATTTTATAAGATACTAGAATTGCAATGCCTGCTTGCTACTTAGTGTCACTTACTTAGAATATGTTTTCTGGTCATTTCACTTTAAGGTGGTGCCTATCCTTGAAGGTAAGATGGATTTTTGTAGACAACAAAAGGGATTTTTGTTTCATAATCTATTCAACTAGTCTTTTTCTTTTGACTGGGGAGTTGAGACCATTGATTTTTTTAAAGTTATTGACAGATGTGTATTAGTTACTATCTTGTTATTTTCAGCTTGTGTTCTTGGTTTTATTTTGGCTTTCTGTGTTATACCTTCACTTGTTTTCTTTCTGTAACCTCTTGGATATGGTCATTCCTTTTTTCAGTTCTTTGAATTGCTTCAAGTATTCTGTGTAGGACTGGTTTGACTGAAATAAATTCTTTGAACTTATTTATATCACGGAAGGTTTTTCTTTCCTCTTTGAGTATGTGTGATAGTTTCACTGGGTTAAGTATTCTGGGCTTGTTATCTATGATCAGATAGAACTTGAAGTACTTTTCTCTGGGCTCTTCTGTCTTTTATTGTTTGCTTTCAAGTGGAAGCTATAATTCTGATGGCTTTTCCTTTATATGCCACTTGTTGTTTTTCTCTTGAAGTTTTCAGTACCTTCTCTTTGTTCTGTATATTTAGTGTTTTCGCTATGATATGCAATGGAGAAGTTCTGGTCTGACCCTGTCTGTTTGGTGTTCTGTGTGCTTCTTTTATCTGTCTTTCCTGAATTTAGGGAAGTTTTCTTCTATAATCCCATTGAAGATCTGTTCAATGCTATTGACTTGAGTTTTTTCTCCTTCCATGCCCTCTGATGTATAGATTTGTTCTTTTCATGGTGTCCCACATTTCTTGCATATTCCATTCCTGTGCTTTAATTTTTTTTTATATTCTTTGCTTGAGTGTTTTAGTTCTCCACTTTATCTTCCAATCTTAAAATTCTGTTTTTTGTTTTGTTCATTTTGCTGGTGAGGCTTTCTCCTGTTGTTTCAATTAGTTTATTGAGTTTTATAGTTCCTTCTTTATTTCAACTTGAGTGTTATCCAGTATTTCTGGATCTTTTATGAATTCAGTTTTCAAATCCTGTATGGTCATTTCATTCTGTTTGTATTTTCTTGAGCTTCAATCAGGAGATTATTCCTACCTCTTTGAGTTCTTTGGTTTGTTTGTTTGCTTGTTCTTGAAATCTTTGACTCCGTTGATCATGTTTATGTTTCTACTTTTAAGTTCTAGATCCTGGGGTTCTTCTGGGTAGTTCTCATTGTAAAAAGCCTCTATATGTGTTGCTAAAGTTCCTTCTGGGAGGCATTTGTGGTGTCTAGACCCTTCCTCCCACCATCCTTATGACAAAACGAGGTATAATTTCTCCAAACTAAAGTTTGGGGAAGCAAGGAATTTATTGGGCTTTCATACAGATCAAAGATTCAGGGTGTTACAGAAGTGTGAGCACGAGTGGCCTTTCCTCTACACTGTGGCAGGGACCCTGTGGCCTCCTAGTGGTTGTCCAAGATGGCTAAAGCCAACTCCTCTCTCTGGCTTCCCTTGTCCCTTTCCTCAGTCCCTTTCCCATGTACCACTCAGGCCAGCTGGTTGGATGGAAAGCACGACTGACTCTTTCTGTCCCTCTCCGCCTATGGAAAGTTTGTTTGTGGTGTTTCAAACAAGTGGATGAATCCCAGGTTGAGAAGAAGGCATCCATCCACTGCTTTCTACTCTAGCTTGCCAGGCAGAGAACAAGTCTATACAACACTATGACTGGTAGAATTTGGTAGGAACATATTATCTGCTTTTTCATATTATTAGGAATATTTATTCATTTATTTTGCCTTGTGTCCTGAGCATGTGGACTTCTTTTGTTATGTGTGTGTCTGATATGAAATTCTGGCCTTTGTTGAGACGAAGTTTGGTTTTGTTTTTACTGTTGTTGTAGCTTGGTTGGTTTCTGATCAGGTGTGAATAGTTAGTTGGTATGTACTTCAGGTTCCCACTTTTGATTTTTTTTACTGGAGGGATGGGATGCTTCCGGGTATACTAGTTGGGATCTCTCCAGCATTGTTGCTGTGCTTAGTTCAGAAGCAGGAAGATGGTGACTCTAATTAGGAGCTCTCAGACAGGGCAAAGAATGCTAGTCCTACCACGGGAGGATCCAGACCTAGTGGTAGAGTTCTGTCTCTACCAGGCTAGTCAGGAGCTCCCCAGAAGTAAGAACAGGCCTACTCCCAAAGTGGGAAGACTGGAGTCAAGTTGGCAGGTTCTAACTAGCTAAGCAGGGTGTATATGTGAACAGCCCTAGAACAGTGCAAATGGGGCTTGTCTCAAAGCAGGGCAGTGGTGACCAGAGAGGGAGGGATTTGACCAGCTTACCAAGTTAGTGGAGAGATCTCCAGCAGCAAAAAAGTATAATTTCTTTTTCTCTCTTTCTTTTCTTTTTTATTATCAAAGAAGTTTAATATGTTGCAATGAAATATGTACCTTGAAAAAAACTCATGGAATAAATGTCAACATTAGAGAAATCCCTCTAACACATACCCCATTGTCTCAAAACCAAACCAGAAAATCTCAACCACCTCAGGAAATCCTTACAAACTTGGTTTTTGGTATGAGGCCCTTTACCAATAACCAGAACAGTTTCCTATTTGGTCTACTAGGAAAAGTAAGACACAAAGCACAGAGTCTACAAGATTTTAATATTTAAGAGACAGTACATATTCAAAGTTAAAATAACACCAACTCTTCATAGCTGTAAATATTGTTTTAAAGCAACTTAATATATTTTTAGATTCATATATACGCTCTCAAAAGTTCTTCAGGTGAGATATGTAAACATTGTCTACTGAAAATTTTTCTATTAAGTATACACACACACACACACACACACACACACATGCACACACACACATAGAGTACTGCATAGGTATCAGGTTGGTAGTAGATTTTCAATTAGTTCTGTGAGAAATGAGATTGTCCCCTCTTTCAAAGAGAAAAAAAGATGAGTAAAACTATTTATTTTTTAAAAATAACTTCTAGTCTCAAAAGAAATGGATGATAATGCAATGATCTATGAAATAAAGAGAAATGTGAGGCATGGCAGGCAGATTTTTATGAGTGGCCTATCACTGAGTTAAGTAATGTCCACATGTTTTTCATCAGTTTGTTACTTCTGATCAATAACAGAAATGAACTTCATTCATTTTTCAACTGACCATAAGATGGTATTAACAAAGCAATTCCAAATACTAAGCAGCAAATCTGAGGTTTTCCATCTGGCTCCAGCTCTGTCCTTATTACATACCATTGATTTATAATGTGCTCTGATATAACCAAATCCAGCCACTCACACATATATAGGTACGTATGCTCTTACATTTGTCTGCTTCAATGTCTTTGCAAAGCTTGTCTGATGTCTTTGAATTTTATCCCCAAAATTTCAAGAGCCAGAATTTAAATATCTTTCAGGTATTCAGAGGCCTTTTCTACTACATCATATTTCCATTATTGATAAGGGAATGACACAAGCTAAGTTTGAAAGCTAAGATTTTTCTTTCTGTTATGTGGAGAACTTACGAGTATAGGTAAGAAAAATAAAAGCATGTGAGTATGAAAATATTGAGGCTGCTTCTTATTAAAGAGAAGATAACATGAATTAGGGTAAAATCAGTAAAAAAAAAAAAGGAAGATGAGGTCAAAGTGTATATTCACTGTGGAAGTAGAATCTGTTGAGTGTATTCATAAATTGAATATGAGAGTGAATTAAAAAAGGCAGTTTGAGGAGTGGGTGAGTCTAATGAAGATAGTAAAATGAAGAACTTGCTTTCTAGGAAAAACCAAGATTATTGTAGGCCATCTCTAAGTTTGAAGTGTCTACTAAGGAGCCAAGTTGATTGGACAGGAAAATAATTGACTATGAATTTGGAGCTCAGAAGAGGGAGCAAGGTTAAATCACAAATCAATAAAACATAAATGAATAAAAAACCACAAAAATAGATGAATTCAGCAAGGGAAGTATATAGAGAAGAGAGGGGTGGGCTCTGAAAGGACCAGCAAGGTAAAAGGGAAGAAGTGTGTTTTTGTTAAGGTGAATGGACTGTTAAATGCTATGTAATGTGCTGAAAATCTAAGAAACCATGGAAAAGTATTTGCCTGTGTTGTCAACATGGAGATAATCTGGAACTTTGATACAGTCATTGATTAAAAAGTACTGGGACTGAAACCCATTTGGTCATGTGTATATTTATGAATTAAGGGCCATAAATGGAGGGAAATTTTAAACAGTTGATAGAAAGTACATTAGCAAGTAGGGTAGATGTTAGTGGACAACAGAGTTGGAAGGTGTCTCTCTCTCTCTCTCTCTCTCTCTCTCTCTCTCTCTCTCTCTGCATATGGCAGCCAGAGAACAACCTTGGGTATCATCTTCTGGATTGCTATATACCTCCATTGAGGTAGAGTATTTCATTGGCCTGGAGCTTACCATTAAGGTAAGCTGTCTGGCTAGTGAATTTCCTGTTTCGACCTGCCTAGAGTTGAGATCACAAGCTTGTTGTCATGCCCAGCATTTTTATATAGAGTCTGGGAATTTAATTCAAGTCCTCATGCTTGTAGAGCAAGCACTTTATTGAATGACCTATATCATCAAACTAGATAATTCTTTTAGTAATGACTTTGGACTTAAAGACTTTTGCCTAAACTTGAAACCAAAAAGTTAGTGTTTACAATGTAAACAAGCTCACTGAGCCATGTGCTCCTCTTATGACACAGGCATATGACCTTAATCTTCCAAGACTCCTCTATGCCCTGTATCTAAGTTAGTGTAAGATAGAGTATGGATGTAGCTATGCTTTACATATCAAAGCACTGAAAGCTGCCTGCTTTTCTCAGTGCAAATAGTGAGCTAAATTAAGTGTGTTTGATATTCTAGGCCTATGAATCAAAGAGCAAGATTATATGATAAAACAAGTGTGGGTCCCAACTTCTACTTCCCCATTTCATGCTGGAGATAGTGTTTCAATAAAAAAGGAGGAAAGGCCTTGCTGGGGAACACAGAGATACTTCTTAAAGAACAGGTGCTCAGCAGTTTTTGTCAGCTCTTGGCCTTAAAAACAGATACTAAGAGTCAGGCTGTTCCTTTATTAAGGCACAACTATAATGTGTCTTAGAAATGCTATCATTTAATTTTTAATTTGAAGAACAAATTATGGGGACTATTCACTGAAGAAGAGAAAACCAATGATGAAAGAAGGAAGGAAGAGCCAAGCTGATATATATATATTTTGGGGAGACACTAAGGACACCCCCAAGGACAATTAGAAGGGCCCAGGTTTAGTTAAGAGAGACAATCCTGCATTATATTACGAAGTGAAAGAATACATGCAGAGATTTAAGGAGAGCACAAATTTGGCAGTGAAAATGTGAGAAACTTGGAGATGATTCATCTCCTATCAGTGAGGGGGTGGTGAAGGTTTTCCAGTGTTGGAGGAACAGGAAGTAGACCTGGAGAAGCTATGACAGCTGTCTTTGACCGTGAGAAAGCAAACTCATTGCAGAAACACATCCCTTCACAGGATCTTTTTCTGTACCTAATTGAAATGTGATGTGGAAACTTCTCAGTTTGACTCTATGAGTTTCTTCATTAATGTTGAACAACATTTGGAAAGAGGCAGAAGAAATTGGATGCCTTTTTAATTTTAACTACTTTGGATTATTAGTAATTACGTACACATTTTATTTTTATTCTATATAACAGAGTTACAGTATAATGAAAAAAAAATAAAGATTCACCTCTGAATTCTCCACAACACTTAGTTCATTGTAATCCCCAAATAAATTTATCAATACATTTGAAATGAATGAATATTTTTATGCTATCTTTGTAAATTGGGTCAATATTCTATTTATTTAGAAAAGTAAAGTATTATTTACCATGATTAGGAAATGAATGCAAAATAATAGTCAGAAATTTTTACCAGACTTAAAATAATACAAGTGTCATATGTATTTTTTGTTTTCTATCATCCTTTAGTCCTTTATCTCTTATGCCTAAAGAACATGTCATGTTTAGGGTTCCAGGTAATATGCCAAGATGTAGGTTCTCAAGAATGGATACAAAGGCAACACAGGGAGGCTATTTCAGCCAGGCGCCTGGTTGGAATGTAATTGCTAAGGCACTAGATAGGAAATGCTGAGTGGTCTGTTGAGTTTTTCATTGGAAATGCCAAACTGAACTGTAAAACAGCTGAAACTGTGATGCCCGCTTGAAATAACAATGTGACCTAGAGCTACTCTTGACATAGAAAATCTGCTTGTGTATTAGCAGCAATCCTAACGTTTAAGATTCTTTCCGTGAGGGATGGAGAGTTGGCTCAGTGGGTAAGGGGCTTGCTGTGCAAACATAGGGACCTGAGTTCTCATTCCTAAAAACTACACAAAAGCAGGATGTGGTAGCAGGTCTATAACCGCAGGGTGTGTATGTGTTTCTCTCTCCCCCCACCCCATACATATATGGTGGGATCAAGGAGAACATTTCAACTTTCAGCCTCTATGTACCATCACCATTCTCTAACAAAACTTTTTCATGAAAGTTCAAGTTGCTATTAAAAATCGTGTAACTTTTAAGTAAGTATTAGTCTAATTCACAGTAAGCTTAGCACACACTGGAAAACATGTGTTCCAGGGTTGTTGTTTTGACACTAATATCAAGACAATATTGTGTGTTTTATATGCCATGAAATAGTGCAGAATTGTGACCTGTCACTTTGGCAAATAAAGGCTGGCAGTTGTGCAGTTGTTAATGTTTTCTTTTTAATTGGCCTTAAACAATTATCTCATGTCTCATTTAGCTGACAACTTGTCTTTATCTGAAAAAAAAAGATGTTAAAATAAGAATAAAAATGAAACGAATAGAGGAAATAAAAGAACTAAAAGTATTTGGGCGAATTACTTGGCTGTTCTCATTAATAAATTACTTTGATAGTGTTAGTGGGAAGTTTATAAAGTGCTTTTGCTTACAAAAATATATATCTACACCATATTGCATATAATTATTAGCTGAGTTCATATACATGACCATGAACAAAAATGCCATCATTTATTCAATTTTTACTGAGAATATTGTATATGATGTGGTATTGTTAGAGAGAGAAAGAGAGAGAGAGAGAGAGAGCTGACAATGTGTAAACAGAGGTCACAGATGGCCTTGCTGAAGATGACTTCTGAGCAGAAACATAAAAGTGAAAAGGAGTAGTCCATGAAAAGGCCCTTGTGGGGACTGTTCCAAGTATAAGCAGAATTTTTCTATAGGAATCCACAGTGTAGTGAGAGCCCAGGAGACTTCAAAGTGCTATAATTTTGTAACAAATATCTGAGCTGTCAGTTCTGTTCTAGAGAACCCTGACTAATACAGAGGGGAGAGGGCAGGATGTAAGTGGTGTAATGCACTATTAAGTTATGGAATTCTCAAAACAGGATATTTAAATTTAAAAAGGTAATTCTATCATTTTCTTCAGTATGTAGAGAACTTTCCTATGTGTAAATTTCCTGCGCATCTAGGACAGTTTAAAACTAACATAAAATGTAAGTAAAACATCTTCCAAGTTTTAAGAGTAACTCCACTGGGATGGGGGAAAGGCATCCCTCTTGAGATATGAGACTATAGACAAAACTGGAAATGAGCAAGATGGAAAGCAAGGCAATGGGTAAAACGAAAGGAGAAAAATGACTAGGGGGAGTGGCCATTGATAAAGAGCTCCTTACTGATTCTCACATAACTCAACGAGAAAGAGTTTTGGGGGGTTAATTCAGAACATAACACAGGTATACCCCCTTCTTTCTCATAATGCTCTATAATGGCTCATTCTGCAGTTTGGGAGGGTTGTGGAAATGCCATTTGTGCAAATGGAAAGCAAGTAGAAAACTTTAATTGAACATGGGATGATTTCAGCAGTCAAAACATGTGAAGTGTAATTTTTCCTTTTAAATTTCATAAAATTATGGTAAAGAATCTACTAAAACTGTTAAGCATATATTGATGACAAAGGTAGGTAATATAATGAAGATATCAGTGTAATATTTAAATTTTTATTTACATTTTATTGATTTATGTGTGGGCTGGGGGCATGGCACATGCTACAACATGCTTGTGGAGATCAGAGGACAACTTGTGGGAATCAGTTCTTTCCTTTTACTCTGTGGGTCCCAGGTATTGAACTCAAGTCATCAGGCATGGCAGCAAGTGCCTTTACCCATGAGTACTCACCAGCCTGTGTTAGTGTAGGTCTTAGGCAAGGTTATATGGATGGAATTTTCACTTAGGATATGTCTTTTCTAGAAGAAACTCTAAAGATCTCCCTTACTGCTTTATACTATGTGAGGATGCAATAAGACAGCAGCACCATTCCTGGGGAGGGAAATGAGTTCTCAACAGATACTGAAGTTGCTGATATCTAGTACTTGGATTTGTCAGCTTCAACTCCTCTCACCCCCTCCAGGACTCCCTATTAAATTAATGGTCTTTCCTGTAACTGTTTTACACACACACACACACACACACACACACACACACACACACACACACTACTGTTTCTATTTAGTGGTATTTATATGTATGTATATCTAGGGCTGAGTACTTGTGATTAGATAATGTATCAGGGACCTTGATCCTGGAGAAGACTGATTCTCCCTCTCTCAGCTGCCACTGATTGCTAGTAACATTTCATCTAGGAATGGGGCCTTATGAAATTTCTCCTATCTGCATTGGCGTGTTGATGGTGTTGTCATTACCAGCTCTTGTTTACACAACCATATTACTGAGATTTTATGGATGTGACATTTCTGTCATGTCTGGAAGACACTTCCTAGCCACAAGTGTCCTGATCCTCTCACTCTTACAATCTTTCCGTTTTATAGTCTGTGATGTTCCTCGAGCCTTAGATGTGGGGCTGTGTTATAGATTGGGACTGGGCACCCCACAGTCGCTTATTGTCTGAGTTGTGACCACTTGTGGATCTCTGTAATAGTCTCCAACTACTTCAAAGAGAAGCTTCTTTGATGAGGGATGGGAGCTACATTTTTCTATGAGTATAAGGATAAGTATTTAGAATAGATAGAAATTAATGCATATGGTGCAGTTTAAACATAGGGTTTAAATTGGTTGAGGTAAATATCACTAGCAGCAATTTCTTCCTTAAATGTCTTCCACATGGTTCAACAACAGGAGTGATCTTTATCCAGTTCAATCACTGTTTATATTGCTGTCCAATCAAGTGTTCGACGTTCTTTCTTCCTCTTAGAGATTGTTAAATTCATTCATCCTTACTCTGACAATTGTCTGATCATACAAGACATTTTGTTATTGAGATCATGGTTGAAGGTTTGTAATTTATAATAATACAGTATTTATATTAAAAGCTATAGTTGTACTTCATACAAATAAATTCTGAAGTCTATAAAGCTGCACACAATTCTGAAAAATGGGTGTTTCCTAAGAGTCTGTAATGCTTGTCTGGACAATGGGGTATCAATTGCATCAGGAAGGATTTAACTTGAATATATTTAGTCATTAAGCAGAGCTAATTAAAAAAGTCACTTGAGGTTCATAGTAATTTAATGATGACATGACTATGTAAAATTAGAAACGTGTCTATCACATGTCTAATATGGCAATCCAGTGGTCTCTCGTCTCTAAAATTTTATTAGGTATGCTATTGATACAGACTGACATTAAAAATATCAGCCTTTTCTCTGGTCATTTTACTTGTTTACACACACACACACACAACACAGGAGCTGATGTATATATGAATTCAACAATGCTCAATAAATTTGTAGAATTTAGTAAGTGCTCATTTGTTATATAAAATAAATACTGATGGTTATTCATAAAAATATCTGAAAAAGAAAGATTATGTTAAAATATTCTTAAAATACTTATACTAAATTCATTGATGATGCAGAAAAAGATGGGGTATGGCCACCAATAACCCCAGAACTTAAAAGGCTGATGTAGGAAGACTTAGTTCTAGGGCATCCTGGGCTACTAGGCTACATGGATAGACTTTGACTGAAGCAGGAACAGAAAAGAGAACAAGTAGTCTCCATTCCTAGATTATACATTGTAACACGAAAGCTCTTGATCTCACTGATTTAAACAACAAATGGCTTTTTTTCTTGTTCACATTATCTATCTATTGTATATTGTTCCTATGCAATCATTGTTTTAATTCCAAGTTGGGTATAGTATTCACATGACAGAAGGAAAAGGAACTATGGAGGTTCCTGCACTGATATTAAATACACTGTCATGGAAGGCAGCATGACTTCTGTTCATGACTCCTAAGCACCAACCTACCATATTGTACAACCAACTCTGAAAGAGCCAAGTATTCACTTCTTCCATGGACACTAATGACTACCATAGGCTTCATTATTCACCTACTCATTTTAATTACTGAATGCTTATAACATTCTAATCTGTTTTCTTTGTATTAACTATATGTAAAAGCAAACTAGTCAGATGTATTTGTTCCATTGTTAAGCAAAGAAATCTCTTTGAGAAGTCAGTCTTTGAAATGAGACATGAAGAGCCATGAAGAACTGGTTGTGTGAAGATCAGGAAAAAG
This sequence comes from Nannospalax galili, assembly GCF_000622305.1. Lineage (NCBI taxonomy): Eukaryota > Metazoa > Chordata > Mammalia > Rodentia > Spalacidae > Nannospalax > Nannospalax galili. Next base: position 2,344,600 of record NW_008343216.1, on the reverse strand, counting down.
GCTTCTCCATGCAGAAGTACAGCTGTGTAAGACTCTAGTATAGATGTTTGTTGTTGAGTTTGAGAATGCGAAGGAAGGCACGAGTATAGAGGAATCATGCTGGTTGAGAAGCGCATGTGAGATAGTGGTAGAGGGACGTCAAGGGAAAGCTTTGCATCGTGTTCTATTTGGTGGGAAGCTAGTAGTCTAGATTTAAAAATAGCTTAAAATTCTAAAAGGTTCTACTAAGTGTAGAGGACAAGCAGAGAGTGGCCAGAATGGTAATGTGTTTTGAGGAAGGTCTACAATACCTGCTGATGGTCAGTCAGATGGGGGTGGGGATATAGAAAGATAAATGAATTAAGAAAAGTCCCTCAAGATTTGTGTCTTGAATATCTAGTATAGGATCATCTGATCTTAACATGAGGAAGTTGAGTAGAGAATCAAATTTGTAAGTATAGGGAATCAGGAGTTTTGTTGTGACACTGACTTTCAATGCGTACTAGGCATCCAAATAGATACACAAAAAGGAGCTAGGTAAGTGGGGCTCCAAAGCAGTGTGGCTGTAGCAATGCAGATATGGAGCAGCATGCTAATCAGATGATATAGAATTGGATTAAGAAAAAAACTCTCTGGCTAAAATTTTTACACAGGGAAGAAAAAATTATATGGCATGGAGTCTCAGATTCCTCTAAAATTTAGAAGTTGAGCTAAGGAGGAAGAGAAATTAAGAGACTGATAGAGTGACCAGAGAAAAATTAGGAGGAGAAAGAGATTCAAGAAGGAACCAATTGTGTTAAAAATTATTGAGAGGTCAAGGAAAACAGGAACAGAGATGTAGCTATTGGGTATGGCAGAATGGAGGTCAGTGTCCGCTTTATCATGAGCATTTCCCGTGGAGAGGTAAAAGGAACCTAACAGGAGTGCTGGGGGTAAGGTAGAAATAGAAGGTAGAGGCAACATGTTGCTATGAATAGGAAAAAATGGAGTATTAACTGGAGGGTGATATGGGGTCAATGTAAATGTTTTCTAAAGAAAATGGTGGAAGTCTGGAGATGCAGCTCAATGGTATAGTACTTGCTTTGGGAAGCATGAGGCCCTGGGTTTTAGTCCCTGTATCACAGGAAAAAAGAGAAGAAAGAAAGAGAGAAAGAAAAACAGAGAGAGACAGAAAGAAAAGGATTAAGGAAAAAGAAACAGTGCGGTAAAATTATGAGGATTAGGAAGAAAGGGAGAGATGTGAGAAAAGAGGGAAAGAAGAACACATGGACTGGAGAGAAAGAAGAGTGAGTTCAGAAACAAAGGTCTGGAGAATAAAGGTGTCTGAAATCGAGAAAAGAAATGGCTTTAAGCAGACAGAGTTCATAATTACAGGAGCGAAGGGAAGCATCCGGGCAAGCAGAGGTGTTTGTTACACTGTGGAGAGCAGAGCAGAGACTACAGGCTGTATAAAGTAAGACCATCCACTGTGCAAGGAGGGCAGGGCTCAGGGGCAGTCTGGGGGCAGCTCCCTGTGAGTAGTCAAGGTGGAGAGTGACTACTAAAAGGAAAAAGAAAATATGTAAAGGTTGTTCTTCTATATTAGAACAATTTATATTTGTGCTAGTTAAAGCACTGACCACTGAGATTGGTATATTGATTCAAATTATTCTCCAGCAAAGTACAGTTGCTTGGGAGCAGACATGGGGGAGGAAGATTGGTAGGCTTATTCAGAGTTTTGCCAAGAAAGTAAGATGGGGTAAGAGATATGGCCAGAGAAATAGTTGCAAGAGAAGGATTACAGTGATAGATAATGGACTCTAAACTTGGCACCCAGAGAAGCAAAGGTAAGAGAGGATGGAGAGGAGGGCTTAATGAAAAAAAAAGTGGCATCGTGTTGGGTTAAAAATCTTACACAGGCAGGGAAATAAATAATTAACTATAAAACAATGTAATATATCCTATCTTTAGGCAAGTTTAGAGTTTTATGGGAATAATTAATTCTGTCTGGGGGCAGAGGTTTGGAAATATATCTAATGTACTCACTGCTCTCCAAGAATTATATGAAGTCCTTAGAGCAGAGGTGGCCCTTTACTACAGAGACTGTAAATAACTTTAGAATTTGAAGTGCTAAGCATAGGCTGTTGAGAGCTTGTGCATATTTTTTAGCACCTTCCTTTACACTTGAAACAGAGATGCTATTGCACGAAGATATGCACTTAAACCTTCACAGGCTCTCAAATGATAACTGAGGTGATGAAATGGTTCCTGTTGGACATGAGATCTAGGGGACAGAGGAAAACATTAAGGATGCTACTTGGAAGCCTGGAAGAAATAGCAATGCCGTTGTTAAGAAAGCTTGTCTAGGAGAAAAGTGGCTGGCACTGGGAATGGGAGATTTGAGGAGATAATAAAGCAAACTGTGGGGACAAATGTGAATATAAAGTTGATGTGCCTGGACTAGAAATGTGGATTGGGAGTCAGCACGAAGGGAGTAATAGCTGAATGCCACATGCATCAAGATGCATTTCTATCCAAGAATCTGAAATTCTCAGCTGTACCATAGGCTTTAAAATGTCCATATTCTGTCCCAGTTGAGGTACAAACTTCCAGTAACTTCCAGTTACTTACTATAGTCATGTCACTGAAAGACCAATGCTCTTGGACTCTTACTTTCTGGCTTCAAATAATATTCTTCTATGTTTTAAGTTGATGAAACAGTTCAAGACATTTGCTTAATTCATTGTTCCTCATTAATGAAATAAGGATTGAAGTCCTTAGCTTAAAATTTTATTATGAGTATTATGTGAAATGTTGTAATAAAGTTTTTCATGTGGACAACAAATCTACTGTAACTGACTGTGATGGCTTATTTTATGTGTCATATTAGCTAGTGTATGGTGCCCACATATTTAGTCAAGCATTTGTCTAAATGCTTCTGTGATGATATTGTAGATGATATTGATGTGTAATCAGTAGCCTTAGCAATCTGATTATCTTCCATAATGTCATCCCATCAGATTACTTGAAGGCAGCCACAGAAGACTGATCTCCCCCTAAAAGAGACAGTTCTGTCTTTGAACTTAAACTTCAACGTTCTCTGGATTTCCAGCTTGCTACTCTATGCTGAAGATTTTGAGCTTGCCAGTCTCCACAGTTATGTGAGCTGATTCCTTAAATATTTCCCTCCTCCTTTCTCCTCCCGTCCCCTCCCCTCGCCTCTCTTTTGCTTTCTTCTCTCTTCCTGTTTCTTTCTCTCTCCCTCCCTTTTTTCCTTTCCCTTCCCATTCCCATTATTTTAACTTTCACCCACAAGGTGTTGGACAGTGAGGGCTGCCCAACAATGCCAGCCCTGGGGTGGAGGCTCAGAAAAACTTCAAATATTCTTGGAATTACATAAATCATTTTTAAAAATCATTTTTTGACTAGAAAGCTGACACAGACATTAAAGGCTCAGGCTCATAACCAAAAAGACAAAAAAATCATTTATTTATTTTTATTTTATGTGTGGGAGCAGTTTGCCTTTAAGATCCTGTGTTATGCAATGCCCCCAGAGGCCAGAAGAGGGCATCAGATCCCCTGGACCGAGACAGAAAGTTGTTAGTCACCTTGTGTAGTGCTAGGAACTGAACTCAGGTCCTCTGCAAGAGCAGAAACTATTCTTAAACACGGAGCCATCTCTCCAGCACTACATAAAGCTTTTTTAAAAGAAAAAATCAGGATAAAGCTTTTTGTAAGAAACTGATTTTTCATAGATTTCAATACATATCATATACTTAGCTTTGTGTGAAATACTATGAAATCTATAAGGGATGTTTAAAACATCAACGATGATTACAGACAGAATTATACCAAAAAAGGGTATTATTCTCATATTTTCAGAAAGGATCTCATGTTCTTAGCTCCAATAACATTGATATTCAAAATTAAAGCCCGTATAACTAAACAATGCGAGGCAATACTATTTAGATCGATCTCCATTATTAGTCCTGGGAGATAAGCTACTGTCATTCAGGCTCTAAAATGTCCATATTCTGTCCCAGATGAGGTGCAAACGTCTTCCCTCACTCTCTCCCAGGCAGCCCAAGCTCCACATAGTCCTGACATGTTTGTGTCTATGCCACCCTCCCTTTGTTACTTCCTTCAGCTGGGGTGATGTCTCTATTTCAGAAGATATTCAAATGTTACCCATCTTAAAGTTTATGTATTCCATAAAACCCTCCTCAAGACCAAGTTATGGGACTATGAATAACAGGCTTTATTCCAGTGGGGGTTAGTACCTGCCATTGTGTTCATCTTGAGCTTTCCCATGGGGTTAATGCAATATTCCCCAGCGGACTTACTAAGTTTCTTTGGGAACTTATCTTCTTTTGACATTCCTAACAGAAAGAGCTTAACAAAGGCAGCATTCTTCCATGATGGCATGGAAAGACCCTCCATCTGTAAATTAAATAGCTGTCTGAGATACTGGGCCATTCTTTGTGTTTTCTAGAAAGAATGAGAATGAGGAAGAACAGCAACCTAAAAGAATGGATCTGCTTTCTTTAGTACTGTGTGAAGCCTGGAAATTAAAGTTCTGAAAGCTTATTGTCAAGAAAGAAACTTCAATGTAGACTGTGAAAGGAAACAGAGTTCATGTCCAGGAGTTCTCATGGTTTAGTTAGTTGGCTGGAGTGGACCGGCACAATCCACAGGCATGCTAAATGAGGTGCTGGGTGTTTGCCAGTCCTTTGAGCTGAAGTTGTTTTACCTCTGGGAGCAAAGAAGACATATGTACCCTCTGTTCTTTTTGGAGGACTACTCCCGTATTATCTGTTATCTGTGTTTCAGTAGCAAGTATGTCTGTTTATTAACTGCAAAAAAGTAAACCATGATAGTACTGTAAGGGAGAAGACATAGAAGAAATAAGAGAAAATGCATTCCATTTTAAAATAAAAGTAATAAAATATATTGACTCTCATCTGGGAAGATTATACATTGTAGTATTACAGAACTGACCCCTTACCATTTCTTTAAACTGTATCAGCACTTAGTTTCCCAGAAAATACAGAATCTCCTGCCCTGTTTTAACTGTGAGAAAATTGGGATGAAAAGTCAGGTGATTTTCCAAAGAGCTAAACAAAATAAACCCAAGTACTTTGGAACTTCTGGCATACTGTTACTGATCTGGGCATTTGTCCTCCTACTCGTATTTTACGAGGCTTAATTACAGTTGTTAGGGACTCCTAGGTACCATGTGTTTCACTCACAGGAATGTGTCTCTGCAGTGGCCTAATGAGTTTAATTGGGGTTGGCAGTCTGAATGATTACTCCTAGAAAATAGCAAGTGCAAGGCAGCTCATGTTGGTATAAAAATGAATGGGAGCCAGATGTTCTTTTTGGTATTAAGTCATGATACTCTGAGCATGAAAAGTAAAACTGAAGTCTCATCTGTTTCTTTTCTCTGCTCACCCTTTCTCCTCAATCTTCTTCCAGTCCTTTACTCAGGCTCTTTTAATGGCTTCCCTTGTTGCCTAATTCAGAGATCTGAAGTCCTGCCAGTGACTTCCGCAGTTTAATCTTCACCCATTCTCTGACTAAACTAAACTGTCCTCACTCTCACCTCTTTTGGTGGTCTATGCTGATGCCTAAAGCATGAATGGCTTGTGACACTTCTTAAGCCATATTGCTTTTCCGTGGGGTCCTATGCACATCAACTGCTCTCCTGGTTATACCTGCCAGAGAGATCCAGACCAAATGGGATGCCTACCTCTTGTTTCCCTTCTCATCCTAGGAGCCTGACAGATTGTTTTCTGTGTGCAGGACAGTGTTAAGGACAGGGCAGAGTGGGACTCTGTATGGAGAGGGAACTGTTTGAAACTATTACCCGATTATGTTAGTTTCTTAAGACTGTATCTTGTCCTCGATTGGGGATGATAAACTGCTGGAAACGTACCTATTGTTTCTATTGCTCTTGTTTGACTTTGGTACTTTTTGAACTGATGAAATTTTACCAATAACAAATTATCAAAAATTGAACTCAATGCAATTGACTTTACACTTTTATTTCACTTATTTGTTCAAATATATATATGTATACATGCATATGATTTTAATTCTTTTTTCTTACATTTTATTCTAATATCATTTCAGATATATATGAGTGTATTGTTACATATTTTGTGTGAAGGTAGAATTTGAGCTAAATTTTACTTTGCATCCTGAGGACTTCTAATGACATGTACACGGGTAGTAGTTAATTACAATATTTAAAAAACAAATATTACTTTGAGAATCAAAACTAAATTCCCAGGTTAACAACTGGTGTTATAGTTCTTCCTGGTATATTTATATTTGTGTGTACTGGCCAGAGTTTACTCATGAGTAGTAGATGGGGATTTACTGAGTTATAGGGAAATGAAATTAAAATAGAAATGCTTAAAAGACTATCCATTAGAAAATACCAGTTAGACTATAATGGGTTTGATGAATGAACACATTTCCAAGTCAATGGTTTTGAACAGATTACTCTGATAAAGCAATACAAAATTTAAAAATTCTATTCAGAGCTGGGCGTGGTGGCACATGGCTTTAATCCCAGTACTCAGGCAGAAGCAGGTGGATCTCTGTGAGTTCAAGGCCAGCCTGGTCTACATTGCGAGTTCCAGGCCAGCTGGGGCTACAGGGAGACCCTGACTCAAAAAAAAAAAAAAAGACAAAAAAATTCTATTCAAATATATAAGATTTCTCAATTAGTTTTTTTTTTTTTTCTGTATTAAAAAAAAAATCCCCCAACAGAAGTAAAACAAAATGATGGGGCATGGATGTGTACCTTTAATCCCAGCACTCAGGAGGCAGAAGCAGGCAGATCTCTGAGACTGAGGGCAGTCTGGTCTATATAGTGTGTTTCAGGTCAGCTGGAACTACAGGGAGTTAGTTACTTTCTCAAAAAGACAAAAAAAAAAAAAAAAAAAAAAAAAAAACCACGCCCCAAATTACCCTTACAATAAAAACCATGGCATATTATTGGGGCACTGTAAATAAATACAGAAGAACAACAGATATAAACTAGGCAAAGCTTTCTAGAACCATGGTAAAGATGTGATGAGGACATTTTAGCCATGCAGAGAAAGGTCTGCTACCAACCCCACCTGTTAAATGATTTGCTCTGTTCTTTTTAACATTTGTATGCAAACTGTATTTAAAAAAAAAATTTTTTTTGCAAGCTGCCATTTTCTGGGCAAGACATGGACATTGCAGTCATGAACACACAGCAGCTGCAGATGCCTGCACTGGGTCTACACAAGAATGGGGCTCATCAACTGTCTGCACAGGTGGAGAAAGGGCTCAGGAGCCTATCCCTTAGTGCTGAACTATTTGCTGCAGACATATTCAGAGTTGTGAGGTGTCATTGCTTTCAGCTCTGTACCCACTGGTGACCCCACCAGGCTCCAATGGATAGTTCCATCCAATAGTCACACAGATGACTTTGGTTAAACTAATGGATCACAGAGCCAACCCAAAAGTCATGAATCTGCGAAAGGGGCTGGTAGAGAGGAGGGAGGACTGATTGGTGTGGGAGAGATATAAGAAAAGTTGGGGGATAGAGAAATCAGAATGCCTTATATGTATATATGAAATTGTCAATGAATGAAATTGATAAAAAATTTAAAAGAGATAGCGCAACTCTCTGCGCCCCTGCGCCGGGACTCCCTAAGCCAGATTCACCCCTCCATCACCCCCCCCTCGCCATTCTATACTCCTAGTTTGAGCCCTGTGCCAT
>NW_008343216.1:2295576-2333191 GCF_000622305.1 Nannospalax galili | reverse complement strand
CTTTCATATTTTTTCTCATGCTGTCCCACTAAGGAGCATTTTAAAAATATAGCTCTGATCTTAATACATAATTCATGCATTTCTTCCATTCAGAAGCACACATATGATCAGGAAGAAGGGGCGTTTGCCTTGATTGGTCCATAGCAAACACACGAGCAGAATGAGTGTGGGTCCCCTGGATTCCAGTCGCTGTGTGGGAAAAATCTGACCAGAAACAAAGAAAAAAAAAAACCCCAAGGGTCAGCCCTTGACACATTTACTCTTTGCAAAAACTCAGAAAGTGTTGGATTCCAAATATATGAGAATTGGTTAGATCAGTAAAAGATTGAGAAATGATAAAGCACAGAAAATGAAAAATGAAAAAAGAATGTAGTTTATTCAGAGTAGGCACTAGCAGGAGCATGTGTTTCCCCCCAGAAATGTAACAGCCACCTCCCTCTGGCTGGTATCATGATGACACTTTTAAAACATATTTTACATTTTATTAAAATAGTATTAACTTTCATTAATAATTCTTTTAAGTAGTGATGTGGAACTGAGCTGCTTGGTAAAGGTGAGGCATAATGCTTTGGTGTATTCCTTCTGAAAATCATGTTGTATCTTAACCCCCATAGTAGTAAGTAAAAACTTAATCCAAATCCAGTATTTAGAAATAGGAGATTTGGGGAATGATTAGGGTTAGAAAAAGTCATCAGGCTGGAGTCCCCTTTATTCAGTGCTGGTGGTATTACAAAGAGAACATGACACACACAAACTTCCTGATTCTGCTGTGATGCCCTAGAGACTGAATGGGACTCTGCAAGCAGGAAAGTAATCAGCAAATTTGATGCTCAACCTCAGAACTGAACCACAGAACCATGGACCAAAATAAAACTCATTTGTTTATTGAATTACCCAGGTTCAAGTAATACAAACATTAATGTATCTATCCACGGTATAATTAGTGTTTTTTCAGCTACTTTCCCTTCTGGTGAGTTAGGTGATCCTTCATATATCCTTCTGCTTCTCCTCTGTTCTGTGGGTATACATCTGTGATGTATCCAATCATAGATGAACAGGCACTCAACTAATTAAGGAAGACATATACCTAAGATTTCCTGAAGATTTACTTTGGTTAGCAGATTTGGCAACTTCTACTAATTGTGAGACCTTGTGCCCCTCCAAGGAGCACAGTAAGACAATGTCACGAAAGCAGCAGCATCTGAGTACCAACACAGGGAACGGTGCCCTGAAACTCTGAGACACACAGAGGGGGAGACAAACTTAAGACACATCTCTGGTAGAATAACAAGGCTTGCCCAAAGCTTAAATTTTTGAAAACTGTTTTTAAGTAGCTCATCTGGAATCGCTCCCAAATCTGGAAACTTCGTGAACAGAATGCTCCCTTCATAGTCTATACAATGTTAGTGACTCCATCTTTCCCAAACCTATTTTATTCCCATTGTGTTTGAGTTGAAAATCTTCACTGAATCTAAATCCCTGCCTTGGCATCCCCTCCTGAGGCAGGGTTTCTACCTCTTTGTTTTACAGCCTGGCTAACTCTAACTGTACTGGGAATGAACTTCTCAGACCTCAAGTCTCAAGCATAACCAGAGTGACAGGTAGGACAAGTCTGAGAACAATAAATACATTGCATCCTGTGGTCAGAAAAGAAAATACTGATATACTAACTTTGGAAATTGTCAGAAAAGGGAGACTATCATACTCAGTATAATGCTGTGTCTTCCAAGTCATTTAAAAAATTTGCCATCAGGCTTCTGATCAACAGAAGGAAAATGAGGCATTCACCAGAAGGGGCCCTTATCAATCCTCAACTAGAATTATTATTGCCTTATTGTGATGGCACCAAATTATAACCAGACGCTAGGTATGTACCTTTTTTCTTCCCTTTCGAATGGGCAGCTTTAGAGCCCATTACCGAGTGTGGGGTTTTGAGAAATTGATCCTAACTTAAAGCTTTAATTAATTGCCCCACATCAGGCTACCAATAGATTAACGCTTCTGTTCTGGGCACCACTACTTTTATAAAAAATAAAAATAAAAAGCTGGAAATGTGAAGAAATGAGAGAGAATAAATGCACTCACATTTAAAATGGAAAGGAGAGGACAGGAACCTTTCCAAACACCACAGGGGAAAAGAACTCAGCATCTCTCCCATTTAAAGCATGCCCACCATATCCCCTGACCATTGCTGAGCTGTGTTTACATTTTAGCTTTTACTGAGCCTTACAACAAATCAATTTGGGATAAAGATACAGCCAAGGTTTCATATGATCACTACAGCCTTGATAATTATTTTTCTTCACTGCTGACTAGATTTACCAGAAGGGCAGACAGGGGGGAATGGATGAGGGTGCTGACAACACAGTGGACAGTGACAGGGATGGCTGAGTATGGAGCCTCTAGTGGGAGAGGAAGGCTGTCTATCTGACGAGTTTGTATTCATGCTCAGATGCCGAGGAGCTCAGAAGGTGGGCGACTGTGACCAGTGATAGTCATGTATATAGAGATTAGAAATGCATGTGAAAACGTCTCAATGTCAATTGCTTTGGAATGAATTCTTCTGTATGAAAAAAAAAAGTTGTGCTGTAAAGTATTCCTTGAGAAATGTTTATAATTCTATGAGAATGTAAATAGTTTCACAGTAATTGTTTTTCAGTTAGAATATTCTAACTTAATTGCAGCGCAGTCTCTTTAATTTCTTGTTCTTTAATTTTTAACTAATTTCATAAAAGAATAAGAATAAAAAAAAAAGTGATTTATTTTAGAAAAAGTTAGTGTATTTTAATAATGAAATGGAGATCTTTCTTAAAGGTTAAAACCTCATTTAATTTTATGTCTTATTGAGTTTATACTGAGTACAATATTGTATAACTGTAATAATTCAAATGTGAACCTAAACATTTACAGCCAATTTTGAAAAAGATGCATCTTAGCTGTGGAAATTGTTATTGAATATGTCAATGCTGTTGTAATGAAATGCCGCTTCTAATCATGTGGTTATTAAATAATTTTTAAAAAAGTAAAAAAAAAAATTTAAAAGATCTGTTTGTTAGTGTGCAATCATGGCAAGTTTATATTTATTGAAATGTTCTGAAGAACAGTTCAAAATCCCAAGTCAGCTACTTGAGAGACATTATAAAATAGTAAGCAAGATAATAGGCCATCATGTAACAGAGAGACAGCCTTTCCGTTAACTCTCTGAATATCATCTTCCCCACCTATAAAAGGATCGTAATTCACTCACAGATGGTGGCTATGGTGATGAAATGAAATAAGGAAGGACAAGAAGGTAGCAGAGTTCCTGGTATATAATCAGTGATCAAAACAGTTAATGTTGAGATGCATAATACAAGGCCCTGGCTATTCTTTACTCAATACATTTTTCAGGGTAGTGTGTACTGTGTTTAACCTTGAGTAGGAAATATGGTCTCTTGTTAGGACACATAATAAACTTGCTTATTGCATACCTTTGTATAAGGTTCCCCAAGTCCACCTCAGCTGCAGTGAAAACCCAGTCTGTATGTAGCAATGTCTGTGCCCTCTTTCTCACTTCTTGAGCCTTGCAGGCATGAGGAGTCACAACGAATGTGCTGGTGCTCAGGTTACCTGCTGCTTATGAGAAACACATTCTTTCATCTCTTTGGCTTGGAAATGACTCTACTGATAGAGTTTTTGAAATAGTAGTCTGTTAACTTATTAGATTGAAAGGAGGTAAAATCCAACTAAAACCTTTTTATCAATAGTTTGATAAAAAGCATAGAACATTGAAAGAGGGCTTTTTGGCATAGTAAAGACAAGAACCTCAAAGGTTGTGTTCAGAGAATCAGAGGATGCTTTGGTATTTGTGAGTATGCTCATCTAAGTGAGGAGCCATAATGGGAAGGGGCAGAGTAAATGTTCTTACTTGCTGAACTATTAATGAGGCCAGATGGAAAGAGGAATGGGTGAAACCAGTTGCCCAAATTGTGCTATCCCTATTTCTTCCTCTGATCTAGGCAAGAAAAGAAAAAGAACTTACATGATAGTGGGGCATTAAGAGAGAAAGAGGTCACATGATAATGGGGCAATAAGGCCTGCAACCCTGGCTGAAGTACAGTGAGTCTGTTACAGAGTCCCAGTGTTGTAGTTTGAATGTGAAATGTCCCCCATAGTCTCCTGTGTTTGAATACTTGGTACCCTTCTGGTACGTAATGTTGTTTGGGAAAGTTATGTAACCTTTAGGAGTAGGAACGTCATTGGAGGAAATGAGTCACTCGGGGTGGGACTTGAGGACTTTATAGCCAGGCCCTACTTCCTGTTCACTCTACATTTTCTCAGTGTGGGTACAATGTGACAAGCCAACCTCCTGTTCCTGCCACGATCCCTTCCTTGCCTGTTGCCATGTCTTCCCCACCATGATGGACTGTATCCCTCTGGAACTGTCAACCAAAACAAACCCCTTCTCCTTAAGTTTTTGCTTTTGTCAGGGTATTTTATCACAGCAACTAGAAAAGAAACTAAGAAGGTTGGTACAACAGGGCTGTTGCTGTGATAAGCCTTTCCATAAGGTTCTTAGGTTTTTGGAACTAATAGGTAGATTTTGGAAGAATTTGGTACTTTGGAATAGAAAAATCCTAACATGCTGGAAGCAGAGCTTAATGGACCACTCTTGAGCAAAATGCAGACAGCAGAGGCCTGGCTCACAAGGTTTCACAGAGGAACAAGGACCCTAACAGGAACTGAGCGAAGGCCATTTGTGTGATACCTTGACATGAATCTGACATCATTCTCCCCCCAATCCTGAGAACCTGAGAGAAGATGGATTTAAAGACCAATTTGTTAATAGAGAAAAGTGCTTGAACAAGCTTTAAGTTTTGGCCATGGAGAGTGCAGATAAGAATGCACCTGTGATTAAAAAGATTAGCACCATTAAAGAGAAAACTGTTCCTCTGTATTGAAACAATAGGAAAAATGTCGTAAGGGAAAGATCACACCCATCGAAGGCTCCAGTTTTTAAAGATGCAAATCCATGGGAAAGAGAAAGCTTGACTGAGAATGCAGGTGAGGAGGTTCAAAGGTCTTCAGAAGCAACTGCCTAGGAAAGTTTCTCTTTTTCCCAGGCCCAGCACACAGAAGTGGATATAACTGTGGTTCAAGGGACCCAGGTTAATTAATCCTGAGGTGGCAGAAGAACTTGGAAGTCTCATCCCTGAATATTAGTTTTGTGGGCATGAAAGATACAAGACTGGAGGGATACAGTCCAGTGGTGGTGGTGGGGGCGGTCATGAAGTCTTGCTCCACAGTTTCAGAGAGGAGCTGAGGCCAGGGAGCATGTAGCAAGACTGGAATCCTCACAAGAACTGGAGGGGCTGTTGCGTGAAGTTGTGAAAGTGAAGTCTAGAATTCACTGGAGGCCTCTGGATGTTGCAGATGCTAGTACCATGGCACCTCTACCAAGGACAGCTGTGGGCATGGTGTGCAGCTTGCCCATAAGAGAGGCTGTGTGTGCTGAAGGTAGAACTGCGGGGGTTGGGGCTCCCCAAGTCTTTGGAGCCCAGTTTCATCCTTCATGAGGCCCAGATACTAGATATTGAGCTGCAAGATTTGATGTTTTCCTTGGTAGGTTTAGGTCTTGCGTTGATCTCATCATTCCTGGCTATGTCCTACTTCTTTCCATCTGGAATGGGAGTATACACTCTCTGCCATTATATGTTGGAAGTATGTAATTTTTTTTAACAGGGGCAACATTAGCCCCCACATCTGAACCTATAATGGAATTGTGTGTTAGATATCGGTACTTTTTCCTATAAATGCTAGAGGATGTTCTTTCCCTCTGAAACTACTCCATGTACTATCTAGTCTAGAGTGGTCTAGCAGGAATAATTTAAAAAAATCATTGGAGGCAAAAAGAAATGAACAAGGTCAGAAAAGCAGGCATGGTAAATACTAGTGGTTAGTAAATTTAAGAATGTGCTCCCTCTGATGAACCTTACCATGCTCCTGTTGACTATTCTACTTCTTAATCTCCCCTCATCATCCTGGTCAACTCATCTTAGTATGACAGTTTAGTCCTCAGAAAAAATTCACTTCTTTTTGGTTGCATTTTGAGTAATTTTTAGGAGGAAAGATTTAGGATCATAGAGCTTTTGAAAGGTGAGAGTTCTTCCAGCCTATTCATTTATCAGTAAGCAAACCCATGGACATATGCATGGCATCCACTGGCTTTCCATATAACTGTTACTACAACCTGGGGCAAGCAGTACATCAGGTTGATGTTCACATGGTTTACTGTACTGTGAGTTCTAAAATTCTTTATGTCTAGATCAGAAACCTATTTTTTAGCAGAATCAAAGATACAGCAACAGATTGTTATTATCTTGTAAGGAAACTAAATATCAAATCCCAGACATAATAGAATGAACTGAACTTTCTGTCTGAACCTTACTATAAGTGTTAAGGTCAATGAAAACTACTCCCACTCCTTTTATACCAAGCCTTTTTTTCAAAGCCAATGATTAGCTGTATCCACCTTGAAGAACATCTCTTGTGAGTGTCAGTTCTTTCCTTTTCTAATTTAGAAACTTTGTGATTTGGAAAATGAGATGTTGATATTTGAGTGAGTTATTCTGTTATAATTTACTCAAAATATGTGAAAAAGAATTTAGTCAATATGTTCACAGTAGAAAATTCTTAAATGAAGGCATGGAGAGATTATATAGTATTGAGTTGGTAATAACTAGAATTTTGAATAAATACATCTTTGTAAAAATTCTCCTTTCCAAAAGGACTTGCTCTTCTAAATGCAAAATTGAGCAGTGACATGTGTGCTCTTTGAATCAGTAAACACTAGACAACTTGAGGTCTTAAAAAAATGTCTGAAGTGCTTCCTCATTGCTGGTAAGGCTGTGTGGTCTTGACTCCTGCTGTTTACCACCCACTGGTCAATCAATTACAGGCAATCATCAGAGTAGCAGCAGTAACCATCAAGCAAGTTGGTGTATGGTTTAAACTGCCAAACCATGGGTTTTCTATGAAAGGCACAGTCCCCAAAACACACAGATTACATTTCTATATGGAATCTGTGCTTTATTGTCTTCATCACAAAACATTTTTTGAAGAGTAAAATTCAATTAGAGACAGATTATATTTTTATTTTTATTTTTTTTTGAAAATATGTAGCTGTGTCTCCACAATTTCCTGAGCATCTCCAAACAAGTGATGATAAAGGCTTGCCTTCTTCCCTGGAAGGTATAGATGCTTTGTTCAAGTTTCTGATTCTGAGGTGAGATTTTTGTTTTCTTACTGATTTCCTTCATCTTACCTTGACATTACAATGCATATTCAAGGTGTATAATATAAAAAAGGGTCTTTTCAGTTCTGAATCTAGTAATCATTTTGACTCACTATTGAAAGATAGCTTCAGATTTCCAGTTACATGCCTAGTAGATTATATGCATACACATACATATGCATTTTCACACACATGCAAATACATATCCACACATGCACACACACAACATTTACTTCCATGTTATTTGGTGAACTTTATGCTTAAATATTAGTTTTAATATGCTCATATATCTATTCTAAACTTCTAAAGCATGTATTTCAAAGGTTAATACACTGACTTCTTATTTCTGTTATATAATATCTATTAAGTTCAAACTATTGCCAAGCCTTATGGGAAATCAAGACAGGACTAATATTGTCGTTAGAGTACAGAATCATGGAATTAGGAAAGCAAAATAGCACATGAGCACTATGCTAGGTCATATAAAATTGTATATATATATGGAGAAATCAACAAGACAATGTAAAATTTAGACGGACAAGTGTCTCTTCTGGCTTTGAAAGCGATGAAAGTTTCATTAAGAATGATACTTGAAGCTAGAGTTCAAGGGTTGGTGATGAACCTAGCCTGAATATTTTAAAATTATTTCATATTTGATTTGTTTATTATAGCAATACTAGCCACAACTTTTGTATTATTTTAATTATATTTGCAGAAAAACATCTGGTAAATACAAGCTGCTTTTAGCTTAAAGTATGTCAGGCATCCCATAGAATTCTATCACTCTGGTTCTGAATTTTCAGACACTTTAATAATGCTTATAGAGATGAACATTTGCCTTATGCCACAGTACTCACATACATGTATATTCAACTAAATCAAAATTTTGATGACACAGTATTCATACCCATTGCACAAATTTTGTTCTCATGTTCACTGAGTTACAGCTCACAGTGAAGCAAGAAAATCCAAACTTTGCAATTTGACAAATTTGTGTATGGGGATGTACAATATTATAGCCTTGTTCAAGATGTAGTCTCAAGATGGTTGCCTCATGTTACTGTTACGGGAAAATCAGAGACCACCAGCCAAAGTCAGGTGAGGAGAGGGATTTAATTTTACACTAGTGGACTGACCCACGATCCTTCTGTAAAGGAGCCAGTACCCCCCTCCAGTTTTAGGGGTTTATATTCATGTGAGGAAGTACAAGTAAAAGACAGAACAGCACATAGGTAGCAATGAAGTAAAAGGTACATGTGATAATCAAGCAAGGTAACTGTATGGCTGCAGGGGTTACAAAGACTTCCTTCCAGGTCGACCATAGGAGGCAGGATGGAGGAAGACTTCAGCTTATCTCCCCAGTCTCATCTCTTGTCTAGGAGATCTTCCCGCTCCAAAGTTCTTAATTACTATCACATTGCAAAAGCTTTCCACCTCCACAATATTATCTTATGTTCAACACCCACAGTAGTAAGTTAGCATTTGTAGTTGTGTCAACATAGATTGCTTTTGCCTGATTTTGAATTGCATGATCAATGCATGTGGCTTCTTTCTATCAATATGAGTCAGAGCTGTGTGCGTATAGGGCTGTACAACTTGCTGCTTGTTCAAAGTCAGGCAGAGGTGATGCTTTAAGGTCTTCTCAAGCCTTTCCTGAGTGTGTACAGAGCCCCAGAAACATTTGCTGCCCTCTTGTATGCAGGTGGCCTTCTTGCCTCCCAGGGATGTATCACAACTTTCCTAGTACATCACATGTCCCAGCATTTTATTTTAAGCTTTTGTGTTAGTGTACTGTTTGCCACAATCATTTTCTACTGCTTCAGGCATCTTTGATTTTCAGCTCTGCTACTGATTGCTTTTAACAATTATTTCTAGAGAAACGGCAATGTGGTCAACTAAGTCAGCCTTATGAGTGGATTCTTCCCAGTAATCAGATGTGGGAAATAATGACAATTATCTGGGATTGTGCTTTGAGGGAGTTCAACCTTTGGCCTCAGTGGGTTGTCTTGATTGCTCAGAAACTGCTGAATTCTCTTTGAGTATGGCTTTTGAATTCCAAGTCTACCGCAGGTAAGATGAAGTGATAAGAGTAAGGCAAGTTAAACTGTGGCAAGGTTCACTGTTTTTAACCAAGATTCAGCCAGATCCTTATTTACTGTAAGCCTTTGTTCAATTTTCAGAGTCCTGAGAAAGCCCTTCTGACAATTTCACCATTGCTCTCACTGATTCCCTGGAGGGAAGAACTTTTAGAGCTCTTATTCTGCTATATTCACTGACATTTTCTTATTCTCAATACTATAATATCTTAAATTGCTTTTATTGAAACGTTGATACTACCATTATCCACTAAATTAATTTCATAGACAACTCATGGGTGGGTTGTGGTCCACACATTTAAAAGTCAAGGCTCTTCATTTTTAAAAAATATTTTATTTATTATTTTTATTTTATGTGTATGAGTGTATTGGCTGCATATATGTAAGTGCTCCCATGTCATACAATGCCTGTGGAGGTCAGAAGAGTGCATTGGATCCCCTGGAACAAGAGTTACAGATGGTTGTTAGCCACCATGTTGGTTCTGGGATTCTCTGCAAGAATCTAGAGAAAGACCTGTTTAGGCTTTATTGCAATAATTAAGTTTTTGTAAAATTTTTTTAAATTTCATTTTTGTGTATTTCATACAGAACATCTTAATCATCTTTACATACCCTTCCCCATTGGTACTATCCCATAGTTCCTCACACACTGGAATTCATACTTTCTGTCATTTGTGTTAAAGCCTATTGTGTCAATTTACTGTCTCCAGATGTCCCTCAGTGCGAGTTCATCCATTGAGGTCTAGTCAGTCTATATAGAGTCCCTCCCTTTAAGAAGATGAGCTCTTCCTCACTCAGCAGTAATCAGCCCCCAATGATTCTTCGGCTAAGATTGGGACCTACAACCTATTTCCACAGCTCTTGGTGACTTTTTGTCTGCTTGAGTTTGCATAGGTGTTGCGCATGCTGACATTATTGCTGTAGGTTCATATGAGCAAGGTCCCAGGAGTCTAAAGGACTCTATTTCCATTTGATCAGGCACCTCCTCCCTGGCTCTTACAATCTTTCTGCCCCCTCTTCTGCAATGGTCCCTGAGCCCTGAGTGGTTAGAGTTTAACATAGAAGTCTTGTCCAAGCACCCACTCTGTAGACTCTTATTTTCTATACTTTGGCCATTTGTGGCCTTTTGTATTCCTGGACCTCTGTTGCATGAGGGAGCTTCATTGATGAGAGTTGAAAGATGCCTTGGTGTTCTCTTTACCACTTATTCTATGTTCCATGAGCCTTAGGTGGAGCCTACAGTACAGGTTGCACTGTAGATGTGCCGCTTAGATTTAGGCAATTCACAGACAATGTCTGGTTTGTGACCAGCTGTGGAACTCTGTTGCAAAAGAAGCTTCTTTGATGAGTGGTGACTAGGATATATTTGTCTGTAAATATTAGAATTATATTTTACACATGGTAAGAAATTACATTGTCTAGGATGAGACAGCCTTGGGGGTTTCTCTAAGATCTATGACCTCTCCAGCCATGTGTATATGGCTATGTTTACAGTACCACATATGAGCTTCCTCCCACTGTGTGGACTTTAATCCAATTAGGTAGCTGTTGATTACCCCCAAGATAAAAGTGCCATACTGTACCAATGTTGTTTACTCTGCTGGTCATTGTTGTGGTTATTAGACCTTAAAGTTTGGATTGGACCATTGATTGATGTTCTCACTTAGCAGTTTGCATAGTGCTCTCTAAAGGTATGAGAGCTAGCCTTCAGGGGAGGTGGCTTCCAGGTCAGTTCCAGCTCCATTGCTCCAAGTCCTGTGTCCGAAGTGTGTCCCTATTTTCAGCAATAGGGTCTTATCTTCATGTTCTGGGAAGAAATCAAGGGCTGTGGCAAACACCTGTGTAATTTTGGGAGTCTCTTGGACTACCCTGGGGAACAACTCAAAGGAAGGTTTCT
Source organism: Nannospalax galili (assembly GCF_000622305.1). Classification (NCBI taxonomy): domain Eukaryota; kingdom Metazoa; phylum Chordata; class Mammalia; order Rodentia; family Spalacidae; genus Nannospalax; species Nannospalax galili. The sequence goes on along the minus strand of NW_008343216.1, from coordinate 2,321,925 downwards.
CCTGTTTGGCACCGTTTCTTGTTATGTAGCCTTCAACTTTATAGATGGACTCATGTAGAGATACTGTATGCGTAAATTTTCAGTCGATTTTTGGACTAACATGAGTACCTCTGTTTTTTTACACTAGGCATTATTTATCTCTCTCTCCTCTCTGTCTCTGTCTCTCTTCTAGTTTTATGGAAGGGTTTTACATAGTTTTAATACAAGGAGCCCACACTTTTGTAAAACACAAATGTGTGTGCAACATCATGTCTCTAGGGTAGGAAGAACTTATTAGCATACAGAAAAATAAAAACTAGAGTGTGTTGCATACTAGGGAATAAAGTAAGTTCTCATCTACTGTATTTACCAGGATTACTATACAGCAGTAAGCAAATTTAAGTCTGGTTTAATCTATTCGTACAAGCTGCCTCAAGTTTCTACTTCAATTTTTGTACACAACTTTTATGGACTGAATTGTATAACACCCACAAATTCTTATGTTGAAAGTGTAACCCCAGTACTTCAAATATGACTATATTTGGTACATGATCTTGGCCATATGGGAGGGCACTTCTACAATATAATTAATGTTCTTGTGAGAAGAAATGACAAAGACCAAGACACAACATAGAGAAAAGACCATGTGAAGATAAAGGGAAGGGGTCATCTAAAGCTAAGGGGAGGGGTCTCAGAGGAGCCAAGCCTGTGGACACTCTTATCCTTGACCTCTACTCCCCAGAACTGAGGGAAATACGTTCCTGGCTTAAGCTACACAGTCTATGATACTTTCATGTAGCAGTCCTAACAGACAGAAACTTGTGTGTATGTGTTTGGGTAAAATTTGCCCATACCTCTTTTTCATTTGTTTTACCATTTAGTCAAAATGACACTATTTTCAATAAATTGCTATAAATTAGCAATATAAAACCCTAACCACTCCTTGTTTTTTGCAAATACCACAACCACCACTCACCATTTGGTGACAATTACTGCAGTTTTTAAGTAAATGACTATTTTTATCTCCTGACTGGAGTTTTCTTCAGTCTTGATTACTTTGTAAATCATGTACAAAATGTTTGATCACAAAATAAGCTGAGATAAATTTGTCTTTCTAGCTCTCCTTTTCCCTGTCCTTGAGACACAGCACCTTCAATCATTTTGCTGTAGGTCAGGCTGCAGGCTTCACTTGGAAGCAGGTTGTTGTTAGAGGTGTAATTCCTTTTTTACTGCTTGATCAGTATTTTTGAGCTGCTGAACCTTAATACCACCAATTCCAAGCCCAATTGGATGTAGTAAGAGGGGATCATTTCCCTGGTTTGATCTAGTTAAGTGGTTTTAACCTTATTTAAGTAGAGAAGCTGTGCAAACCATGTGTCCACTTGTAGACAGAAGACAAGATAAATAGAGGCTTACCCACCTTTGACTTTGACCTGTAACCTGCCGTGCTGTTTCTTATGAATGCTCAGGTTGGAAAATCTATAAATCTCAACTACACTATAAAGAACTGCATGTTTGCCCTATCTTTTCTTACTTAATGTGGAGATTTTTGTAAGTAAAATTATTTAAAAATGGAAACATTTGAAACATAATTTTATCTTTTAAAGCCATTTTCTTCAACTCATTGTTTAGTTTGTGTTTCAGTGGGAAAACAGTCTTCATGTTGCTTTAAGATGATATTTTCCCTTTTGTATCATCTTGATTTATGTTTTTTTTTCTTTCCTTAATAAGTCAGACAAGTTATGAGCAGTGGATGTAAAAGTTGGCAGTGTTTAAAGGGCATCATTTCCACGTGTCCAGATAGATACTCTAGAAGTGAACTGTACCAAGAAATGGAAAATAAGCATGTCAGAAAACTATTAAGCTTTTATTAAACACTCTAAAACTTTAGGCACTAATTTATAACATTTGTATTGAGCAAGTGTGAGCTGTTAGTTTAAGAATTGACATTTACTATTGTGGTTGGCTATGACTATGAACTAAAAAGATAAATGTCTGGGTTTGAAATATTTCCTATATAAATAAACTTTGATTAAAAACATTTAAAGAGGTAATATAAATAAATCAGTAACAAACAAATTACTTCATAATATAGCATCTGGGACTTGGAGAGGGTATTTTCTTTGTTACCACAGCAACAATTATAGGTAATGGAGAGAGAATGGAGTATAAATGGCTTTGTTTTGATATTTAAAAAATAGGAATCTGGTTTAATGAGTCATTCAGACTTGAAAAATCAATAGGCATCTGGAAGAGAGCTTCTACTTTTTGATTCCACTTTCCTCAGTGATAGCTTAGGACTTCACTCCCTCTGAAGCCCTCCAGCAACAAGGAAGTCCACTGGCTGTTTCTGTTATGATAAGCTCTCAGGAGGGGACAGGGGATTGCCCTCTTCACAGTGGCTACACATCAATCAGAGTCTGAAGATCCAGAGACACCCGATGCACTCTCAGAACAGTGAACTGAATGGCATCCTGTCCATTTTCCCCACTCTGAGATAAAAAACAATTTTACCAGGTATGGGAACCCTCAATCTATTTTGACCATTTGTGCTCTATTGGAAAAAATGGAGCACTGAAAATCCACTGAAACATTCCAGTCCAAATGGAAATGAAAAAAAATCCAGGCCCATTGTTGTAGTTCACAGGATTCATAGCTAGATAAGGTTGAGGATCATCTTTTTTTCCTTCCAGTAGCATGATAGCCCCTTCCAATACTTTGAAAGCTAGCTAGTAGAGCTGAGGTTCTAAAGTCACCACCACCTTGATTTCTCCTCGTTTGTTGTTTTACAGCCTATGAATGTAGTATCTTCAGAAATAGGGTCTTATTGTTCAGTTCTAGTGGGTAACCAAGAACAGGGGCAATGGCCAGTAGTGTTTGAGGGTCTATAGAACCCCTGGTCAACAAGTACACTCCTGACACTGGAGTTTTATTTTGTTAGCCTATAATGTCCAGAAAGGACAATATGCTCTTGTTATACGGTAACTCCACTAGTGCAATAGTGGCACAAATATTATAGAAGTAATGAATTATTCTCTAATTGGATTTAAGGTCCAATTCATAGGCTGGAACCCATACCTGACAGTGATAGTAGGTTTAGGAGCCTGAGGCTAGACAGTTTACAGGACATAAGGGAGAGCCCAGTACTAGTTTTCTACTAAATAGTTATAGTTTTAAACTGACTCCTAATGACTTATTTTCATACCAATAGATTAATGCATCTCTCAAGCCTCACCAAAGAAGCCTCTTTATGCAGCAGATGGCGATTAAGACAGAAACTTACAACTGACCAATATGCAGATAACAAGAGACTGTAGAATGCTTATCCCTGAATAGGACACCTATATCAAACTTCTGCCTCCCAAGGCTCAAGGATCATTGCAGAACAGGGGACAGAAAGATTATAAGAGTTAAAAGTGGTGGATGAACACAAGCAAATACTTATTCTTATGAACTCACAGCAATGGTGACAGCATGCACAAATTCCATGCAACCTCAAACCAGACAAAATTACAACATAGACATGGGGAAGTGGGTAAGAAACCTCAACCCAACCTAAAGGACTGATGACTGCTGTGAGGGGGAGTCTTTTTCAAGGATGTGACTCTTGATATGTTAAACAGACTCCAGTGAATGGATCCACACTGAAGGAAATTTGAGGACACAAATTAGACTCTACAGGCCATAATATATATGTGTACACATGCATTCCCCCCTCACACACACACACACACACACACAAAACAGAATGCATTAAATTGATTTAATTGGGTGGGGGACTGTAAGGCGAGGTACGGATAGGGGAGGGTGTCTAAATACCTTCAAATTACGTTGTATGAAAAATCTCAAAAATTCAATAAAAAAAGAAAAAAAAAGAAAAAGAATCCAGAAAACAAATATGCAGACCTTCAGATAATTTAGCACTGGGTTTCTTGATTTGATGCACATATCTGAGTTTTCAAAGGGCCACTTGCTTCAGCTTGAATTGTGTTCAGCAGAGTACTAGCTGCTGAGAAGGACGTCAAAGAGGCAGTGGGCAGAGAAGAGGCACTTTCTCCATGCAGTGCAAGTTTCGCAAGCCTAGCAAAAAGCACAGCATGAAGTGTAAGATTACGCTGAGTGGACAAGGGAAGACAATTTGACTTGAGGGGCTGAGTCTATGCATTTATTTGAAAAGACAGTGCACCAAACGCCTTTGCCATCTCTTCCAGCTTTTGCATTTGCAATTCACTGGATGTATGAATGTAGACATTAAGAAAGGGGTAAAAGTGGTAGCTAATTATGAAAATTTGATTTTAAGATGGGTAAGAGTGCAATTTGTGGTTTAAGGCAAGGCAATATTTGCACTGGTATCCAGAGAGATAAGAGGAGAGAAGTAAAAAGGTAGATGCGTATGCAGGCAGTGGAGTCACTGGGAGAACAGGGTGGCAGTTAAGTGGAACAGTAATACATCTTCAGATTCAGGGGAGCCTTGAAATACAAGCTGAAGAGCTTGGATCAACTCCACAGGAAACCAAGTCCCATGACAGATAATTTTCATCCAAAAAGGGAGGTGGCACAAAAAGGGCATTTTTGAAAATTATGCAGAATTGGTAAAACAAAGGTAAATGGAGTGGAAACACAGAGATCAGCTGGAAGGTTATTGTAGAAACGAGATATGGACAACCAGAGTCAAGCTAAGGGCAGTGGGGATGGAAAACAAAGGAAAAGGTGAATTGGGTGTTACTAAAAGTATGGAGTTTATAGAAAAATGAAATTGATATTGATAATACAGAGGCTGGATGATACTCAACTCAAACTCTAGCTGTTTAGCTCTTTTGTGGTCACACCTATACAATGGATCTCTTTGTTTTGTTCTCTTAAGAATTTTAGATTTAAAATGGAAAAGATTTTTAATTTGCAGAAAGAAGCAACTGACTCTGATTGTAAGGTCAACAAGGGTTCAACAGGTGATTGGATATTTTAAAGAAATCTAAGTACTCTAGAACAGGAAACTGATCACCAAGACAATGAGACGATGTTCCTGGAACTTGGGTTTTATTTTGGTAGTCTTTTTTTTTTTATTTTTAAAATTTTTAATTTTTATTTTTTGATGTGTATGAGTGTTATGCTTGCCTGTGTGTAAGTGTACCTGTGTTGTGCAGTGCCTGTTGAGGACAGAAGAGGGTGTCCAATCCCCTGGAGTTACAGAGTTACAGATGGCTGTTAACCACCATGTGGGTGCTGGGATTCGAACCTGGGTCATCTGCAAGAACAGCCAGCGTGCTTAACCACTGAGCCATCTCTCTAGCCCCTTAATTGGTAATTGTAACTAAGACTAATGGAGTGGTCTTTCCCCCTAGGATTTCTTTATTTTCGGTCTCATTTTCCCCTTCTGATAAACTTGACTGCTTGTTTGATTTCAGTTCTCAAGTTTGGGAGCAGGGTTTGTTGCAAGGAAGGTCAGGGTCCTTTAGCTCCACTGGAGACAAATGAAGAATAACTCAGTCATTATGACTCTGAAGGGTCTAGGGCACCTTCCTCTAGCTGGAAGCTTGCAATTATAAAAGAAATGGTCCCAAGCTTTGTAGTTTCAGACTTTATGGATTCTACACTTCAAGCTCACTTAAAGGACCCTGCTCTAACTGGACAAAAGAGGCACTTCCTTCATTACCTTTATAATAAAGACTTTTGCTACTTAAAAAAACACCATCAAGTTCATGCCAATAGCTTCCAGTTTATGTCTGTAGCTACTGAGTCTCACATTAACTTCAGGCTTATGTATTCACTTATCTTTAGTGGAAATAATTACTTAAATTACTTACAGACATCTCTGCATTAGTGTGTCCAAAACCAAGCTTCATTGACTAACCAGCCTTTACCGAACACCCACCCCCCAAACACATCTTCTTTCTCTTGGGGTTTCTTCTGTGGCCACACAATTTTAGTATGAGTAACATTCTCAACTGTCTGTCTCCTTCTCTCACTCCACTAACCACATTTGAATCAACAACTCTAGGAATTTTCTTCCTAAAGCTCTTCTTGTACTCAGACGACCACTAATATTTTAACATCAACTGTCCCTTATCTATGCAGTCAGTCTTCCGTTTCTCCTTTCCAAAATCTGTTCTGTGAGTTACAATTAAGTCTTTTTTTATTTTTATTTTTATTTTTTGGTCTTTTTGAGACAAAGTCTTCCTGTAGCCGCAGCTGGCCTGGATTCACTATGGAGACCAGGCTGGCCTCAAACTCACAGAGATCCACCTGCCTCTGCCTCCCGAGTGCTGGGATTAAAGGCCCGCGCCACCACGCCTGGCTACAATTAAGTCATTTTTATTTCTTTATTTCCTTAGGAGAGAATTTAAGCCCCTCAAGTCTGAGTTGGAAGATTTCCTTCCTGGCTCTCTTCTGACTTTTCTGGCTACATTCTTCCCCTCTGTTTCCTTCACACTGTGTTCCAGCCTTTCTTAAATTGTTTCTTCCATACATTTTGCTACTCTCTGCTAGAAATCAGTGCAACGAAGTCCTTGTCTCCCCTAGGAGACACCATTTGGGATGCAATGGGATGCTTCCATTGGAGATGATGGTTTTCCAGAACAGCCTGATATGGTTGTCTCACTCTCTTGTCAATGCCTGTCCCCACTGCATTTGGAAACAAGTTGCTGCACAGTCTCTGGCTCTTTACCACGGTCTGAGGGAATGATGGATCCTGCCTTGAAACAACCTAGATACAATCACAAAGAGGAAGACTGAATAACACCACAGCAAGTGATTAAAAACAATCCCATATTCTGGAAGCTGTCTCCTGGTTCCTGCCACTGTGGCTTCTATTATCCTGGCTCTGTTAGTTTATGGGTTTCTGGCTGCTCCCTCTGCCAGCTCACTTTGGCTGTCATTGGCACACTACATGTATGGCAGTCTCTGTCCCATTACTGAGCTCCTCTGTGGAGCTGCCAGGCTTTGGTCAGAGGCTGCAGGGGCACTTTGCAGCTGGTCCAAACATTTGGGCCTGTGTTTGGGATGCAGGTTGTTACAGTGGGCACTTTCTCCACTTTTTCTTCCCTGACATGATGCATACTAGTTGATTTGTAGTTTTATTTCAGACTAGAGGTAAAGAGACTAGGAAACACTTTTTACCAGCCAGGGAAAAGATTCTACATCTGATCCTATATTACACAATCATGCATATCCCCCAAAGGAATACGTTTCTTAGGTAAAATATATACAATTTCAGCTAGAGATACATCCTAAAACTCAAAGCTGAGATGATTGAAACCATAGAAAAATATCCTGTAGAACATGGAATTTCCCGTCAGCTCATTTGCTAATAAATGTTCTCCCACAAGATCCTAGATATTTGTTTAGAAAAGAAACTAGTAACTAGTCAGTAAATAACATAGTCTCTCTGAGTCACTGCTGCTGGGTTAGAACCAAATACAGAAGTTCTTAAGCAAATAAAGGGAGAACATTCTCTCATGGCATTGGAATTGGACTCATGGAATTGGACCCAGACTGATAAACAAACCTGCAATCTCTACAGCTTCAGGCCACAGCCCAACTACCTTTCTTCTGTCCATTTTCTTTGTAGTTCAGGGACTAAATACATAGTATCACCTTCCTAAAGAAGCAACATCTGTCGAACGGCTGGAGGCAAACCTTGTCAAGCCTTGCCCCCTCACACCCAGCCAATTGCACACCACCACAGACGGGGGTTCTTATTTTAATCATCTCTCTGCACTCCACAACAGTGACTTTTCTTCCCTGAGGGATGTCAGTTGGATTGTGTGTTTGTTTACCCAATCATCAGTGAAATGTCCCCAATTTCTTCACCAATATTATCTGCTCAATTCTGAAAATACTTCTACTAGGAAAGTAATTTTGAGATATCCAATTTCCTTATAAATGATGAATCAGAATTGAGGTAAATTTCTAATCTTATTTCTTTTCACATTGAGAGTCTGTAGGTGAGGTTTGATTTCACTTTGGAGGTGCTAGGGGATAACGAGTACACAATTATCTTTGTAGCTGTATCCATTTTAACTGTGTAAGAGAATTCTCTGTGTCAATATAAAACATATTTCTTTTCTTTTACTTATTATTAAATTTTTTGATTGATTTTATTTTAATTTTATGCATATGAGTGTTTTGCCTACATGTGTAAGTGTACCATGTGCATGCAAACCTGTGGAGGCCAGAAGAGGGCATCTGATCCCTTGAAACTGTACTTAGGGCCAGTGGCTAGCCACCATGTGGGTACTAGGAACCAAACCTAGGTCTTTGGAAAAGCAGTCAGTGCTCTTAACCAAGGTGCCATCTCTCCAGCCCCCTGTATTATTTTAAAATAATTTTTATTTAAATTTTTTTGCATAAATAAAATTACTAACACTTTAAGAAAAGGTATTTTAAGTAACTTTTTTTTCATTTCTATTTCCACAATGCCTGACATATAGCAGGTACATAATGAATTCTGTGCTGCTCCGAGTAATATCCAAATAACATTATGCCACAGTCCTTTTAAATCAATACAAAAATCATCTCAGGTTCTCTGCATACTTCATTGCAGAAGCATTTTCAGTCAGCATAACTTTTAAATGAGTCTTTAATATAATTTCACTTTCTGTTTTTCAAAGATTTTATGTTTTATTACTTTCAAGACACCACCAATGACTTTGCAGCACACCGAGTCTTGTTTGATTTTCTGGCATCTGTGAGGATCCCTCTTTCAAAGAATAATTTTTGTTAATTCTAAGCTAGGGAAACGATTAAGAACAAATGGCTGAGGTATGTAGTAACTTATATATGATGGCTGATTCCAGTAATGGTTGTGATAAAAATGCTTAAAAGTTTGGGAAGATAACTTAATTATATTCTTTTCCAAGATTTTTCAAGCTGACAAATGGCATCATTACAGCCTAGTATTGGTGATAAGCTCCATTCACCTTTTAGAACAGACCCCATGAACAAAAATGGCACAGATGCGTTTATCCTAAGAACTGCATCTGGCCCAGGCAGAATCTCTTTTTAACGGTAATTGGCATGTAGCTAAGGCTGGAACAGCAGATGCTGCTTTGCAGTTTAGGGGATCTGCTCTAAAATCTGCTGGAAACATGGCCTTGCAGTGATGGCTGGGCTTCTGTACCTGGCCAATTCAAACAGAATCTGAGCACTCTAGTCCTCTTCTAGGCCAGCCCTTACATCTCTAACAAGACAGGAGTCTGTTGGAATGTGTTGTTGCTCTTGGCTTTCAAACAAAACACAATCGACAAAGCTTTCCTCTCTGTAGATGGAAATGTGGGAGGATTTTCTTTTCATCATCTCTGGTTGACTAAAAATTAAGATCAGGTGAAAATAATATTCATATTGCCTGTTCACCACTGGTTTTCTTCTCCAATTCAGGAAATGAACAAAGAAGTAGCATGCTATTCTCCAGAAGGTTTTGCTTTGGTTGTGGAGCAGTGCATAGGTCTCAGAAGTGTTAACCTAACTGTGGGACAGCCAGGAGATGAGTAGTAAGGAAAAGAAACACAGGAGACCAGGCGACCACCCAGCCTGCCTCCTAAAGCAGCTAGTAGACCTTCACATGCCCTCTACACCTGTAGGACAGAGAGGGAGTTTATTTAAAGAACTGAGAATTGTGCTCTCAGAGGCCCTGCCCCATCACTAAAATGAATCACTGGGCTCTTTCCTCAAATTTAGTATACTCTCTTTTGTCAAAGAAGACCAAACGAACTGAAAACTGAACTAACCGAAAAGAAGCAAATCTTGACTAGCATATACTTTTAGCACCTCCAATGTATTCATCAAACTCTTCCAAATACTCCTTTATACACCTAAATTCTATATTTATATCTTGTATTTAAAATGTTTCTAAAGGTTTTTCAGATCTTTTGATATTTATATTATTTTTCCAGCATTCCTTTGGATTGTTATAGACCTCATCTTATAAATGAAGTTGTTCTAGAGACCAAAATGTTAGTCTATCACTTCAAGATCACACAGTAAAGTAGGATAGAGTCAGAATAATAATAATAAGCTTTCTTATGTCATAAGAAATATTAAAGATATTACATATTGTGTTATATGCATGACAGAATTCTGACTTTCTAAGACAATGACATTTTTATTTGACAAAAATAGCTTTAAATTTTCTAGGATAAATTCTGTGTTTCTCAGTTTTTCTTATTACCTGCTCCTCCTCCCCATCTGCTCTTTGCTTGAAAACTGTGATTGCATGTGCCAGGCCTGATCAATAGAGAGTATCTTCTTGCTGTTAGCAGCAGATAAGAGAGGAATTTTTACAATAAACAGGGAGGGTCACTGGACTGTGAAAAGGCTTGATATACTTTAACTCTCCAGATTCCTCCTTTCTTTTTAGAAATGACAGTCCTGAGTGTAGAATGAGATAAGACAGACTGAGAACACAGACAGAAGAAGTAATTGCTACATTTCAATAATGTCATATGTTCTGATGTTCTGACTCCCTTTCCTCTCTCACTGTGACCAAAAAGAGTTAGGGTGGAAAGGAAGTAGAGAGGAGGACTCTAGGGATGAGGATGCACAATTGCAAAAAAAAAAAAAAACCTTTAGGATAAAGGCTTTAGAACTGATATTAATCAGCTACCTGATTCTTATCTACATAGGTGTCTTACTTAGCAATCTCTACTATTAACGACAGCGAAGGACCCTATCTTACTAGCCTTGCTTTCTCTTTGTAACTTTTCCATGTTCCCATGCTGGTGCTCTAACACCTGTCCTGAGCATGACTAGGCCATGTCTTCTAGGCCTGATCACAAGACTGAGTCTCCTGGATACTAGTTATTCTACCAGTCACCTCTTGTCCTGTGGAGGAAGGGCAAATGATTTGCCCCTAAGCACCTGAAAAGTCCCATATTGCCTTCTATCCTTAGACTTGTTTTTAAAAATAATTGATTGAGAATTTCATACATGAATATAAGGTGTTTTGATCAAATCCATGTCCAATCCCCCCCTCCAACTCCTCCCATACCTCCCCATCACTTTTTTTCTGATAACTTCATATACTCTTTCTTCTTCTTTTCTTTTTTATGGAGCTTTTTGCTACTCTATTACCCTCTCTGAAGAGGTAACCTTAAAATCTTTTAAGGATTAGATAAAAGCTCCCAAATATTTTAGACATTTTTGGCCTTTGGAATGGAGTATGTTGCTAACAGGCCCAAGGACATTGTGACTTTTAGCCAAGAAACTGGCTGCTTTTTGGGGGGGTCTTTTTACCCTAACTGCCTAGCCAATTCCTACCTCCTATTCTTATCATGCCATCCTCTGAAGAGGTTACCCAAATTACCAATAGGAAATCGGAATACAGGCCACTCTGGCTTCTTCCATGCTGAACAGGGATGCAGGGTGAGGCAACTGGAGTACCCCTTCAGTGGGTCTATTCGGAAGACTACCAAATTTCCTAACTCTTCTCTCTAGGGGGAAAAGAAAATCCTTGAATCATGAATAGGAGATGTAAAGAAGTAAAGGCAAGAGTAATTAGCATTACAAGTTCTAGACAGGGAACTAGAAAAAAAGTCAGAACAGGGCAATTTTCAAATGTTCATATGAGAGTCCATTGGAATTTCTTGACAAGAGCTTTCCAAAGCATCCCTCTATTGGGTTCCTCCTCATTTTTCTTTTGTCTGGCAAGGCTGGACTCTAGAGTTATGGATTCAGGATTTGCTTTAAGGTATTTTGATAGCTGCTGGAGTAGTTAGAATTGGTGTCAGTTCTCTCTCAAAGGCTTTGAGATAACTAAGGGGTTGCTGAGGTGTATGTATGACCTGATGGTATGCACAGTGGAAAGCCTTTACCCAGCATGGGTCATACCTTCTCTTCCTAGCCTTCCACAGATTGTATACTTTAGCGCTCTCCAAATCCAGGAGACCACATGTGATTAAGGCCAGTTGACTGGGAAGAGTGGCTGCATACTCTGGTGAGGGTCCAATGACCCTGCTTGGCCCTCCTTTAATGAATGAGCGCAACCATCAACAATCCCAATTGTGACGACATTTAGTGATCAGGTACAGCTGAAGTTATGATGATGGTAATTATTTCATGCAGAAGAGACTGCTGCACAGCATCATCTCATTAAAAGGACATGGAATTTAAAAGGATTTAGTGCTAGGATCCACATATGAGGGAGAATATACGTCATTTGTTTTTCTGAGTCTGTGTTACTTCACTTAGTATAACAGTTTCTAGATCCGTCCATTTACCTGCAAATATCGATTTTTCATCTCTCTTTACTGCTGAATAAAACTCGGTTGTGTAAATACGCCACATTTACTTTAACCACTAGTAAGTTGAGGAGAACTTAGGTTGCTTCCATCTCTTAGCTATTGTGAAAAGAGCAGCAACAAACATGGTTGTACAAGTGTGTCTACAATAGGATGAGTCCTTTGGGTATGTGCCAAGGAGTGATATAACCGGGTCATATGCTAGGTTCATTTTTAGTTTTTTAAGAGTCCTCCACATTGTTTTCCATAGGGGTTGCGCACGTTTGCAATCCCACCAGCAGTGAATGAATGTTTCCCTTTCCCCATATCTTTGCTAGCCTTTGGTATCATTTGTTCTCTTGATTCAAGCCAGTCTGATTGGGGTAAGGTGATACTTTAGGGTGGTTTTAATTTGCGTTTCCGTAATTACTAAGGATGTTGAACACTTTTTGAGATGTTTCTTAGCTATCTTTATTTCTTCCTTTGAGAACTCTCTGTTTAGATCTTTAGTCCATCTTTTCATTGGGTCATTTGGTTTCTCGATTCTTTGTTTTTTGGGTTCTTTATATATTCTGAATGTTAAACCTCTGTCAGATGTGTCAGTGGTGAAGATTTTTTTCCCATTCTGTGGGTTTTCTCTTCACTTTTTTAATTGTTTCTTTTGCTTTACAAAAGCTTTTTAGTTTAATGAGGTCCCACTTACTGATTGCTGACCTTAATTCCTGAGCAACTTCTGTCCAATTTAGGAAATCCTTCCCTATACTTTATCTTGTAGAGTTACTGCTAATATTTTCTTCTAATAGTTTCAGGGTTTCCAGTTTCACATGGAAGTCTTTGATCCATTTGGAGCTGACTTTTGTGCAAGTTGAAAGATAAGGATCTAGTTTCATTCTTCTACAGGTGGAGATCCAGTTTTGCCAGCACCATTTGCTGAACATGCTGTCTTTCCTCTATTGTTTGTTCTTGGCACCTTTCAAATATCAGGTAGCTGAAATTGCGTGTACTCAGGTTTTGGTCTTCATTGATGTTTCATTGATCTATGTGTCTATTTTTGTGCCAGTACCATGCTGTTTTTATGACTATAGCTCTGTAGTAAACTTAGTGTTTCTCTTTGTAATCAGGGTTGCTTTGGCTATCCAGGGTCTTTTTGCTTCCATATGAATTTAAGGTTGGATTTTTCCTAATTCTGTGAAGTATGTCACAGGGATTTTGTTTGGGATTGCATTGAATCTATATATTGCTTTTAGCAAATGGTCATTTTCACAATATTAATTCTTCCAGTCCATAAGCATGGGAGGTCCTTCCACCTCCTGGTGTCGGCCTCAATCTCTTTCTTTAATGATTTACAGTGTGTTTGTTATATATGGCTTTAATTATGTTGAGGTATGTTCCCTCCAGTCCAATTCCCTCTAGGACTTTGAACATAAATTCATGTTGTATTTTGTCAAAGGCTTTCTCTGCATCTATTGAGATGACCATATGGTTTTTGTCTTTGAGTCCATTTATATGATTAATGACGTTTATTTACTTACGTATATTGAACCAGCCCTACATCTCTGGGATAAAGCCTACTTGATCATGGTGAATCATCTTTTTGATGTGTGTCTGTATGCGGTTTGCAAGTATTTTGTTGAGAATTTTTGCATTTATGTTCATTAAGGATATGGGTCTATAGTTTTCTTTTTTAGTTGTGTCTTTACCTAGTTTGGGATTTCTTTTTGGTTTAACTTTGGCGGTTCCCATAATTTTAGATATCCATCCATTTCTTTTAGATTTTCAAATTTAGTAGCGTATAAGTTTTTAAAATATTCCCTTGTAATGGTCTGGATCTTTTGGGTGTCTGTTGTGATGTTTCCCATTTCATCTCTGATTTTGTTGATTTGGATTTTCTCTTTCTTTCTTTTGGTTAACTGGCCTAAGGGTCTGTCTATCTGGTTTAGCTTTTCCAAGAACCAGCTCTTAGATTCATTCATTCTTTGTATTGCTTTCTTTTTTTCTATTTCATTAGTATCTGCTCTGATTTTTGTTATTTCTTCTCTTCTGCTGGGTTTGGGTTTCATTTGTTCTTGCCTTTCCAGCATCTTGAGCTGCAGCGTTAGGTCATTTATTTGTGTTCTTTCTAATTTTTTTTAATGTAGGCATTTAGAGCTATAAAATTCCCTCTTAGGACTGCTTTTAAAATGTCTCAGAAGTTGTGGTGTGTTGTATTGTCCTTTTCATTGAATTCCATGAATTCTTTTATTTCTTTCTTAATTTCTCCTTGACCAACTCAGTTTTTAGGAGTGTGTTGTTCAATCTCCACAAGTCCGAGTATTGACTAGGGCTTTGTCCAGTGTTGATTTTGAGCTTTATTGCACCGTGGTCCTATAAAATGCATTGAATTATTTCAATTTTTTGTATTTGTTGTGGTTTGTTTTGTGGCCCAGTATGTAGTGAATTTTTGAAAAAGTTCCACGGGGTGCTGAGTAGAAAGTGTGTTCTTTGGTGCTTGTGTGGAATATTCAAACTATGTCTGTTAGGTCTATTTGAGGTATGGTATCATTTAATTCAGATATCTCTCTCTTTATTATTTGACCAGTTGATCTGTCTAATGGAGACAGTGGGGTGTTGAAGTCCCCTACTAATACTGAGTTGGGGTTAATCTGTGTCTTGAAGTCCTGTAGTGTTGTTTTTATGAATTTGGCTGCAACAAAGTTTGTTGCATATATGTTAAGGATTGTAATATCTTCTTGGTTAATTGTTCCTTTGATCAGAATGAAGTGACTCTCCTTATCTCTTCTGATTAGTTTTACTTTGAAATCTATTTTGTCACATATTAGAATTGCAACCCCTGCTTGTTTCTTAGGGCCATTTTCTTGGAATATTCTTTTCTATCCTTTTAGCTTAAGGTAGTACCTGTCCTTAAAAGTGAGATGGGTTTCTTGCAGACAGCAAAGAGATGGATTTTGTTTCTTTAATTCATTCACTTAGGCTGTGTCTTTTGACTGGGAAGTTCAGTCCATTGATATTTAAGGTTATTATTGAAAGATGTGCACTGGTTGTCATCGTTTTGATTGCTGTTTGTGTTCTCTGCCTAATTTTGTGTTTCCTCGATTATATCTTTATTTTCTTTTGTTGCCCCTGGAGTGTAGTTGTTTCTATCTCTGCTGTCTGCATTGCTTCAAGTATTCTTTCAAGGGCTGGTATTGTGGACATATATTCTTTCAGGCTATTCATGTCATGGAAGAGTTTTCTTCCCCCCTCAACTATAATAGACATTTTTGTTGGATAAATTATTCTGGGCTGACATCTATTGTCATGTAGACCTGAAGTACTTTGGTCCAGGCTCTTCTGGCTTTCATAGTTTGCACTGATAAGGCAGCTGTAATTCTGCTGGACTTTCCTTTTTATGTGACTTGTTTTTCTTTTGCTGATTTCAGTATTCTCTCTTTGTTCTGTACATTTAGTGTTTTTACTATGATATGTCGTGGGGAGTTTCTTTTCTGATTCTGTCTATTTGGTGTTCTATGTGCTTCCTGTATTTGTATGGGGATGTCTTTCCTTAATTTCATGAAATTCTCTTCTATAATCCTGTTTAAGATCTGGTCAATACCATTAATCTGAAATTCTTCTCCTTCCTCTAATCGCATGATATGCAGATTTGGTCTTTTCATGGCGTCCCACAGCTCTTGCATATTCCATTCCTGTGTTTTTAAAAAATTTCCATAACCTTTGCTTGAATGGTCCAATTCTTCAACTTTATCCTCTGGTGTTGATATTGTGTTTTCCATTTCATTCATTCTAGCAGTGAGGCTTTCCCCTGATGTTTCAAGTTGGCTTATTAAGTTTTGCACTTCCTTTTTCATTTCTGCCTGAGTTTTCTTCAGTGTTTCTCTTTTATGAATTCATTCAGAAGTTTATCCCTGTATTCCTTTAGTTCTTTGCTTTGTTTGTTTGTGTGTTCTTTAAATTTGGTGAATTCCTTGATCATGGTTATGATGTTTTTTTAAATTCAGTGTCCTGGGTTACCTCTAGGGAGTTCTCCTTGTAGAACTCTTTTACAGGACTGGTGGAGTTTGGTGGGGAGAAAGTGTTTTGGATTTCCATTTTATTATTTTGTTGTGTTTTGGCATGTGAATTTCTTTTGTTGTTTATGATTCTTATATGAGAATTAAGTTGAAGTATGCTTCTGTTTGTATTATCGGGGTGCATAGGTCCTTTCCTTATTGTTTATGTAAAGCTGCTTGGTACAGGTTTCAGGTTCTCTCAGGTTTTGTTTTAGAGGGAAATATTGGCTTCATATCAGCTATTCAGGAGCACCTACAAAAGCCCAAGTCAGATTCCAGTCAGCTACACTCAGGCTTCTTTCTAAGGTTTGGACCCCTATTAGCAGAAAGTCTGAGAAAATTTGGGAAATTTTGAGACTCTCAGTTGGTCTGTTGCGTTCTCAGCCCCTATGCCAGAGGGAGGCCAGAACCTGGCACTCTCTGTAGGTGTGCTGAGATCACAGCTGGAAGTCAGAGCCCACCCTCTCAGGCTGTCTGTTGGCTCTCAGCCTTAGCCTACCAAACTCAGGTCTGCCCTGGGCCTTGGGAAGGGCCTCACAAAATTCCAGGTAGGGGAATGGGTATGGCACAATTAGGGGAAGCTCACCATCACGTGGAGGCAGGATCAGGGTGCTCCCAGGCAGTCGCCTTCATTTTCAGTCCCTATGCCAGAGGGAGGCCAGAACCCAGCACTCTGATGGTCTGCTACTACACAGATGGAGCCTATCCTTAGTCTTTAAATGAAGCCTAGTGGGTAAATGGTTAGGAAAATAGTGAACTGTGAAAGCAAACTATAGCCATAGTTAGTATAGAAACTGATTTTCTCTTTCTCTTTCCCTTGATGCCTGATTACCTGTCAGAATATACCACTATAATTAAAACCTGTGAAGGTAGAGGTAATATTTCTCATTTTCTGTTTTACCCCTGCTACATAGCTAAATGCTCATAGGCGAGAATGAAAGAATAAATGGTTATTTCATGAATGCCACGGAAAATAACAAATGGAATGTTCTAAGAGAGGCTCTATAAAGATATAGGTTGTTCATTTATGAATTTATTCAAAACTGTATTTTCCTGACTGTGGAGATCATAATTTTGTGACCAAGCTTCGGCTTTCATCTTGTATATGTGGCAGTTTCTTCCTCTAAAAGACCCGAGGCCAATCTTGCACAAACAACAATCTGTCAGCTTGCTGATGGCTTTTGATCAGTTCTAGCTATACCACCGGGCTTCTTATTTCTATAAAATATGCCTTTACTAAATCATTGTGACAAGCCCAGAGCGAGGGTGTTTGCTGCTAACAAAGGACCGGACTCTAAGACAAAGAAGGATTGTGCAGAGCAGAGGAGAATATTTGCATCCCAGGATCAAAGCCAATGGACTGTAACCATGCAATCATCTAATCCACTGGGCAGGACAGAGGTCACCTCCAGAGAGGAAATTTTCCATCCTTGCCAACTACAGGACAGAATAGTTGTTAAAGTGCTTGGGAATAAGACTCTAGGAACAAAGTCACTCTGGAGATTGGGCAATAACTATGGAATACTGATTACTACCTACCAAGTTCAGTTGACCAGAACACTTATTTTCTTATTTATACAGTTTATCTTGTTCTTTATGGAAAATATGTAAAATGTTTTTTTTTGTAAGATATTTATATCATGGGTTAAAATCTAAACATGTTAGTTTAGAAAGACAAAGTTGAGGCCTGTTGGAAGTAATCATCATTAGAATTTTGAAATGCTATCACATTTCTGCTTGAATTTGGACACATTTTTACATTTTAGGAATATAGGACACTTCAGAATGAAGCTGTGTGGTGAACACCTAATATCTTCTGAGAAGAACCCTTCCTAACTTAACTCCTCTATATTTTGGATTTTTCATACTTAGGCCAAGCATTAGCCCAAGATTAGTTATGAGTCTTAACATCTCGGAGAATTAGAAAGTGGAGTTTTGATTTTAAATGAGTGTTTCCAAAAATGAAGAAAAAGACGATAAATGATGTACACCTGCTTAACAATGACTGGAAAAAATTTTTTTAACACGATAGTGATTTTATTGAACTAGTATTATAAAGTGGTTATTAAACTTTGACTAAATATACCTTCAGTTAGCTTATTCAATCCATGCACGCAGATGAAGCATGTACTTTAGTGCTAGTATCTGATGGCTCAGTGAAAGTCAGAGCACACCAGTTCCTCTGATCTACATAAAAACTGAAAAGCCCCCAACTCTTGGGGCTGGAGAGATGGCTCAGTGCTCTCTGCTGTTCTTGCAGAGAACCTGGGTTTGGTTTCCAGCACCCACTTGGAAGCTAACAACCACCTCTAGCTCCAGTTCCAGGGTATCCGATGCCATCTTCTGACCTCTGAGGGCACTGCAGGACATGGGTGCACTTACATACATGCAAGCAATATATTCATACACATAAAATAAAAATAATAAAATATTTTTTTAAAACAAAACTCTTTCATGAAGTTAGAAAACAAGCGAAATGTTCATAAATAGTTGTCAAATAGACTCAGCTGTGTTGTTGATATTGTTTCGCTTGCTTCCTCTGCTCTTCCTCCAGTTTTCTGAAGTGGTTTAAAACACATAACTGCATCATGTCATTTTAGCAGTACATGGCTGACTGCATATTTATAAAAATATGCATAATTTCATATCTAACTGCAATTCTATGTTTATGTCTAATACAATTATTAATAAATCTCTGGTGTTACAGACCAGACTATATTACAGTTTTTCTATGTAATTACTCTCCAATATTAGGTGAATTTAGAGCTTTTGGGCAAAAGTAATTTAATAATTTTTATGCTAGTAAATACATTATTGCTTTTATTTTAAATTACTTTTGCCCAATTCATTTGAGAACACCTTGAAATTTCTTTCAAAGGCATGACTTAGTAGATAACAGTACTTAAAAGTTAAACACTGGTACCATGCCCGGGAATACTGTCAAAGGTCTATGTAACAAACAGGAAATTATCTGAAAGAAAAAAGGATAAGTCGTCTGGGTAATGATATAAGTAGCATTTCATTAACTAAGTACACTTTAAGAGCTGACTTCTTATGTGGGTTTGGGGCATTTAAACTCAGGTCCTCATGCTTGCAGAACAAGTGCTCTTAACCATTAAGCTATTTCCCTAGACCTTTGTTTTAAATTCTGAATTTCTGAACTTTGTTAGGCTATGAAATGAAAGAACCAGGAAGTCTCATTGCTGAAATTCAGATATCACTATACCTACCCTTAAACTACCTTCTGTAATAATGAAATGTGAACTTGTATATCAACATTTACTGATTTTCTGTTCTGTCTAATGTGGCATTTCTAAGCCACATAACATTTATACCCAAGTGAAAATAAAACAGCCTGACTCTTAGCATTCATTTTATGGCCAAGAGTGGACCCAAACTCTGAGAACTTGTTCCTTCAGATACCTCATAATACTGTGCTCCTGAGCTAGAACCTTGCTCATTCTTCTATTGAAACAGAATCTCCAGCGTGAACTAACAGAAGTAGGAGTCAGGATCCACCTTAACAGAAAATCTTGTCCTTTGATCCCTAGACCTAGAATATCACACACAGTGAAAGACCTCTCATTTGTTCCCATTGCTGCCATTGAGGTAAGAATGCTGCTTTCAGTGCTCTGATAAGTGAATCATGCACAGCCACATTCCTTTGCTCTCTTGGTGGAGGGCAGGGTTAGGGGTCTTGAGGGATTAAGGTTAGGTGCCCAGGTCACAAGAGGAGCAGATAGCTCAGTGAGCTTGTTTATTTTATGAACAGTAACTTTTTGATTTCAAGGTTAGGCAAAAGTCTAGTCCAGATTATGTTCATATTTTAAAAGTCATTCCTATAGTCTAATAATAAAAACTGTGTTTTATAAGTAGTCCAAATAAGCCAAAACTTCGGTTCTCAGGTAGCTTATAATAAATTTTAGAAAACAACACCCTGAAGCAATGGCTCAGGAAGAGTGAAACAGCTAAACCGAGTACTGACTATCTCGGTTAATGTCTTACTCGGTATCCTGAACTCACATTGCCACATGGCCGTGAACCTTCTCTGGGTAACACACTTGGCATGGCTTCTGAAGTTTATTTTTAGCTTTTCTTAATCCTTCCTGGTCCTGGCTTCCTGTTCTATGTCTGCAAGCCACTTCCACCTACAGTCTAGACATAAACCACTTGAAGTTCCTTCTAGTTCTATGATTTACACATTTGGGAAAGGATGAGGAAAAGACAGAAGGGGAGGCATATGCCTCATTTAAAGTCTGGATGAAAGTCCTTGCTCTGGAAAATTTCAAGGTTCAACGTTGTAAAACTGTCCCAGTGAAATAAGAAAAACCTTTAAAAATTCTAAATAATAATTTATAAAATAGTTTAAATCATTAAATTCGTGGATGAAATGGACTTAACATGAATGAGAAAATTCCAGAATGAAGAAAACCTTGTTCATCTATTTGCAGTAATGGAAACTGATACATATTTTTCTTTCAATTGACTTTACTTTAAGGGCTTAAGATTTAGCAGCACATTTTTACCATTAAAAGTTTTCTGTTCATCCCTGATAGAGTTAGAATATACTTTTTCTGAATGTGGTTTTTCTTACTCTCTACATTTCTTCCTTTGGCTTTTCTTACTATGTATTTTGAAGAGGAGAATAAGAATGAATCAGTATTAAATCTCATTAATTTTCTAGGAGTAATACTGTTCCAGTTTTCTTTTGGTTGTGATAGAACACTCTGACCTAAAGCAACTTAGGGAGGAAAGAGCTTATTACTGCTGACAAGTTACAATCCTTAATTGAAGGAAGTCAGGGCAGGAACTCAAGCAGGACCTTGAAGGTTGGCTTGCTTGCTGTTCCACACAGCATTATCTCTAACTAGAGAACTCACCACCAAAGAAGGAAGCATGGAGGATGCTACTTGTAGCTGGCTCACTCAGGCTCATGCTTAACTAGCTTCCTTACGTAGCCCTGGACCACCAGCTCAGGGAATGGTACCTCTCACAGTGGGCTGGGCTTTCTATATCAACTAACAATCAAGACAATCTTCCATAGACTTGCCCTCAGGCCAGACTAATCTGGGAAATCCTTTAAGTGGGAATCCTTTCTCAAGTGAATCTAGAGAATGTCAAATTGAGGGATAAAGCTAACTGGGACAAATACTTTTGGCAGAGTTTAGGTGTTTAGCATTAGTTTATACTCAGAATAGCCAAAAAATTTCCTCCGTCCATATTAAGGGTCATTTGTTGGTAACATTTTAGTGAACATTTCATTTAGATATTACCTTTGACATTCGGGGTAGGTTTACTGCCTTTCTTCTTATACGTGCATAAGCAAAGCAATTGTCACAATAGGCAAGGGGAGAAAGAGGTGGAGGAGGACATGGCAGCAGCACTGCAGAAGCAAATCACTGATAATGAAGGATTGGTTCTCTGCTCTTCTTCATCTATGCATACTATATGTGGGAAATGGGGGTGCTTTAACTAGGGAAGGAGGAGGGAAAGTTAGACAGGAAGAGAGGAGAGACAAGAATGCTTAAGTGCTGTAAAAAAAGTGGAAAATGTATTAGTTCAAAAGCCTACTGAAAATTACACATACAGTTCCTCTACATGAGTCCATGTGTATAGCTGAAGGCTATATAGCAAGAAACAGTGCCAGGCAAGTGAAACCTCCCTTCGAATTGTTGGTCAGGGTAGTCCAAGAGACTTTCAAAATAACACAGGCTATTGCTCCAGCCCTTGATGGTCTCTCAGAACTTGAAGGTAAGACCCTGTTGCTGAAGTCAGGACATACTTTGGACACAGGACTTGGAGCGGTGAAGCTAGAAACGACCTGGAAGCCTCCTCTCTGAAAACTAGCTCTAATAGTTTGGGAGGACACTATGCAAGATGCTAAGGAAGAAAACCAATCAATGGTCCAACCATCTTTAAAGTGTAATAATCACAATAATGACCAGCACAGTAAACTCTATTGGTGCAGTAGTGGCACTTTTATCTTGGGGGTAATCAACATCTATCTAATGGGACTTAAACCCTACTCATGTGTGGCATTGTAAACATAGCTAAATACACATGGCTGGAAAGGTCATAGATCTTAGAGAAAACCCTAAGTCTTTCACAT
Source organism: Nannospalax galili (assembly GCF_000622305.1). Taxonomy (NCBI): domain Eukaryota; kingdom Metazoa; phylum Chordata; class Mammalia; order Rodentia; family Spalacidae; genus Nannospalax; species Nannospalax galili. The sequence continues at coordinate 2,299,579 of NW_008343216.1, read as the reverse complement.
CCCTAGACAAATGTAATTTCTTACTGTCTACTAAATATGGATCCTTATATTTACAGACAAAGTGCCGGTCACCACTCATCAAAGAAGCTTCTTTTGCAACAAACAGAGACTATTCCAGAGTTCCACAACTGGTCACACACAGTGAATAAATGTCTGTGTGAGAGTCCCATCCCTAAGTGACATTGTAGACATGTCACAATGGACATGTCTACAATGTCATAGAACATAGTAGAACAAGGGGTAGAAAGAATAGTAACACATCTCTCAACTCTCATCAGCAAGGTTTCCTCATGCAACAGAGGGCAACGAACATAAAGGGCCACAAATGGCCAAAGTGTAGAGAATATGAGCCTGCAGAGTGTGGGTTCCTGGACAGGTCTTTTATATTAAACTTCACCCACCCAGGGCTCAGTCACCACTGCAGAAGAGGGGGCAGAAAGGTTGTAAGAGCCAGGGGAAGAGGTGCATGGCCATAATGGAACAGAGTCCTATGGGTTCCTAGGAACTTGCTCATAGTAGCTTACAGCAACAATATCAGCATGCATAAGACCCATGCAAACTCAATCAGACAAAAACCCAGCAGAAATCTGGGGAAATGGACATCAGGTCCCAACCTTAGCAAAAGAACTATTGTCAGCTGATTATCGCCAGTCTAGGGAGTGTTGATCTTCTTTAGGAGAGAGACTATCTAGAAGGCTGACAAGGCCTAGTGGATGAACATGCCCTGAGGGACATCTGAGTACACAAACATGACTTCATAGGCCTTAACATATATGACAGAATGCATGAAATCCAATAAGGGGTGCTATGGGAGATGTGGATAGGGGAAGGGTATAAATATGTTTAAGATGTTTTGTGTTAAATGTACAAAAATCAATTAAATATACATTAAAGAAAAAGACCAAATCTTCCAGTAGGATAACTTGAGCTTGGACTTCTTAGTCCAGAGAACTGAGAAATAAATGTCTGTTGTTTAAGAAACTTAGAGTACAGTATTTGATTACTACAACTCTAGGTGACAGTAAGCCCCTTCCTTATCCTGGAGATAACATTAGGAAAGCAATTTCATCTACCAGACAGAGCTCTCAATCCATTATAAGTTCATGTGAAATGAACATGCTGCTTATTCCCTTTGGACATTAAAAAGGAGATGGTTCTTTTTGCAATAAATAACAACTAACAATGAGACCCAGAACTGATCCAAATGCAGAGAATAAGGGACTGAAGAGTGCTCAGCCTTAATGGGATATGTATATCATACCACTCACCCCAAGGCTCAGGGATGATCTCAGAAGAGGAGCCAGAAAAGCTATAAGAGCTGTAGGTGGTGGATGACTATAGTGAACAGTATTCTCTGGAAACAATGAGGGAGGTGACATATATGTACTCACAGCAGTTGTGACAGTATTCACAAGACCCGAGCAAGCTCAAGCCAGACAAAGTCCCAGCATGGAGGGAAGAGATGGGCACGAAGTCCTCAGTAGCTGATGTGGAGATATTGACAACTGATAAGTGCAGGCGAGGGGAGAGTCAATTTTCTTTAAGGTTGTGACCCAGGGTAGGTTGACCATCCTCCAGGGCATGTCTCTACACCCAAGAATATTTGGGCAATACTAACTAGATTTGTTGGTCTTTAAAAAAAAGACATAAATTTGGATAGGTAAGGAGAGATGGTGATGGATCTGGTAGGAAATGGGGGAAAGAAAATAAGTATGATTACAATTCATTGTATGAAATTCTTAAATAATAAAAATATTATTTTTTAAAACTCAAGAGGATGCCTAGAACTCTAAGCTAGTTAAAATCTTTTATTAAGCTAGTTAAAATCTTTTATTTAAACACATAGGCTTCTACAGAGTAGTACACTTTGAAGGATGCCCAGCAGAGTTCCAGCACACTTCAGTCGTTCGTAAACTCCTAATAATGATAGTAACAACAACAACAAAACCCAGTCTTTAATTCCCGACTTTCAGATTGCTGTATCCAGGCATAATTAAACTATAAATTAGGTTTCTGTTAGAAGAATTTACTATGAGCTTGTTATGGTTTGAATATGACATGAACTCTACAGGGTCCTGTGGTAAAGTTTGGGTTCCTGCTGGTCGTGCTATTTTGGCAGTTCTGGAAACTTAGGAGGTAGGGCCTAGATGGAAGAAACATTCACTAAAATGGATCCTTTGGGAAAGGATAGCTTGTCCTTGGCCCTTCCTGTTCCCTTCTCTCTCCTTCCTGTCCTGTCCTCCATGATGTGACTGATCTCTACTACAGGCTTCCTGCCACTGCCACAGGGCATACCTCTGAATTCATGAATAAGTAATCCTTCCTGTAAATAGTTTATAGAAGGTATTTTGTCACAGTGATGGAATAATAACTAATACAGAATTTCAATATTAAATTAACCTAGGAGATAACCGATAAGAAGCATTCATTGCTGTCCAGTCATAACTACTTAGATGTCTTGGGAAGTCTTTGTTAAAAATTCAAGATTTGCAGCCCTAGCTTTCTTTCTTTTTTGGTCTTTTTGAGACAGTTTCTTCCTGTAGCCCCAGCTGTCCTGGAACTCACTATGTAGACCAGGCTGGCCTTGAACTCACAGAGATCTGCCTGCTTCTGGCTTTTTATAAAGCAAAACTGTTTAGAGTATTGATTAGGATTTCAAACTGACACAAAAGTTGGTTAGAGTATTAATTAGAGTTACAAACTGACACACTTACGGATAGTGTAGATTTTTTTTTTCTTTTTTGCCCCCTCTCCTACCCTGCACATCCTGTGCACCCCTCCCGGCTGATACTGTAGATTTTTATTGATGATTGATTGGTTTATTGTGTAGAAACAGCCTCTTCTGACCTCCGCGGGTCTTATCAATACCATGTGTGTCAGATGACTAGACGAAATGTTCATTAATTGGTGATTCAGATGAAAAATACTGTCTTGACAGAAGCAGCCTTCAATGATCTGACACAGATTATTATAACATATTCTGAAAGGATATTGTGCTCTGTGGCCATTCACAAAAGTGGCCTTGACCAAAGGGCCAAAAATGGGCAATGTTCAAATAATGCAAGATATCTTGCAGAAAAATCAATGAATGGATGTACTTTAAAATGCAGCATCAGTTAGGTGTGGTGGCACAAGCCTCTAAGCCCAGAAATTGGAGGCAGAAGCAGAAAGATCCTAAGTTTGAGGTCAGCTTGGACAATGTAGGGAGTTTAGGGTCAGGTTGAACTACATAATAAGACTGTCTTGACAAAACAAGAGATTGAGAAGGAGTCCAGTGACAGAATACTTCCCTTACTTGCAAGACTCTTTGAGCCTCAGCATCACCTTTCACACCGACATATCATCCCCATACACTCAAAAGGCATTATTGTTTCATCTTTTTTTTTATATTCCATATCTAATTTGAGGAATTTTTTTTTAATTAAAAGAAGCATTTCATAACAACAGCATTAACCTATTCAATAATATTTTTCTGAGCCAGGGTACATCTCTTTCAAAATTAGCTGTACATTTCTAGGTTTACAGACGAATTATTACTTCATCTTTTTTTTTATATTCCATATCTAATTTGAGGAATTTTTTTTTAATTAAAAGAAGCATTTCATAACAACAGCATTAACCTATTCAATAATATTTTTCTGAGCTAGGGTACATCTCTTTCAAAATTGGCTGTACATTTCTAGGTTTACAGATGAATTATTACACTTATATAATCTTTTACTCATTATTAACTCTACAAGACATAAAATTAAATGAGGTTCCAACATTTAAAAAAGATCTCCACTGCATTGTAAAAACACACAGTTTCATACAGAAAAATTCATTTCAGGGCTCTTGACATTGAGATGCTTCCACATGCATTTCTAATCTCTATATACATGACTATCACTGGTCACAGTCACCCACCTTCTGAGCTCCTCGGCATCTGAGCATGAATACAAACTCGTCAGGTAGACAGCCTTCCTCTCCCACTAGAGCCTCCATACTCTGCTATCCCTGCCAC
>NW_008343216.1:2285239-2290512 GCF_000622305.1 Nannospalax galili | reverse complement strand
GGAGAGCTGCGCTATAGACTTACCCCAAGAGGCCTGAGGATGGTAGTGCAGGCTAGGAGAGTTAGCCGGTGTTGCAGGCCCAGGGAAGCAGAGAGAGGTGAGGGCGGGGCCAGGACCAGAAGCGGTGCTCCTGGAGCCCAAGAAAGGGACTGAGTTGGTCTGGGTGAGAAGGATCAGGAAGCAGTATTGGTTCCCCAGGTGTCTGGGGCCCCAAGACTAGGAATGGCGCAGGGCCCAAACTAGGAGTATAGAATGGCGGGAGGGATGGATGGATGAATATGCCTTAGGGAGTCCCGGCGCGAGAGTTGCGCTATAGACTTACCCCAAGAGGCCTGAGGATGGTAGTCTATTGTTTCTTCTTTTAAAGACCTTGTATTTCACCTCCACTCTTCAGTCTCCCTCCCCTCCTTACTAAAGGCTCTTAACAATGGACTACTTTTCTGGCACTCTTCCCATATCCTATATCCTGCAGTGATAATGTGGCACATATTCTCCCTCTGATAATGTCCTTCTGCCCTAGAGTTAACTACCACAACTTCTATAAATTTTGAGTCTCTGGTTCCATTATTTTGTTTTCTGGCTCTTCCTGTACTCTGGAAAGGAATGAGGACTACAGGTAAGTCCAATCTTTATACTTTAATGGCACCTAACTTTAAAAAAAATTTATTTATTATTTTTATTTTACATGTACGTGTGTATTGGCTGTGTGTAGGTAAGTGCACCCATGTTGTGCAATGCCCGCGGAGGTCAGAAGAGGCTGTCAGATCCCCTGGGACTAGAGTTACATACAGTTGTTAGCTGCCATGTGGGTGCTGGGATTCGAACCCGGGTCTTCTGCAAGAACATCCAGTGTTCTTAACTGCTGAGCCATCTCTTTTTGTTTCCTCCTATCTTTAGAAACTTCAACTATATTTTACCCTGCTTTACTACATGCTACTGCAAAACCCACTCTAATTTCCATACTGGGTTTTACTTTCTTATTTCAATCTGTAAACCTTTTCTCATGTGCTGGATAATATCTTATTTCCATGCATCCCTTACCTCCACTTCATCTCAGTGAGGTAACAGGAGTGACTGGAATGTGGATACCCAGTAGCTCTCTCCTAGTTTCCACCACAGGCAGGTAGCCTGTGGACTCATTTTGTCCCATCTGCTCAGAGTTTTCATTTCTAAGGTGAGAGAGAGTGAGACTGGATGCTCTCCATAGAAATTTTTCCTCCTGAAATTTCCATTGCCCATAACTGTTTCTACTCCTTTCATTGTAGCTTTGGATGATCATTTTGTGGCAACTTCAATGTCCCAACCTCCCCCTTGCAATATTGAATTCTGTTTACCTGGCCAAAAGTAATTCATATTTCAGGTCTTTAAACAGATTCTTGAGAAAATAGAATATAGTCAACTACCTCAATCAGTCATGAGTGGGTTCCTTGGAATTTAGGTGAATTTCTTGATATGATTTCTTAAACATTCCAATAAGATTCTCTGTTGATATACAAGCCTGGTCTCAAACTTACTTAGCTTGCATTATGCAGCCTTATATCTAACTAAGGCTCTTCATTGGAGAATTTAAAAGCACCTTGATGTAGCACTGTAAGTTTAACTGAATAGATTGCAGTCTGTAACTTGAGCTGTCACCAGAAGGGAATAAACAACTTCAGCCAGTCAAGTAACTATGTGAAGAAATAAAGGTTACAAATGCCTTTGTCAGCTTCATCAAAGAAACATCACATTTGTCTTTTTGAACACGAGGAAACTCCAAAATTAGAACTCAACCTGTGAATAAGTGTGTTTTCTTGTATAGAGGCAAAGAATAATGAGCGGGAGATGACAATATTTCTTTGGCAAGTTGTAGTTTGTGAGACAAACAAGATTGGGCTGCAGAGACATCATTTATAATATTTGCTGAAAATGGAACTTGAAAATCTCACTTGTTTTTCTTCTCTATGCTTTTAATTTTTTGAGACAGGGTCTTTAAGTATATACATTAAGACTGTGATTACTAATTCTGTGCCTTATTATTTTGGAAAAAAAGATAATGTTTGGCAAAGAACTATTTAAAAACAACCAAAAAATGTAGTTTACCAGGACTTTATATGTGCTACCAAAAATTTACTTCAGGGATTAGAAAGCAATGAAATATAGTAAGAAATATTACATAACATAATTTTGTCTTATATGTAAATGGTATAAAATTCTTCTTAAAATATTAACAAAGGCATAATTGGTTTTCTATTTTGAGACATGCTCTCTGTATCCCTGGCTGGCCTCCAACTCATTATGTTGCTGAGAATGACCATGAATTTGGGATCCTTCTGCCTGCACCTTGGATTGGAGGTATGCACTACTGTGCTTGGTTTATGAAGTCCTGAGGATAAAGCTCAGGGCTCATTGCATGCTAGGCAAGGACTTTACCAAGTGAGTTACAGCCATAGCCCTCCCAAAGGTATCCTTTTGAATGAATAAGAAAACCTTTTATTATTTCATTATATACAGAATAAATAGCTGGACATAGAATCTACATTTATAATCCTAGCATTTTATAGGCTGAGGCAGGAGGATTTCTATGCATTGAAATCAGCCAGCATTTGATTTAGAGTGAAACCAGGCCTCAAAACCAAAACCAAAACCAAAAAAAAAAAACCACAAACAAAAACAAAACACAAAAAACCCCCAAACTCCCACACATTAAAAAAGAGAATAAATATAAACATGTCTGTGCCCTTTTTTATATTCTGCCATGAGGAGACAATAAACGCACACAATACTTTTGCAAATGGCAATAAGGCAAAGAGGCAAAGGTGAATTAGGAAGATAAATGTCACATAATTCAATTTTCAATGTCATTAATATAGGATATTTACTCACATAGTGCTAAACAGTCTTGAGATTTGCTTTGACATTAGAGCATTTTAAAGGCTGTTGTAGATAAAGATAATAAACAAAGACAGATTGGCAATAATATGACTAAAATGTGCTTGAGTTAACCATTACTTTGATGGATGAATTCTATCTTTGCTGGGAACATTCACATCATTTCCATCAAAATAGAAGAAAAAAACCCCAGCACCATATCTTTTTACCATGTCCCAGTATCTTTCGAGAGCTTTTTAGAACATAGATTTCTGGACACCTGCTCAGCCTCATTGTAAGAACTGCTACTGGGTCGGATGTGATACCCAAAGGTCACTGAGTTTATTCCTCTGCTCCTGAACAGAGAGTGAACCATCCATAACTCCTAATTCATGACTACTAACCCCAATGGGATCACAATATTGCTGATGGTCTATTATCAAGAGCATCTGAAATCAAATGGAGGGACCAAATCATGGGCCAGGAAACCTAATAAGCAATGTGTAGATCTGCCTGCATTAGCTCCAGCCCCAGTCACAGGTTTAGGTAAAGGGTTGGTAAGAAAGGTCTGCCACTTGAAGCTAGCTTCACATCCTGCCTTGCCCTGCACAGGAGTCCTTTCAGGGAACCTGCTACCATGGGCAACAGAGCTTTTCTCAGCATTTTATTAATTAAGGAGAATGAAGATTTTCAACCAGGAGAGATGGAGGGCCATGTAAAGGGTAATTATGATGAAGTGGTGCATAGCACTGCTTTATTCCATTCATCTCTGTCTTTAGTATGTGGCACTTGGCATAAAATTGATAGTCTACAAAAACTGTGTGGAATGGATGAACTAACTTTTGCCTTTCTTTATTTTGAAATATTTATAATGTTGGGAAAATTACTTTATCTCTTTGAGCCTTTGTTAATTTGTAAAGCAGGGCTGAGAGGAATCTATTTATTGCAAGATGTTTTGAGAATAAAATGAGATAATAAATGTATCTGGACTCTAAAATGTATTACCTGAGCCCAAGAGATGAAAAATGTAATGTTTCTGTGCTGACTTTTCCAAATATACTCAATATTAATATTTAAGTAGTTAAAGCAGCCAAATTTCTCATTGATTTTCTTATATTTGCTAAAGCAGGCACTCTAAACTGTAAGAATAATATACATCTTCACTCTCTTCCAGTCATGGAATATAACAGTTTTATTTTCATCCAAAAATCTTTAAGATATGAAAGTAGAAGAGGGAAGAGGAAGGAAACCAGTTTGTGTGGGAGATGGTGCAAAAATGGGAGTGTCAGTTGTGATTGAATACTATATACACCTAGGAATATGCTGTGATGAAACCCGTTATTTTGAGTAAGTAATATACACTAACTATAAAGTAGACTGCAAGTGTTATTAGAGGATAATTCTTTTTTTCCTGATAATTGGATCACATAGCATTTAACTCTGTCTTTATTTTTATAAAAGATGTTACAAAAATTTGAATTGACAAAGGGGTGAAGGACACTCACTGGAGGAAAGACAGCATCTTCAGCAAATGGTGCAGGCAAAACTGGATCTTCACCTGTAGAAGAATGAATCTAAACCACTATCATTCATATTGCATAAAAGTCAACTCCAAATATATCAAGGACCTCAATGTGAAGCCTGAAACTCTGAAACTGTTAGAAAAAACATTGGCAATAACCTACAAGATATAGGTGTAGGAAAGGATTTTCTAAACCGGATGTCAATTGCTCAGGAAACAAGGTCAAGAATCAACAAATGGGACCTCATTAAACTAAAAAGCTTCTGCACATCAAAAGAAACAACCAAAGAAGTGAAGAGAAATCCCACAGAATGGGAGAAAATCTTCACCAGCAACACATCTGATGGAGGTTTAACATCCAGAATATATAAAGAACTCAAAAAACAGAGAATCAAGAAAGGAAGTAAACTAATTAAAATATGGGCTAAGGAGTTGAACAGAGAGTTCTGAAGAGAAGAAATAAAGGTGGCTAAGAAACATCTTAAAAGGTGTTCAACATCATTAGTAATTAGGGAAATGCAAATTAAAACCACTTTAAGATTTTTGTCTTACCCCAGTCATACTGGCTAAGATCAAGAGAACAAATGATATCAAATGTTGGAGACTGCGATCATTGTCAGCAACGCTCATTCACTGCTGGTGGGATTTCAAACTTGTGCAACCTCTGAAACTAAAAATGAACCTACCATATGACCTGGTTATATGACTCCTTGGCATATACCCAAAGGACTCAGCTTATTGTAGAGACACTTGTAAACAATATTTGTTCCTGCTCTTTTCAGAAAAGCTAAGAGATGGAAGTAACCAAAGTGCCCCTCAACTGACAAGTGCTTAACAAAAATGTAGTATATGTACACAATGGAGTTCTATTCAGCAGTGAAGAAAGATGAAATAATAAATT
>NW_008343216.1:2282715-2285004 GCF_000622305.1 Nannospalax galili | reverse complement strand
ACCATGTGACCCTGACTGTTGCAATATCTGTGTTGCAATTTGGAATTCCAAGGGTGGTGACTAGGGAGTGGTGAGCTCTAGGCATTAGTCTCATGATCTGCCAAAGGAAGCAAATGTCATAAGGCGTTCCTTGTGGCTTCAGGGGTCATGCCATTGCCTCAGGCCTGCTGTACGGCTTTCAATAAGACTTTCACCCTAGGCTCAAGCCTGTCTCCCACAGGAGATGATGTGGAGAAAAGGGAATGCCCATCTACTGCTGGTGGGATTGCAAACTTGTGCAACTCCTATGAGACACAGTGTGGCGAACTCTTCAAAAACTAAAAATGAACCCACCATTTGTCCTGGTCATACCACAACTTGGCATATACCCAAAGGACTCATCCTATTGCAGACACTTGTACATCCATGTTTGTTGCTGAACTTAGTCTTTCTAAATTTAAATATTTTTATTGAATTTTTGAGAATTTCATATAATGTATTTTGGTGCTATTTTGACTCTCCCCATCTGTATCTTCCATACTGCCCATTCCCAATTTCATGTCCTCTGTTTTTCTTTAAGGCTTACTGATTCTAATTTGTATACCCAAATGCTGTTCAATTGGGTCCATCTCCTGAAGTTTGGTCAATCTACTCAGCATCACACCCTTAAAAAAAACTGACTCTCCTTTTCCCAACAGCTATCAGCTAGGTTTGTGGTTTCTTACCCACCTCATGCACTCTCTGTTAAGAATTTTCCTGGCTTGAGTTTATGTAGGTCTTACGTATGCTGTCACAACCACTATGAATTCATACAAGTAACTGCCCGTCTTTCTGGAAAACATTGTTTCCTTATAGTAATTCCACCACCTGTGGCTTTTACAATCTTTCTGCCCCCTCTTCCATAACAACCTCTGAGTCTTAAGAGGTGAAGGTTGATAGGTGTCCTATTCATAGTTAAGCACTCTGCAGTCTCTTATCCTCTGCACAATGACCAGTTGTGGTTCTCTGACATTGCTATATTTAAAAAAAAATTTAGAAGAAGCATTTCATTACAGCTTTAACATACTCAAGAACTGTTTCCAGAGAAAAGATACATCTACTAAGATGCATCTCTTTCAAAATTGACTGTAAATTTTTAGGTTTACAGTTGAATTATTACACTTATACAATATTGTACTCAGTATAATTTTATTAAGACATAAAATTGAATAAGTTTTTTAACCTTTATAAAAGATCTCCGTTTCATTTTAAAATATACTGTTTCTTACAGAAAGACTCATTGTTTTTGCTAATAACACTGAGATGTTGGCACATGCGTCTCTAATGTGTATGTATCTGATTATTACTAGTTTTAATTGGTTGCACTGAGATTCTTGGAACCAGTGTATGTCTATAAAGTCATTGGTAGATTACAATCGTAATGTTTATCATCTCTACTAACTAACATGACATACATTTTTATGATTCCTCAAGTATAATTCATTTTTAAAAATTTGTTGATTTTTTTGTGTGTATATATCACAGAGAACATCCCAAACTATCTTATTCAACTATACATTCACTTCCCAGATGGCACCCTCCCATAGCCTCCCTCCCCCCACTAGAGCCCTTATATTCTGTTTTCCCTACTACTGTCTGCTATGTTGTTGGCACCCAGAGCCATTCCCCACTACTTGTCCACCTGGTGAATCTAGTCAGCCTATCTAGAGGTCTTTGTTTTAGGAAGGTCAGCTATTCCTCATCTAGCAGCAATCAGTTGGAAATATTCCTTTAGATAAGGTTGGGGTCTGCTGTTCATTTTCCCAGTTCTATGCTGGGTTATTATCTGGGAGTCTCTTTGAACACCCTGGCCACCAACTCAATAAAAGGTATCTCCTAGCTGGCATTGTTGATTGTTATGTACCACTTAGCTATACATATGGACACTTAAAAAATTATATTGGCCCCTTTAACCTTGGTTATACTTTCCTTTTGGATGTTTAAAGCCATAAGTTGGCCCAGATAAACCAATTCATTTTTACTCTTAAGATCGTTTGAGGATCCACTCCTAAAGGGTCACTTGGGCTTGGGAGGAGCCCCTGGCCCCTTTCTTTTACCAGTTCTGCCTATGTGAAGATAAGTCAAAGATCCTACTTGTCCATGGCTGGCTTTTCTTGGAAGCATGGAGGAAATGTTTACTCTGTGTTGACCCTCCTCTTTGTAGACTGGACACTGGTTCAAGTCCATCCGGTGGGGTCTCCTCAGCCTCCTTGATCAAGAAGACAGGTGACCCACCACAATTACAGGACATTTTGAGAGATGCTCGTAGTA
>NW_008343216.1:2277136-2282530 GCF_000622305.1 Nannospalax galili | reverse complement strand
AATTGTTCTCAGATAAACCTTGCCTAGACATATATTTCTTGATCTGGTATGTATAATTTTTTCAGTAGGTTATTGCACTAATATGGTTCACTCTGGTTTTTAAAACTGGCTGGGCATTATCTCTCACATTGTTTAACTGCTCCAGCATGGTTTCCCCAATTAAGGTGCCCCCATTTTTCCCCATTCTCCCTTAATAATACCTTTCTCCCATGGTCCTACCTCTCTTGAGCTCCTTCTTTCCTTTTATCCCCTCAGTTCCTTGTATATCCTTCCTTCCCCCCTCCCTTAAACTAGCCCAATTTTTATCCATATCTTCCTTATTAAAGCCAGTTTCCTACTGTTTTTCTCTTTCAGATTCTTTCTTTTCCTCTACCTCCCTGGTTCCTTTCAATTATCCTGGCTCCTGTAGTTATGTTTGGATACATACTCACTTATCAGGATTTGGTTCTAGGGTCCACATATGAGGGAGAAGATACGTTGATTCTGTTTCTGAGTCTGTGTTACTTCGCTTAGTATAACAGTTTCTACTTCCACCTGCAAATATCATGATTTCATCTTTCTTTACTGCTGAGTAAAACTCCATCGGAAAATGAACCACATTCTCATTATCCACTTGGGAACCACATTTTCATTATCCACTCATCGATTGAGGGACACTTAGGTTGCTTCAATCTCTTAGATATTGTGAAAAGAGAAGCAACAAACATGGATGTGCAAGTGTCTCTGTGATAGGATGAGTTCTTTGGGTATATGCCAAGGAGTGGTATAACTGCATCAAATGGTAGCTTCATTTGTAGTTTTTTAAGAGTTTTCCACACTGCTTTCCATAGGGGATGAACAAGTTGTAGCCCCACCATCAGTGGATGAGTGTTCCCATTTCCCTATATCCTCTCAAACATTTCATCTCATTTGTTTTCTTGATCTTAGCCAGTCTGACTGGGGTAAGGTGAAATCTTAAAGTGGTTTTAATTTGCATTTCGCTAATTATTAGTGATGTTGAACATCTTTTAAGATACTTCTTAGCCATCTTAACTTCTTCTTTTGAGAACTGTCTGTTTAGTTTCTTAGCCAGTCTTTTAATCGGTTTACTTCTTGTCTTGATTCTCTGTTTTCTGAGTTCGTTACATATTCTGGATATTAAACTTCTGTCAGATGTGTCGCTGCTGAAGATTTTCTCACATTCATGTGTGTTTTCTGTTTGCTTCCTTGGTTGCCTCCGTTAATATGCAGAAGCTTTTTAGTTTAATGAGGTCCCATTTATTAATTCTTGCCTTTGTTTCCTGAGCAACTCATGTCCAGTTTAGATAATTCTTTCCTACACCTATATCTTGTAGGTTTTTCCCAATGTTTTCTTCTAATTATTGGCAATATTATCTTCTAATAGTTTCAGGTTTCCAATTTTACATTGCAGTATTTGATTCATTTGTAATTGACTTTTGTGCAAGGTGAAAGATAGGGGTTTAGTTTTATTTGTCTACAGGTGGAGATCCAGTTTTGCCAGAACCATTTGCTGAACATGCTGTCTTTCCTCCAATGAATGTTCTTGGCCTCTCTGTCAAATATCAGCTGGCTGAAATTGCATGTACTCATATTTGGGTCTTCAATTTTGTTCCATTGATCTATGGGTCTATTTTTGTGCCAGTACCGTGTTGTTTTTATGACTATAGCTCTGCAATATAGCATAAAATCTGTTATAGTAATCTCCCCTGGCATTGCTCTTAGTGCTCAGGGTTGCTTTGGCTATCCGAGGTCTTTTGTGGTTCCATATGAATTTTAGGATTTTTTTTTCCAACTCTGTGAAAAATGTCATGGGGATTTTGATTGGTGTTGCATTAAATCTATAAATGGCTTTTGTTAGGATGCTCGTTTTCACAATATTAATTTTTCCCATTCATGATCAAGGAGGGTCCTTCCATCTTCTGATGCCTTCCTCTATCTCTTTTTTTAAAGATTTAAAATTTTCATTGTAGATGTCTTTAATGACGTTGGTCAGGTTTATTTTGAGATATTTTATTTTATTTTTTTGCAGCTATTGTGAAGGGGAATGTTTCCATGTACTCTTTCTCTGATTGCTTGTTATTGGTATATTGAAAGGCTACAGATTTTGTAGGTTACTTTTTAACCTGCCACTTTACTGAAATTGTTTATAATTTCTAGGAGTTTTCTGGCAGAATATTTGGTGTCTCTTAAATATATTATCATATCATCTGCAAAAAGGGATAATTTGATCTCTTCTTTTCCAATTATTACTCCTTTAAATTCCTTCTCTTGTTTTATTGTTCTTTCAAGAGTTTCAAGCACTATTTTAAAGAGGAGTGGAGATATTGGACATGTTTGTCTGGTTCCTGATTTCAATGGGAATGCTTCCAGTTTTTCTCCATTAAGAATGATGTTGTCTGTGGGTTTGTTATATATGGCTTTAATTATGTTGAGGTATGTTGCCTCCTGTCCAATTCCCTCAGGGACTTTGATCATAAATTCATGTTGAGTTTTGTCAAAGCCTTCTCTGCATCTATTGAGATGACCATGTGGTTCTTGTCTTTGAGCCCATTTATATGATTTATGACATTTATTAACTTACATATATTGAACCACCCCTGCATCTCTGGGATAAAGCCAACTTCATCATGGTGGATGATCTTTTTGATATGTGTCTGTATGTGATTTGCAAGAATCTTGTTAAGAATTTTTGCATCTGTGTTCATTAAGGATATGGGTCTCTATTTTTCTTTTTTGGTTGTATCTTTACCTGGCATTGCTGGCTTTTTAGAAGGAATTTGGAGGTTCTCCCTCCATTTCTATCTCTTTGAATAATCTTAGTAGTATTGGATGTAGATTTTCTTTAAATGTCTGATAGAATTCTGCTGTAAATCCATCTGGTCCTGGACTTTTTATGGTTCAGAGGTTTTATATTACTGTTTCAATTTCTTTTTGTGTTATAGGTCTGTTTAGACTGTTGATTTCTTCTTGATTTAACTTTGGTGGTTCCCATGATTTTAGATATCCATCCATTTCTTTTAGGTTTTCAAATTTAGTAGCATATAGGTTTTTAAAGTATTCCCTTATAATGTTTTGTATCTTTCTGTTGTCTGTTGTGATGTTTCCCCTTTCATCTCTGATTTTGTTGATTTGGAGGTGCTCTGTCTTTCTTTTGGTTAACTGGGCTAGCGGTCTGTCAATCTTGATTATCTTTTCAAAGAACCAGGTTTTGTTGATTCTTTCTATTTTTTTCTTTGTTTCTATTTCATTAATTTCTGCTCTAATTTTTGTTATTTCTTCTTGTCTTCAGGGTTCAGGTTTCATTTGTTTTTGCTTTTCAAGTGTCTTGAGTTGAAATATAAAGTCATTTATTTGTGTTCTTTCCTATTTTTTTAATGTAGGCACTTAGAGCTATGAACTTCCCTCTAAGGGCAGCTTTCATATGCCCCAGAGGTTTTGTTGTGTTGTATTGTCCTCATTTAGTTCCAGGAATACTTATTTCTTTCTTAATTTCCCTTTTGACCTATTCATCATTCAGGAGTGTGTTGTTTAATCTCCATGTGTTCATATGGTGACTAGGGCTTTCTCCTTTTTAATGTAGGCACTTAGAGCTATGAACTTCCCTCTAAGGGCAGCTTTCATATGCCCCAGAGGTTTTGTTGTGTTGTATTGTCCTCATTTAGTTCCAGGAATACTTATTTCTTTCTTAATTTCCCTTTTGACCTATTCATCATTCAGGAGTGTGTTGTTTAATCTCCATGTGTTCATGTGGTGACTAGGGCTTTCTTCATGTTGATTTTAAGCTTTATTGCATTGCAGTCTGATAGAATGCATGGAATTATTCATTCTTTGTGCATTTGTTGAGGTTTTTTGTGCCTTAGTATATGGTCAGTTTTGGAGAAGGTTCCATTGGGTGCTGAGTGGAAAGTATGTCCTTTGGTGCTTGGGTGGAATACTCGATAGATGTCTGTTAGGTCTATTTGATATATGGTAGTGTTTATTTCAGATGTCTCTCTTAACTCTCTGCCTCCTTGACCTATCTAATGGAGACAGTGGATAATTGAAGTCCCCTACTATTAATGAGTTGGGATTAATCTGGGTCTTAAAGTCCTGTAGTATTGTTTTTATGAAGTTGGGTGCACCAGAGTTTGGTGAATATATGTTCATGATTGTCATATCTTCTTGGTTTATTATTTCTTTGATCAGAGTGAAGTGGCTTCTTTATCTCTTTTGATTAATTTTAGTTTAAAGTCTATTTTGTCAGACATCAGAATTGCGATGCCTGCTTTTTTCTTAGTACCATTTGCTTGGTGTATCTTTTTCCATCCTTTCACCTTAAAATAGCACATGTCCTTGAAAGTGAGATGAGTTTTTTGCAGACAACAAAAAGATGGGTTTTGTTTCTTAATCTATTCACCTAGTCTCTGTCTTTTGACTGGGGAGTTCAGTCTGTTAACATTTAAAGTTATTAATGAAAGATGTTTATTGAATCATGTCATTTTTATTTCTGTTCACATTCTTGATATACCTGTATATTTCCACAGTTATACCTTTGTTAAATTTCTTTCTGCAACCCCTTGGGTATTATAGTCATTCCTTTCTTCAGCTCTTTGTATTGTCTGCAAGAACTCTTTGATGGGCTGGTTTTGTGGACATGAATTCTTTCAGCCTATTTATGTCATGGAAGATTTTTCTTTCCCCTTAGACTATAATAGACATTTTGGCTGGGTATAGTAATCTGGGTTGGCATCTGTGGTCATTTAAAACTGGGAATGCTTTGGTCCAGGCTCTTCTGGCTTTCATAGTTTGCACTGAAAACTCAGCTGTAATCCTAATAGGTTTTCCTTTGTTTGTGACTTCTTATTTCTCTTTTGCAGCTTTCAGTATTGTCTCTTTCTTCTGTACGCTTAGTGTTTTTACTATGATGTGCCGTGGAGAGTTTCTTTTCTGGACTTGTCTGTTTGGTGTTCTATATGATTCTTGTATTTGTATGGGCATGTCTTTCTTTAATTTTGGGACATTTTCTTCTATGGTTTTGTTGAAGATCTGGTCCATGCCATTATCTTGTGATTCTTCTTCCCGTATGCCTATGATTTCTAAGTTTGGTCTTTTTATGGTGTCACACAATTCCTGCCTAATCCATTCTTGTGATTTCTTATATTTTCCATAATCTTTGCTTGAGCAGTCTAGTTAGTCCACTTTATCTTCCAGTCTTGATACTCTGTTTTCCATTTCATTCATCCTATTGGTGAGGCTTTCTCTTGTCATTTCTAATTGAGTGTTTCACTTCCTTCTTCATTTCATCCTGATTATTCTTCAATATTTCTCTTTTCTGAATTCATTCAGAAATTTATCCCTATCTTCCTTCAGCTCTATGATTACCTTGTTTGTGTGTTCTTTAAATTCACTGAATTC
>NW_008343216.1:2273475-2275271 GCF_000622305.1 Nannospalax galili | reverse complement strand
CTGTGGGCATTGCATGACATGGGTGCACTTACCTACATGCAGAATAAA
The DNA here is from genome assembly GCF_000622305.1 of Nannospalax galili. Taxonomy (NCBI): domain Eukaryota; kingdom Metazoa; phylum Chordata; class Mammalia; order Rodentia; family Spalacidae; genus Nannospalax; species Nannospalax galili. Next base: position 2,275,223 of record NW_008343216.1, on the reverse strand, counting down.
TAAATAAATAAATAAATAAATAAATAAATAAAATATTAAAAAAGAAGGATTAGTCCAACAACCAAATGACAAATTACACATACATTATCTCTACATGAGTCCTTGCGTATAGCTAAAAGCTACATAACAAGAAACAGTGCCAGACAGAGATACCTTCCTTTGAGTTGTTGGCCAGGATGGTCCAAGAGACTCCCCAAATTACTCAGGCTATTGCCACAGCCTTTGATGGCCTCTCAGAACCTGAAGGTAAGGCCCTACTGCTGAAGACAGAACATTCCTCAGCACAGGATTTGAAGCAATAGATCTACAACTGACTGACCTGAAATCACTTTCCCAGAAGGCTAGCTCCCATAGCTTTGGAGAGTGCTATGAAGGTGCCAAAGGAAAACATCAATGGATGGTCCAACACCAGGTTCAAGACCAAATAACCACATCAATGGCCGGCACAGCATATGGCATTAGCACAGTAATGGTACTTTTATATTGGGGGCAACCAACAGCCACCTAATTGGACTAAAAGGCCACTCAATGGGAGGAAACTCAAGTGTGGTACTGTAAACATAAGCAAATACATGTGGCTGGAGTGGTCATAGATCTTAGAGAAAACCCCAATACTGTCATATGTGACTTCTTACTATGTGCAAAATATGTATCCTTACATTTAAAGACAAATATCTCAGTCACCACTCATTAAAAAAACCTCATTTTTCAACAGGTGACTATTACCAAGTACCACAACTGATCACACATGAACATTGTGTATGACTTGCCCAGGCCTAAGTGACACATCTACAATACAACCTCTATACCTAAGGCTCATTGAACATAGAACAGGGGTAAAGGAGAGAAAGCTAATGAATTTGTCAGTTCTCATTAATGAAACTCCCTCATGTAGTGGAGGGCCAGGAACACAAAAGGTCACAAATGGCCAAAATGTAGAGACCAAGAGTCTACTGAATGCTGGTCCTTGGATGGGATTTCTTTATTAAAGTTCACCCACCCAAGCTCAGGAACCATCATAGAAGATGGGGCTGAAAGACTGTAAGAGCCAAGTTGGAGATGCAAGACCATATGGAAACAGACCTACAAGGTCCTGGGAACCTGCTCATATGATTCTGTGACAATGGTGTCAGCATACACAAGTCCTGTGCAAACTCAGGCAGAAAAAAATCCCAGTATAGGACTGGGAAAATGAACAGCAGACCCCAATCTTATCTGAAAAAATATTGGCAACTGATTGCTGCTAGGTGAAGAAGAGCTGATCTTCCTAAAATAAGGGACTCTAGATAGGCTGACTAGACCTTGGTGCAGATGGGCTTGCACTAGGGAATGTCTGGGGACAGTGACTCGATACAGTGGACCCTAACAGGGGTGACAGAATATATGGGCTCCAGTGGGGGCACTATGGGAGGGTACTGGTGGGGACAGTAGTAAAAAGATGAAGATTATTTGAGATATTCTGTATGAAATACACAAAAATTCAATAAAAACAAACTTAAAAATTGGAATTAAAAGTGAAAGCTAAGGGAAAAAATTAAATATTTGAAGTTTAGACAGTTTTGTTTCTATCAGTTTGTTTGATTTAATATCAAGTAAATGTAAAAGAATCAGGTATCTCTGGTTTCTCACTTGTTAGTTGACTTTTCTATTAGATAGTTGTTCCTTGTTTAGTATTTGAAATTCTCTTTAATTTATTTTGTTTTTGTTGCACTGGGGATTGATACCAGGGCCTTATGTACATGAGACAA
>NW_008343216.1:2262113-2273365 GCF_000622305.1 Nannospalax galili | reverse complement strand
TTCCTTCCTTTCTTTCTTTCTTTCTTTCTTTCTTTCTTTCTTCTTTCTCATGATTTCTCTCTCTCTTTCTCTCTGTATATACAATCAGAGGGTGTCTTCCTCTTCTTTTTCCCCCTTACTTATTTACTGATTGATTTTGAGATTGGGTCTCTCACAGAGCCTGGAGGTCACCAACTAACTAAAATAACTTGGCAGCAAGCCTGAGGGATCCTCCTGCCTCTGCCTCCACCTCTCAGCACAGGGCTTATATGTATGCCCCACCAAACCTGTCTTTTCATAAGGGTTCCTGGGATCCTAACTGGCCCCATGCTTGTACAGGAAGCACAGATTCACTGAGTCATCTCCCCAGCCCACCCCCTTTCAAGTTTTTACACCAGTTTTATACTATTCTCCTTTTGAGTGTGCTCCTTTCTCCTTAACCACTTTTTGAAGTCCTTCCAGTTTCTTTTCTATCATACTCCTTTTAAGACAAGAGCTCCATCACACTTTTGCCCTTGGGCAGCTCCAGTTCTCATTCTATACTGTACTTTGTCACCTTATCACATATGTTATGAACTGCAAGTATGTATCACCTAAAAATCATGTTCTGAAGTCATAATCCAAAGAATAGGTGTACTTGAAGATTGAACATCTAAGGAAGTATTAAGGTTAAAGGAGATCACAATGGTGGGACCCTGATACAATAGAATGATGCTTTTAATATAAATAGACATGAAAGAACTCATTGTCTCTCTTGTAGGCATTATAGAAGTACCATGAGTGTACACAGTAAGAAGGTTGATGCCAGGACAAAAAAAAAGAGCACTTTTCAGAATGCAAATGCTATGGCCCTTTCTTCTCAAACGTATCAGCTTCTAGAACTTTGAGAAAATAAATTTCTGTTTAAGCCACTCACCTGTGCTATTTTATTACATAAGTATAAACCAATGAGAATAATAACATAACTCCCGTCCTATGATCATGGGGACCAAACTCAGGCCTCTTGCCCAAGCTCTAGGTAAGTATTTAGTTATGTGTTTACAAGTTCTGGGTGACCATCAGGCAGCCCATACCCAATAAATCCAAACAGAGTCCAATTTCTATCCACTTAACCCTGCATCTCTGCATAAGCTACTTATTATCTACATGATTCACTTGTCACAATTCATTCTGTCACCCAAGCAAGCAAGTTGAGAATTGCTCTTTCTTTATAGGTCAGATGTGTGCTCCCTCCTAAGATCATTGATGGCAGAAATCCATCTTTGTACCTATTTATCTCTAGATTGAGATTCAAAGTCTGGCAGTTCAAAGGTTCTTGAAAGTGAATAAATGAGTAATTAAGACACTATCATTGATTACCATAACCTCTGAGCCAGTGAGAATGTCTTGGATGCCTATTTCTGATGGTAAATGGGAGTAAATTATGGATGAAGGAAGCTCTTTCCTACCAGCCACCATTCTTTTCTAACTGAACTCACTCCAGGTACGTTCAGATTTTGTCAGTCTTACAACTTGAACATTTAAACTGTAAATTTTTTCCAGGTTTTAGTCCCCCAACTTTTCAATATGCTTTGATTTCTCCAGCTGAAACCTTAGTTTCTTTAAGAACTTTAACATGGAATCCAAATGCTAGAGTTCTCTATTCTTACCTTGTAGAACAGTTTCCACTTCCTTGTTGCATGAGACTCGGATCTGCACCAGGAAAACACGGACCCTAATCCTCTTTGAGGTGGAGAGTGATTGGACTCATATACATTTTTCAATAAATAATAGTAATAAATATAGTTACTTACTTTGGCTCAGGGCTAATCATTTCACACAAAGCATCGCAATCTCAAAACCATCAATTTCTTACATTAATCTTCTAGGAAAGCACTTAACATTCATATTTTACCCATGAGAAAACTAAAACATAGGGAAGTGACATAACTTACTGAGGGTCATAAAGTGAATATTGGAATCAAATCAGCCTTACAACCATGTTTTAAGAAACAACTTGAGTTTTGCCAATGACCAACTTAGTAGATGAAATGAGAGCCCCACAGGTGTAATGCAATTATATTGAGAAGCACATCCTGTCAGTGCTGTGCAGACAGTAATTGACCTCTGGGCCTCTACGTTCACATGCACTCTCATGCATACATGCATTAACACACACACACACACACACACACACACACACACACACAGACACGTGCACACATGTGCTAAATCTGGGAGCAAAAGGAAGCTCAGTACTGTCAGCCCATGTGGAATACAAAGTTTTTTTTTTTTTTTTTTCAAGGAAACAGAATTAGAAGAGGCTATTTCTGTCATACTTCGGAAAAGATTTAAAAACCTTAATCACCCTTGGGCACAGGATAGTGCTCCCGTTAATGTTTTTCAAGAGGAATGTCATGGGCCGAGCTTCTGTCTTAAGTGCAGTCATGGAGCATATAAAATAATTTGCCTGCCATAAAAAGTACTGGTTTGTAATTGCAAATCTAATGGATTAACCAAATGCCACACGTGTGACTTCTTAAGGACTCCATTTAAAATAATAACCTATTTAGGAATAATCACTTAAAGTGTATCTTCTCTAAGCTGCTCCTGGAGGCAAGGCACTTAAATTAGTTTAACAAGAGTGTTGTAAAAGGAAAATTTACAAACTGCTTGCTTTATCACTTTCTTTTACAGTTGGTTGTTCTTGCAAATGTTATTAGGTTAATTTTGTTCTTTATCCCAGTGTATTTAATATGGGGAAATGAATTTGTGTCTTAAAGAGAAACTCTTTCTCTGGTGAGCCAAGTACAGACTTTACAGAAGTTGTGATGTGTTTATGGATGGGGCCACGATCCCAGTGGAAGCCAGAGGGACAAGGAGCATAGCATAGGAATGAGTCAATGGGCCTCTAAGAAAACTACTTTCTTTACTATGAGCAACCATATATTTGGTGGCCTATTGTCCTGTGCCTTCACTCCGCTGACTTCACCTCCGATACTCTTCTTTGTTAGGATCTTTCTGTTCTCTCAAAGGGATACTAAAACTGGACAAGAAGTTGCTAGTGTGTGTGTGTGTGTGTGTGTACGTATTATTGAGTGAAGAATTTAGATTAAGTTATAAATCAAATTATAGCATACAAATGATTCTGGGGCCTTAAAAGTTAACTACTACAATCTTTTATTTACAGTATATCTTCTAAATAAAATTTACATGCAAGTATTCCTCTGACCTGTCTGCATTAGTACTCTTAACAGGTAACTGAAGGCTGTTCATACAAAACAGCTTACACAGCTGATTCAAAGACATCAAAAGGCTTTACTATGTCATTTGGAATATTAAATGTAAACTTAAGGCCAATTAAGCTGTTTTTCAAGAATATTAGATATAGTCAGTTAAGGCAATTTGGTGCAGGAATTTTAGTCTGGAATATAGAGATTTTCTCTTGGCACTCCAAAGAGTCTGTGAACTTTGATTACAAAAACATACAGCTTTTATTTTTTACTAACCTCTAACTGGAATTTCTTATTGTGTTCAATTATTAAACTGGGAAAGAAACCACTGAAGTATGAGCAGCCCCTGAATTTGTCACCAACAGAAATCACCCTTATTTTTATAGCACTTTAATTGTGCTGGCAAATTTTGAAAGACTGCTATGCTTATCATTACTCTGAGATTATTACAGTCATTAAATGCATCATATAATCTTCCTTATTAATAAACGAGAGCACATATTACTCTATGGATAAATCATGTGAAATCATACACATTTGTACATTTTTACCTAAAGTGAATATTGTACTGTTAAGCTTAATATTTTTATTTTATTTTATTGTTAGTTTTTTTGAGAGAGAATCTTGGTGTAGGCCCAGCTGGCTTAGAACTCGCTATGCAGATCAGGCTGACCTCAATCTCTCAGAGATATGCCTGCTTCTGCCTCTGCATGCTAATCCAAGTGCTGGGATTAAAGGCATGCATCACTATGCCTGGCTCTAATATAATTTTTAAACAAAACATCTTGATAATTGAATTTCAAAACATATTTATATTTTATGATTTGTACCTCAAAATCATTTTTATGAAAGATGCCATATACCCTTCTCAGGCTTACCAAGTTTCTCGGCATGAAAGAAGTTAAAGAATGACAGTGGGTATGAGTTTTGACCCTTGATTTAGGTAGACCTTGAACAAACTGTTTAACTTCACTGTGCCTTAGTTTCCTCAAGAGAAGCAAAATGGAGACTACAAAGTGACTCCTACATAGATCTAAGAGCGATCTTGCATATGGGGTAAGTAAATAAACACAGCACTCCTTCTACCACTCACCCTCTAAGTCTGATTCATTGTTTTATTTTTATTGTAAAAATTCAATAAAGGTGTCATGTACTTAAATGACTTCAGAGTTTTTATTGGTTGAATTTTATCCAACATAAAGATACATTGAGGAGCTGGGGAGATGCCTTAGAAGGCTAAGTGCTTGCTTTGCAAGCATGAGAACCCGAGTTCAAATCCGCACATAAAAATCCAGACACATATCTGTAAGTCCATTGTTGATGGGGGTAGAGATGTAGATCCTGGGGAGCTTGCTGGCCAGTCGGGTTAGCTGAATCAGTGAGCTGCAGAGCAAGTAAGAGTCCCTGCCTCAGGGGTGGGGTGCTAGTGAGACGGCTCAGAGGTTAAGAGCACTGGCCGCCCTTTCAAGAGATCCAGGTTTGAATCCCAGCACCCACCTGGCATTGCTAACAACCATCTGTAACTCCAGTTCTAGGGTGCCCAATGCCCTCTTTTAACCTCTACAGGCACTGCACGACTCAGGGGCACTTAACAAGCAATATACTCATACATATAAGATAAAGATGATAAATAAAATATTAAAAAATAAAGTGGAGAGTAATTGAGGGAGATACTGACATCTACTTCTGACTTCCACACATACCTGCAGGGGTGCATGTACCACACACATTTATACATATACACACATAACACACACACACACACACACACTATAGATACAGTGAAATTTTACCACTGCTACTTCAGTGGTTATAGAGCTAATTCAATTTTTAACAATATTACTACTCTCTTTACTAAAAGGGACAATGTGAAGAAATATAGACATAAAGAAAGGCACAGAAGTAAGGAATGTTGAAACCAAGTAGAAAAGTCTGTGGAAAATTGAGGATTGGAGAAGGTTGTCTATCAGCCAAACTTGGGCTGTTACAGATTGCTGGGAAGTTACCAGGAGTTAGACACAGCTAAAAAGATTCTCTTACTCTTTTCAGACAGAGCATGATTGTGAAGAAACCTTGATCTTGTACTTCTAGACTTGAAAACAGACAATAAATTTCTATAACTATTTAGTACTTTATTATGGTAGCTAGAAACTAATAAAATTATATTTAAATAAATAAAATTTCTCTAGCTTTGCATATGTGTTCTACAACTTTTTGAGTAGAATATATATATAGCTTCAGTTTATGTCTTTATGTAATCTATAAACACACACATATATTATTTGTGTATGAATCCTTAAACTTTACTTTTTACTTCCTTACTTGAATTAGAAATTAACAGAGAAACAATTTATAAATGATTATGATTTTCAAGAATCATTAGAGAAAGGAAATTCTTAATGTGTAATAAGAACTGAGTTATCTTGATTAATAACCATTACAGAGGCATCTTATACCAATGACATTTTATTTCTCACTGGTTAGAGCAATCTGCGACTATAAATTTGTCATGCAACACTGCACACTGAAAATGAGGTTCATGATCACTGTCTATACAGAGTGATGTCATTGAGAGGACTTGCCTGGAAAAGTCACTGAAGAATCATTTTACTCAGTTCTAAAGGAAAAGCATTGTGATAAAACTGGTGTTTCACCTCATATGGTGTTATATTATCTCCACTGCCCCAAAGGTCAAAGGGGTTGCAGGGAAGTGCTGTCCCCTGTGGAGATCCTTAAACCAATGCAGTAAAACCTTACAAGAATTCTCCAATGAAAGCTTATAAGAAAACAGTAATATTCCGTAATGTCTAAGATTTGCATCTATCTCAAAAATACGTTTTCTCAAACTTGGACATATTTACCAAGTTAAGACACATACAATCAATTATTGATGTCTGCTGACCTTGTTACAAGTAGACAAAAAGCCATTGTCTTTGGGGGCAGTATCCAAGTGTTTTTGAATTTAGTAAGTCAAAAGAATGCTGTGTGAATATTGTTTGGTTTATGTGGTATTCTTATACAACTAAAAGAAGATATTTCTTTCTTTTGCTTGGGATGCAATACTATTTTTTTGATACTTGAATATAAATTAGGAAATATATAGAACATGAAAATTACATACCAACATTTGCAGGAACATTCATTCAATTTTCATGGTAAATAAAAATGAGATCGTGTCTAACTACTATTCCATATGCTCTGTGCTCTAACCTTGATAAGTAGTTACAAGAAAATAAAGAAGAGACGGTAACATGAGGGGGGTAAAGTGTTATTTTAGTCTTTAATAGCTTAGGAAGCACTCGAAAATTCTGCAAGGGTAATAAAACTGTTGCTTACTTAAAAATTCCAAAGAACTCCTTTTTCATGAATAAATATCTATGAGAATTGCCCTCCTGTTCTAAACAATTATGAATTCAAGAGAAGAATAAAAGTAAATTTCAAACTTCAGGTTTTTCGGCTGCGTAGGCACATGGCTCCCGAGAGAGGGAAGGTTGTATCGCTGCTGCAGAAACCGCAGTGTGACAGCTGCTTTCGGGAAAGTGGAGCCCAGGGGAACAGAGAAGTCCAGCCAAACGCGAGTGAAGAGACAGAATTCCCGAGAGGAGAGCAGGCAGGTGGCTGGCATGCGTGGCCAAGTGCAGACAGGAGAGGTCCACACAGGGAAGTAGCTCCAGTCTCCTGCTAGGCTAGCTCTGGACAAGATGGAACTCCTCAAGGACAGAATCACCAGAAAACAGTTATCAAATGCACCTGGGTCCTGCCTGCAGAACAGTCTGTTCCCAACTGTTAGAAGACAGAAGATGTCAAAATACAAAGGGGGTTCGAAGAGTCTTCAGAAGAGGCTTCTTGATTTAGAGGGCTTTAGAGGGATGCTCTGAACCTTGACTTCTAAAACTTATTAAGAAGCCTTAAATGATTCTAAATAAATGCACTTGATTCTGGGTGACACACTTATTACTTATCTGGGCAGACTCCAAAAATGTTTAAATAATCACAACTGAATTCTGTCCTGAGAAGTAGGAAATTCATTATGTAGCATCCAACTAGAAATTATCAGATTTATAATGAAGCAGAAATATCATAGTCAAAAGAAAAAAATACCACACAAAGAAATGATGGAAATTATGATCAAATTGTTTCAAATGTTGATTATAAATGAAATTACCTGTATCGCCTTCATATTGCAACCTACCCAAGCCACCCCATTTAAAATTTTTTGATTAATTTTTTTATTTTATTTTATTTTATTTTATTTTTTTGCTTATTTTATATGTAGGAGTGCTATGCCTATGTGTATGTAAGTGCACCTGTGTCATGCAGTGCCCAAATTTTTTGATTTATTTATTTATTTTATTTTATTTTTTTGCTTATTTTATATGTAGGAGTGCTATGCCTATGTGTATGTAAGTGTACCTGTGTCATGCAGTGCCCAAGGAAGAGGGTGTCAGATCCCTTGGAACTGACCATGTGGGTGCTCGGATTCAAACCGAGGTCTTCTGCAAGAACAGCCAGTGCTCTTAACAGCTGAGCCACCTCTCCAATCCTGTCACCTCATTTTAAATACTCTCTGTCTCATGTCCTTGTTCATATCTCCTATTCCACTTTGTCTGGTCTGTTTTTTGACAGCCCCTTTCTTCCTTGCATATACAAAAATATTTTTAAAAGTTTCATTTATTATTTTTATTTTATGTGTATGCGTGTATTACCTGCATGTAGATAAGTACACTCATGTCGTGCAATGCCCACAGTGGACAGAAGAGGCCGTTGTATCCCCTGGAACTGGAGTTTCAGACAGCTGTTAGCTGCCATGTGCATGCTGGGATTTGAACATGGGTCTTCTGCAAGAACAGCCAGTGTTCTTTACTGCTGAGCCATCTCTCCATCCCTGACAAAAGTATTTTTTTAAGATTTAAAATGTGGGACTGGAGAGATGGCTCAGCAGTTAAGAGCACTGGCCGGTCTTGCAGACGACCTAGGTGCAAATCCCAGCACTGACCTGGTGGCTAACAAATGTCCAGTAACTCTAGTTCCAGAAGATCTGACACCCTCTTCTGACCTCCTCAGGTATTTCACGATGCAGGTGTTCTTACACACATGCAGACAAACACTCAGACACATAGAAATAAATAAAAAAAAACCAAAAACATCCCTAAAAAGATTTAAAGGTGAAATAAAATTACCTAAACCTATTTAATCGATTAATCAATTAATTAATTAATTAACTTTATCATCTATTCTTCCACCAGACTGTAAGCTCCATGCAAGCAGTAATCTTACTCTTTCTTATTTACCCTTAATCTTTCTTATTGACCTTATTCTTTTCCGATTAACCCTTATTCTTTCTTATTAATCTTAATATTTCTTATTAACCTTTCTTATTAACTTAATCTTTCTTACTAATCTTAATCTTTCTTATTAATCTTAATCTTTCTTATTAACCCTTATAATTACTTCTTATTAATCAAGTAGTAACTGGCACATTGTAGGAGCACAAATATCATTAAATGAAAGAAAAAGTGATTGGGAACTATTAAAAGAGATAGAGGGATTGGAAAGCATCATGCCTGACAATATGCTCTTTAGTGCTGACATAACAATGTTAAGTTAGAGGAGCCCATAATTACACATTTAAAACTTTCCTTTCTTTGAAAATTCAAATTGAAAGTCATTACATGTAGGGTTGGAGAGATGGCTCAGCAGTTAAGAGCACTGGCAGAAGGCCTGGATTCTATTTCCAGCACTCACATGGTGGCTAAAAACTGTCTGTAACTCCAGTTCCAGGGCCTCTGACACCCTCTTCTGACTTTCTGGGGCATTGCCTGACACAAATGTACCTACCTACATGCAGGCAACACATTCATACACATAAAATAACAAAATATTTTTTAAATAAAGAAAAGAAAATCAGTGCATGTAGCCCTCTCATTTTCCCTACGAACTCACTTGAACTACTTTTGTAATGAGAAAGAATATGGATTCAGAAACCAAACTAATTTGGAAACACTAATGAAATGTAAATGGATTTCAATGAGAATTTATTTTAAAATATTTCTGTCCATTCTTATTTTCTTAAAATAAGTATGTTGCAATAAAAACAGTGTTAGAGTTATAATAAAGATTAGTAAAGGAGGGCTGGAACCAAGTTCACTTTCCAGCACACACATAAAGACAGGCTCACAACTGTCTGTAACTTTAGTTCTTGGGGGAATTGGACACTTTTGGCCTCCTGAGGGCACCTGTACTCATGTGCACATACCCATACACAAACATACACACATATCCATGATTAAAAATAAAAATAAAAATTCTTAAATTTTTAGAGGAGGTACAGGATACCAATCAGAACAAAATAAATGATAGTTATAGCAAAATGATAGAAGATGCTTTTCAGCATAAAATATTATTCTCAACTTCCTTTAAGCTGTGACAGAAGTAAGAATTAAATGATATGATTTATTAAAAACAAATCAATAATAATAACAACAAATGTGTATAATGTTACAGACACAAAATGCATAGATTGCTGGCATTGAATCTGAAGCAAAATTTGCCACTGAAATCTTTACATAGTATTATACCATAAAAGATATATTTTCAAACTTCCCTTGAAAAATATAAATAAAAATTAAATGGTTTTTGTGTATCATTTTAAGGCAAATAGAAGCATAACACTAAATAGTAACTCAGTGAAGCCACTGTACTAGTGAAATAGACTCGAACAAGGCTATGGCTATCTAAACACTAAACTATCAAATACTGCTTTTCTCAAATAGAATTTTTGTTGTGGCATTTTGACAGTAACCTGAGGTCCTAAAGAATAAAGATATTTCTTTAGCAATAATCAGAGAAACACTGGCAATTATTATTGGCAAACATGGTAAAATCATTCATCTATTCTGGAAGATTTTTAAAAACTTGCAATTTAACTCTGAAGTTAGGCCAGTTTTTCTTGGCATGTGAAAGGAAAAGAATGTGGTAGATAAGAAAGTGAGGCCAACTTTTTCTGACTAGAATTTTAATTGTTCAAATAGCTAGATATAATAAAGCTTACTCCACAATTTTGAATATGTAATTTTGCTTTGGAAAATTTTATATGCAGGTCTATGCCATGAGATAATCTTTGTAGTATGATTTCTACAGGATGCTTGCTTGTGAGTAACTGCATCCAGACAGACCATCCAGAATGAATAATTTGCTAAAAGTAAATGAATTCAATAAATTCAATGGCTTTCTCAATAGATTAAACATTTAAAAATATTTTTATTTATTATTTTTATTTTATGTGTATTGCCTGCATGTAGATAAGTGCACCCATGTCGTGCAGTGCCCATGGAGGTCAGAAGAGACTGTTGGACACCCTGGGACTGGAGTTACAGACAGTTGTTAGCTGCCATGTGGATGATGGGATTCGAGTGTGGTCTTCTGCGAGAGCAACCAGTGTTCTTAACCCCTGAGCCATCTCTCCAGCCCCAGAATTAAACATTTTTATTTAAGTAATATTTTATTTAAGTAAAGTTATTAAAGTGTAACACATGGTGAAACAAATAAGCCACAAGTTCATAGTTCAAAGAACTCTCACAAAATGTATAATAAACTTGTATTGATCCAATTAATCTTCAGAAGTCTTAAGTCCCGAGGCTAACATCCACACTCTGGAGGTGATCACAACTTGGGTTTATTCAGCATAAGTTGTATTTTACTTGTTTTTAATTTATATAAAATTAATAAAAATCATGAATAGTGAGCTCTAATATCTGCTCCTTTATTTATCACAAATAAGACTTATTCACACCATTACATGCAAAAATTGTCCTTTCTAATCCATTGGTCTTTCATTCAACAATGTGTGTGTGTGTGTCTGTATGTGTGTGTTAGGTTTAAACAGATGATGGAGTGGTTTTCACCCAAGTGATTTTTAACAATTAATAGTCTTATCGTCTTAAATACTTTTATGATAAAAGCATTCAAATTTCATTCTCACAACTTTCTAAAATGTATACAATCTTTTCCTTATTATTGATCACCCAACTGTGATCAGTACATCAGGCCAGAACATTGTTC
>NW_008343216.1:2261283-2261934 GCF_000622305.1 Nannospalax galili | reverse complement strand
CTATTTTATTTTATCAGCTTTGGTTATTTTCTCTCTGGCAAATATGTCTCTTCCTTATACCTTCAATATACTTGTGTCTTATTCAGTCAACACATTAAATCACATTTGGTTTTTTGTTTGTTTCTATTTTGTTGTTTCGTTTACTCCACCAATATCCATCTTAAAATTATTTATTTTTGTGTGTGTATACATGCATGTGTGGATGCATACAGAGGTCAGAGGACAACTTTCAGGAATTAGTTCTCTCCTTCTACCATGTGAGTCCCAGGGTTTGACTTCTGGTTGTCAGGTTTGGCAGTAGGTGCCTTTACTCACTGACCCATCTTGTCTGCCCAGTGAATGAATGCCTGATCCATTAATACTTATGCAGTTAATGATGTGGTAAGATTTATGCCTATCATTTGCATAGACACACACACACACACACACACACACACACACACACACACACGATGTACTTTTGGCCCTTGTCTATATCACTCTACACACCTTGTCTCCCCAGTGTGTGTATGTCTCATCTATTTATACATATGCAGTTAATGATGTGGGAAAATTTATACCTATCATTTGCATAGACACACACACACACACACACACACACACACACACACACACACGATGTACTTTTGGCCCTTGTCTATATCACTCTAC
>NW_008343216.1:2256516-2257086 GCF_000622305.1 Nannospalax galili | reverse complement strand
CTGTGGTCATTTAACACTGGGAATACTTTGGTCCAGGCTCTTCTGGCTTTCATAGTTTGCATTGAAAAGCCAGCTGTGATCCTAATGGTTTTTCCTTTATATGTGACTTGTTTTTTCCTTTTGCAGCTTTCAGAATTTTCTCTTTTTTTTATGTGTGTAGTGTTTTTACTATGATGTGGTGTGGAGAGTTTCTATTCTGGTCCTGTCTGTTTGGTGTTCTGTATGCTTCTTATATTTGTATGGGCATGTCTTTCTTTAAGTTTGGGAAATTTTCTTCCACAATTCTGTTGAAGATCTGGTCCATGCCATTGTATTGGGATTCTTCTCCTTCCTGTATGCATATGATTCACAAGTTTGGTCTTTTTATGGTATCATTCAATTCCTGCATATTCCAGTCTTGTGATTTCTTAAATTTTTCATAGTCTTTGCTTGAGTGGTTCAGTTTGTCCACTTTATCTTCCAGTCTCGATACTCTGCTTTCCATTTCATTCATCCTATTGGTGAGGCTTTCTCCTGCTGTTTCTAATTGGCTTACTGAGTGTTTCACCCTTCTTCATTTCAGGCTGATTA
>NW_008343216.1:2232690-2256262 GCF_000622305.1 Nannospalax galili | reverse complement strand
GTTCTTGTTCTCTTTTTTGATTTTATATTGTTGTGGCCGGATTGATTTTTGTCTTTAGGTGTTCTGCGGTGGCCCAAGTCCAATGTGGGTCAGAAGTTTTCAGACTTTCTCCTTTGGTCTGTAATCTTCTAAGAATGATTTTGGCCTCAGGAACTTGGGTGTTGGACTGACCTGAGACCCTGGCCGTGGCCCGTGCCATGCAGGGATGCAAAGGCAGATGGGGTAGGAAGAAGCCCCAAGATTTCCCAGGGAGTGGATTGAGTAGCTGGGTTGTACTGTATGCAAAGGATCAGGGGAGGAAAGGTAAGCCTCGGAGCCCCAGAAAGAGGCTGTCAGCCCCAGAAAGAGGCTGGCGGGTGTTGCAAGACCAGGGAAGCAGAGAGAGGTGAGGGTGGGGCCAGGTCCAGAGGCAGTACTCCTGTGGCCCAAGGAAGGCACCAAGCCGGTGCGGGTGAAAAGGGTCAGGAAGCAGCACTGGCTCCCCAGGTATCTGGGGCCCCACGTCTAGGAATGGCACAGGGCCCAAGCTTGGAGTAGAGAACAGCGGGGGAGATGGAAGGGTGAGCACGGCTGGGGGGAGTCAAGGCACGGAGGGCTGCGCGGTAGACTTACCCCAAGAGAGGCCTGAGGGCAGGAGAGCAGGCTAGGAGAATTAGCCAGTGGTGCAGGTCTGGGAACCAGGGAGAGGTGAGGGCGAGGCCAGGTCCCGCTGAAGCAGTGCTCCTGGAGCCCAAGGAAGGCACCAAGCTGGCCTGGGCGAAAAGGATCAGGAAGCGACACCGGTTCCCCAGGTGTCTGGGGACCCAAGACCAGGAATGGTGCAGGGCCCAAACCAGGAGCAGAGAACAGTCGGGGAGATGGAAGGGTGAATGATGCCAGGGGAGTCAAGGCGCCAAGGGCTCCGCGATAGACCCACCCCAAGAGGCCTGAGGATAAGAGAGCAAGCCAGAGAACATTGTTCTTTTAACTGTAACCCATGGACATCCCTTCTTCATCTTTCCCTTTCATCTCTCTTGACTGCCTTTGCTAGCCACCATTCTATTCTTAACTTAAATACAGGATTAATGTTTTTAGATCACACATAGCTAGTGCTCATCTTTCTGGGCTTGACCTATTTCACCTAACATGTTATGACAGATGAAAGGATTTTGTTTTTTTAATGACTAGTATTCTGTTGTAGATTTATGTGTTTAGTGTAAACTGAGTAAGCACACATAAGGAGAATCATTTTGAAGCTGTGTCTGGTTATTCAGTCCATGTAGAAACACCTTTAAAGAAACATCGAATTTTTCATAGAGTTGAGCAAATACAAGAAAAAAAAACTCCTTTAAAATCTTTTGGGGAAATGGCCAGATTAAATAAAAGACTTTAATATTATAATTATCAATGACCTATAATATTAAAAAAATAACCTAGCAGAGTTGATCAGAACATGTACTTAATCTGTGAAGTTAAACAGAAGAGCTGATATTGAGTCATTTTCTAGATAAGCTTCTCATTTATTTAGTTTGTCTTTACTTTGTTCTACTCTGAGGGCTTGATAGTTATGAAGAGGTAATTCT
Source organism: Nannospalax galili (assembly GCF_000622305.1). Taxonomy (NCBI): domain Eukaryota; kingdom Metazoa; phylum Chordata; class Mammalia; order Rodentia; family Spalacidae; genus Nannospalax; species Nannospalax galili. The sequence continues at coordinate 2,254,700 of NW_008343216.1, read as the reverse complement.
TATTAAACATCATGTATTTTGTTAATGAGTTCTCTCAATTTAATTTGTATACAAAGATAAACACTTTCAACAAACATCTTTGTTCCCCATTGTGCTTGCATTTTTTTCTGTGTGGGAGAGAATTTCAGTCTGCTTCTCTGATGATTTTTAGGGAACAGTAAATAAAGTCATTAATCATCCATAGATGGAAAAAAATCCATCATATTATTTCCAGTTAATTATGGGACACTGAAAAATATATGTTTACCTACTCTTCTTTGTAAAACAGTATGAAGTAAGAATAATCTATTTTGCTCATCCCTCCCAAGCCCACTCCCCCTTCTTCTCCTCCCATTAGTCTCTTGTTTCTCCATCATTTTTGCTCCTGGTTCTATGTCATACATACATGCATGATTTTATGTATCTATATAAAACACAGGAACCAAAAACTGTAAAAAGCATATAATATTGTCTTTCTGAGACAGATATTATTTTCTTAATATGATTATCTGCATTTCATCTATTTTTCTCTAAACAACATAACCTTCTATTTATTTATGGCTAAAAAATTCCATTGTGTGTATACATACATATAGATAAATATCAATATTAATTTCATTTCTTTGTTTTTAAATAGTGGAAAGAAGATAATAATGGAAAAATACGATAGTAGATAGGAGAAGTCAGTAAACTAAGAAGCAGAGAGCAAATAAAAGGAAGGGTAATGGAATTTGCTAAGGAGGGATGGGGTGCACTGGGCTGATGTGAACAGGAGGATATATGATGGTGTACATAGATGGGTCTTATGCCCCCCTCTGCTGTTACTCCATGAGGTCTATTTATGAATAGAAAAATGAATATTTTTCTGTCTATAACAGAGCATATTCCCTGGAGTAAATGAACCAGAGATTCCAAACTAAAGGCAAGCACATAGTGCAGACTATGCTGAAGCTTGCAGCTATAGACTGGAAAGTCACGTGAAGTGTCCCCGACCGCTTTTAGTGAAGACCTATCTTATTAAGCATAGAATCCCTCCTTCCTTTCACATTAACTTATTTAACAATGATAGCCAAATATAACTCCAACTACTGCCACCAAATCAATAAAGAAGATTCTTGATATCCGTTAGTTCTCTTAATTTGTTAGTTCTCTAAATTTGATTCTGTACAGAGCCTCCAATTAGGTTTTACTGCCTCTCTCTTGGTAGTTCATCAGCTCAAAAGAAAAATGTAATAACAAAAATAAAATCCCTTGTAAAGCAAGTGAAATAATTGCTTAACAAAAGAGCACAATGTTATTTTAGGAAGATATAATCTAATAATAAGCCAGGATCCTTATACACCAGCAACAAATGAACATATAATACAAAAATGAAATTTAAACATACACCACCATACCCAACTCCAAGTCTTTCTTTTTTTTTATTTCAATGTTTATTGAATTTTTGTGCATTTCATGCAGAGATCTTGATTGTATTTAGACTCCTTCTCCCATTTGCAGCCTCTCCATAGCCCACCTACAGAATTTTGTGCATTCTGTCATATATGTTAAGTCTAATCGAATCAAGTTTGTATACCCAGATGCCCCTAGGTGTGAGTGAGTTCATCCACTGGAGCCTGGCCAGCCTATCTAGCATCACACCCTTAAAGAAGATTGACTCTCCCTCACCCAGCGATGATCATCTGCCAATAGTTCCTCAGCTACGGTTGGGGGCCTCTTTCCCATTTCCGACCAACGCTACACTGATTTTTGTCTGAGTTTGCGTGTTCCTTTTTTTTTAATTTAATAATTTCTTTTTTAAAATAAAACTTCTACATATTCATTGTAAAAAAAAACATTTCTCAGGTGAAATAGAGATAAAGAGAAATGCCAGACTTATTAGTGAGGAAAAAGATGATTCATTCATCACGGAAAGATTCTAGAGGTATTAAAATGCTAATAAAAATCATGGTGAACAGATTGGAGAGAAGGCTCAGTGGTTAAGAGCTCTGACTGCTCTTATGGGGGACCTGGGTTCGATTCCCAGAACCCACATAGTGGCTACCTGCCCATAACCCCAGTTCCAGGGGAATTCGACGCTTTCTTCTGACCTCCCTGGGCATTGCACTACACAGGTGCACATAGACACATGTAGGCAATACACTCATACACATAAAATAAAAATAAATAAAAAACATTTTTAAAAATCATGGTGAACAACACACCAATAAAATAAAGGAGAAAACAGACAAATTTTTGAAAAGAACAACCTTTTTGGCATGTAACTTAAAAAATATTTTCAGGGATGGGTGCACACCTTTAATTCCAGCACTCAGGAAGCAGAGGTAGGCAGATCTCTGTGAGTTGAAGGCCATCCTGGTCTACATAGTAAGCTCCAGGCCAGCTGGGGCTACAGAGAGACACTGTCTCAAGAAGACCAAAAAATATATTTTTATCAGTTCTTTGAGAGTTTTATACATGATATTTTGATCATATTCAGAACCCCTCTCCCTTCACCGCCCCCACCCTACTACCTCTGTCCAATTCTTGTCCTCAATTTTTCCCTTTTAAAAGGTATATCAAGTCTAACGTGTTCCCCAAATGCTCTTAGGTGTTGGACCATTTCTTGGAGTCTGGCCAACCTACCAAGCCTCAGACCCTTAAAGAAAACGGGGTTTCCCACTCCCAGCATCTATCAAGATCTATTGGCAGTTGAAAAATGCTCTGAATGTTCGACTCAAGAAGATAAAAGACAAAATACAATCAGAATATGTCTGTTACATGCATCTCACAAAGAAATTTCAAGTCTACATTGTTTCACAGGTAAAATTAACCATTTCTATTTAAAAATGTCAATTTTGTTGGCCGTGGTGGCGCACGCCTTTAATCCCAGAACTTGGGAGGCAGAGGCAGGCAGATCTCTGTGAGTTCGAGGCCAGCCTGGTCTACATAGTGAGTTCCAGGACAGCTGGGGCTACAAGGAGACCCTGTCTCAAAAAGACCGAAAAAAAAAAAGTCAATTTTGTATAAACTCTTCCCCCATAAAAAATGTGTAAAAGATGTCAATTTTGTGTAAACTCTTCCCTCTGCTTCCCTAAAAAACCCAAGAGAGATGAAGGCATTCTTTTTGTTTGTTTGTTTTGTTTTTTGTTTTTTGTCTTTTTGAGACAGAGTCTCCCTGTAGCCCCAGCTGTCCTGGAACTCACTATGTAGACCAGGCTGGCCTGGAACTCACAGAGATCCACCTGCCTCTGCTTCCCAAGTCCTGGGATAAAAGGTTTGCGCCACCACGCCTGGCAAAGGCATTCTTTTTAAGATGCCAGAATCACTCTGATAACAAAACCAAGTCAAAAAATATTTTTAAAGTTATTTATCAAAGCCCCTCAAATGCATAGATACAATATATTAAAATTAGCAACTGTATTGATCAAAAGATAAAAGATAATTTATAAGAAGCAGGAAAGTTTTACATTTGGAATACAAGGTTTATTTAACATTATAAATTCAGTCAAGGCAATTCACTACATTAACAGACTAGAAAAAAATGAAAGGAAAACCTGCTGTTGTCTTAATATATGCTGAAATATCACTAAATGAAATCCAGCTTTGTGACACATAACTCTCAATAATCTAGTAGTCAATAACTTTGACCACCAGAAAAAAAGGTATTCAAGGAAAACCTGTAAGTTGCATACTTGATGGTGACAGTGTTTTCTCACTAACATCAAGTGCAAGATGTCTGCTCTCACCACTTCTATTGAGGAATTTACTGGTTGTTCCAGCCAGTGCAATAAAAGAAAATAAAGAACCAGTATCCGTTTTGGAATAGAAGACATATAACTGCCTTTACCCATAGACAGCATTATACAAGTGTAAATTCCTATAGAATCTTAGAAAAATTACAACTTGAATTTATAAGCTGGCACGACCAAAAACTCACAGCTCAACATACAAAATCATTATATGTCTAACACGAATCGTTGAAATATTTAATTTAAAAACACACAGTAGCATTAAGATTATTAAATACTTAATTCAAGTCTGATAAATATGTATGTGCTGTAATTTCCTTAAGAACTGTTTGCTCAAAGAATAAAAGAAGTCATAAATAAATGGAAAGAAATACCATGTTTATGGGTCAGGAAAAATATTATGTTCCCCTAAATCTGATTTATAGATTTAATATCATCGCTGTCAAAATCCCAGAAGATATTTTTGTAGATATTTACAAGCCAATTTAAAAGCTTATATGAAAATGCAGAAGAATTAGAGCAGTGAAACTGTTCGAAAAGAGTAACAAAGTTCAAGGACTTAAGCTAACCTAAGTTCAGACTGTCATCCAGCTTAATCATTCCGGTGCTGCTTCAGACTTCAAACTTTTGCCTCACAACGTTGTTTCTCAGGGAAGTAGCCGGCAGTTTCCTGAGCATATTAAGAATACAACATGAGAGAGAGGAAGAAAGTGGTCCATGACACAAGGGTCACACAGAGGAGAAAGGCAAAGAGTTGGTGGCAAAAAGAAGTATCATAAAGTCTCAGGCCAACACAGAGCTGGAGTAAAAGGGTGTTTCTAGGACAAATATTGTATCTGATAGATTATTTCTTGGATTAAGCAATGTGGGAATTTTATTAAGAAACAATCGAGAGGTACTATAACAAATCAAAGGGCTATAAAAATGTAGCATTGGGGGCTGGAGAGATGGCTCGGGGGTTAAGAATACTGACTGTTCTTGCAGAAGACCTGGGTTTGAATCCCAGCACCCACATGGCAGCTAACAACTGTTTATAACTCCAGTTCCAGGGGATCCGACAACCTCTTTTGTCCTCCACGGGCATTACATGACACGGGTGCACTTATCTACATGCAGGCAATACATGCATACATGTAAAATAAAAATAATGAATAAAATATTTTTGAAGAATTTGAAGATGTTACCTAACACTTAAATGTCATTCACTTCAATCTTATTTGGAGGCTTCAATATTAATTAAAAAGACTCTAAGGGTTATGTAGAACTAAATTGGTTGTAAGTTATCAAAAATTACTTATTATAGTCAATTATCCAGCTCCTCCAGCAATTATTTCCCTTCCCAATCTTTTCTGTAAAGTATGTAGCAATTTTAGGCAAAGTGTTATTTAATAGTTTCAGTACTACCATTATAAAAATAATTGTCTCTACTGAAGCAATTGATTTTATTATGTATCTTATTAATTTTTCGATTCCTTTTGTTGTTGATGCCACATTAAAATAGTTTATTTATTATTATTTTTAATTTTTTGTATATGTGTGTATTGCCTGCATATGTATAAGTGCACCCATGTCATGCAATGCCCACGGAAGTCAGAGGAGAGCATCCAATTCCCCTGGAACTGGAGTTAGATGGTTGTTAGTCACCATGTGGTTGATGGGATTTGAATCCCAGTCTTCTGCAAGAGCAGTCAGTACTCTTAACTACTGAGTCATCTCTCCAGACCATCTTCAAAATTTTTAATAAAAAAAGTAGTGTCATAAAAAATATGCCATACTAAATTTTACCCAATACATAAGCCTTTAACAGCAAGCAGGTACATAAAAAGTCATGTGATTCAAGAAGTCCCATTCTTGTCCTTTTAAGTGTTCAGATCAAATCCTGAAAGACTTTAGATAAACAAAAAAATGTTTCTGAGGTAAAAATTCAGTTAACCTGCCAACCGCCAACCAGAATCCTTTCAAATTATTCATGGAATTTCAGGGATCAAGTCTCTGAGCAACTCTCAGGCAATAAAACCTAGACTCTTAGATTAATTTGTGTAATAATGTTATGCTAGGTACATAAGTACCCAGATAACATTGCTGAGTCATTAGTGGTACACTCATAAGGGTGAGGGATCTGAAAAATATTTCAGTCAGTCTATGTATACTCAATACTGCTAACTTTTCCATTTAGAACTCTTGCAACTTTCCACTCACAAAACTAGCAAAGCCACTAATGCACCCATAGAAACCTATTATTTCTTACATTCGTTATGCTAATTATCAAGTCCTGGATGGAGAGAAGCAGGACAGAAACATTTATAGTGACAGCCTGAAGAGTAGGTTTCCTGATTAGCAACTATGTCTAAGGCTGATTAGAGGAACTCATCAAACACAAGATTAATTAAATAGACATTTAAATACCTCATTCTATATAGAAATAAGGTATTAGAGATAGCACAATAAAAGTCAGTGGCTGAATGTCTAATGTGAGTTAAAAACTAGAGACATAGTATTATTATTTGGAAAGTTGAATGCAAATGCCAGAAATAAACCCAAATTGTTGAAAGTCAGTATGGTTTGAGACAGAATAATGGGTTGAGTGGGGTAAAGAACTCCTACTGATTTGCAGGTTAGGTCTTTGGTAACATCAAAATAATTTGAAAGCAATACACATGTATTTCTTTGCTGAACATAAAATTAATTTGAATAAGATAAAAGACTAAGAACAAAAGCCAGGATACGAATCTTCTATTAGGGAGCTGAGAGGTGCTTCATCTCCCTTAACTGGGAAGAAGAGATAAAAGCTTCTGGCCCCTTGTTCCAGAAAAAAAATACTGATTTTTCCTGGAACCCACTGATGTGTGCAAACACTTTGCTTTACTCTTTTGAATAAAAGATAAAAGATAGATAAGATAATAATGAAATTACGATCACACACTAAATGGAATATAGATGAACTACTGAAAGAAATAAGCTTTGCTTCAAATCAACAAAACTCCACAAAAGGTTCAGGACCTTAGTTTGAATTAAAATGAAGTAGTTAGAAAATTTTCTGTATTATAAATGACAAGGCTGGGTGAGGCTCCCCAGGAGGAGGACCAAAGGGGCCCTATTTAATTCCATTCAGGGCACAGATACAGAAGGCAATCCTGTGTCAGGGACTGTGCCAGTTGTTGAAAGGAAGCATGGTGGGGAGTGAGGCACAGCCTTGTCTCTCAAGGTGTTCATGTCTGTTGGAGTAAAACAAACAGGGGCCATTGCCATCTGTGCATTGACAGATAATTTCCAAGATATAGAACACAGTTGCCATTCTCTTCACATGGCTCTGTGTATTCCTCCCTGCCTTCTCTGAATGGTTTCTGCTGGGAGGAATGAGTGAAGTCACTCTAACTTTGCCCATGCAGCAAAGTGTTTCTTGACTTCCTCCACTGACATAGATGACCCTCCCCCTCCCTCAGCCCATATCGTACTTCTTTTTAAATGAAAAAGTTAAATTTTTTACGAATTAATTTTTCTTTGACATTTATACATATATAATGCATTCCGGTTATTCTCTTTCCCACTCTCTCTTATCTCCCTCCTACCCTCCAAATCTCTTTCCAACATTCATGACCTTTTGCTTTGTTTTGTGACCTACTGAGTTTAGCCAGGGCCATCTGTGACCTTTGGTTTGTAATTAGCCACTGGTACCTGGTGGACTCACCATTGGGTGCAAAACTAAAGATGCTGCTCTCTCCCAGAATGTGTCAGCAGCCACAGTTCAGCAGTGAATGTTACGGCACGGCACTCGAAGCTCCTTTCCCAAGTATAACTGACTGTTGACAGGGCCGGTCCTGTGTAGACCATTGCCAGTAACCACAGCGACTTTCAGTTCATGATTTCAATGACTGGGTCATACCCAGTTGATGGCATTTTGCAGCCCTTTTCCACATCTTCTGGTTCTTATATTATTTCTGCCTCCTCATCTACAATGTTCCCCGAGCCTTAAACAGGGTGGTATAAATGTCTTGTGTAGAGATGAATGAGCCCCATCTGCCACTTAATTTTAGCATCTTTGACAGCGTGAATTCTGAGTTCACTACCATTCACTGCAAACAAGATTTTCTGATTAAGGATGGGGGTAGCATTTGTCTGCGGTATAACCATGACCATTTAGAAGGCTGCTCGATATAATGTTCATTAAGCAACAGTACTAAGGTGCTCTCTCCTTCTGGTACTACCCCTATTCAAGCTGCATTATTGCCTTATTAGATCATCTTTACCAAATAGTTTGCACATTTTGTTATAAAAATGTTTGGAAAATCCTACCACAGTGAGAGCTCAACATGTTAGTAGCTATATTCCAGGCATTGCTTTCTTTTGATATCTGTGAGATTGAACCAGCCTGGTCTGCATAGCAAGTTCTAGATCAGCTGGGGCTACAGAGAGACCCTATATCAAAAGAAACAAATAAGCGAAAAGTTTTTCTTTCCAATTTTAGCTTGCTTCACCCCTTTTTTTGTCCCCCGATCCTACATAACTAATCTTAACATGCTAATAATCATGCATGAACATTTTTGGAAAATATTTAAAAATGGCCTTTTTTCTTTTTTCCAGTTTTAAGCTCAATAGTATGTTATGGAAATCACATTAACTAGCATAGAGTCAAGTCTTCTAGTGGCAGCATAAGATCTTATAGTATGAAAGCATAACAATTTTTTCAACCATTTCCCTATTGATGGTCATTCAATGTGTTTCTACTTTTTGATACTGACAACTATGGTGTAGAAAACTTATTTGTAACTATGTTTCTATTGTTTGGTGGTATTTCAGAGAATAAATTCTCCAGTGGAAGAGTCATAGTATAAATTCATTTTCATTTTTAACAGTACTGGCAGATTCCTTTCTGGAAATGGCTATAGAAATTCATATTGTCCCAGAAGCATGTAGAAGTACCTTTTCCTCTTATGACTGTAGTACGTAAGTATTATAATTATTTTTTTCAAATTTTTCAAATCTGGGAAGTGATAAATGACAACTCTTTTTCACTTTGCTTTTCTGATTGCTACTCAGATTGGACACTATTTTACGCATTCACTTGTCCTTTAGATTACTTATTGGTCAACTGCCGATCAATATAATTTTCCTATAATCCTATAGAGTGGTTTTACTCTATCTTCTAAAGAATGAATATTTTTTAAAACCTTTGTGATTGAGAAGATTTTTACAATTGGAAGATAGATGGACAGTGAGCACCACTAGAGGCAGAGAAATTGCTTACAAGACAATTTTAAAAATCCAAATGAGAGGGAACGAGCAGCCAAGCCAAGAAGCTGAGAGCATCCATGAAGTACTAGAGGATGCAGCAGAGATCTCCCATAGATGTCCTAGTTACTTTCTACTGTTGTAACCAAAACATGGACCAACACCAACGTGGGGAGGAAGGGGTGTATTTGTCCTACACGTCTCAATCATAGCTCATCACTGAGAGAAACCAGGGTAGGAAATCAAGGCAAAATTTAGAGGCAGGAACTGAAGCACAGACCACAGAGAAACACTGCTTATGGCTTTCTCCTCTGGCCTGTACTTAGCCTGCTTTCTTAATACAAGCCAGGACCACCTGCCCAGGGGTGGCACCAACCACAGCTGGACCCTCTCACATCAATCAACAATCAATAAAATGCCCATAGACATGTCTACAGGCCAATCCAATAGACTAAATTCCCCAATTGAGGTTACCTTTTCCCAAGTGTGACAAAGTGACAACTGAAGCTATTCAGCACAGATGCCTCCTGCTCAGAGATGATGGATTACACAGCGGTTGGCCTCCCATTCTCCTATCCAGCTCCCAGAGGACCTGCTTTACACACACTGTGAAAACAAAGCCATTGCTCAGTTAGGAGAATGGAAGAATACTCCCCTTCCAGTCCAAGTTTTACTAAGGCATCAAATGAAGACCCTATATTACTTTCTAGGTTCTTTGAGACTAGTTACAGATGTGAGTGATTCCATGACACTGAAAGTTTCCAAACTATCCTTGAATACTTTCACCCATTTTGGCCCCTACCCCTTGCAGTATGAGAGATTGAATCCAGGGCCTCATGCATCCTAGGCAAATGCTTTATCATTGAGTTACATCTCCAGGTTTTGTTCTCTAAATCTCAGATTTAAAAAAAATATATATACATTTTTCAATAAAGTTCATCTGTGAGATATGTTTTTATTTTTTTTCTGTAAAACAGTTATTCTTATTTTGTTGTGTGATAATCCTCTAATAATCAGAAAATTTGATTTTTTTGACTTATGTTTAATTTTGCTATCATGTTACAGATGAGCTTCCTGGAAGCACTAATCACTGGTCACATGCTTCTAGAGAATTCTGGGACACTCTTCAATTTACATATTCTCTGATCCTTATAGCCACACTGCATGTTGCACTGGATAATAGAAAACAGTTAACTGGAAACTGTTAGTTTGTATTTATGTGTGATGTTTGGTATCTGATGACATTTAGAAACAGAAATTTCTAAGTAACATTGATAGAGATAACAAAGGCATTTAGAAGAAGCTCTGTTAAGGTAGTGGAACCTGGTTATATTTGGCAAGCAATGTGTGGGGAATAAATAAATTTGTCTAAAAATCCCTCTGAGTTCTCTAAAATATTCTGTAAAAATTCAGGATCTGATCATATGCTTTTAAACTGGAAATTAGCATGATAAATAGCTGGAAAATTTTATAAAATATCCAGTTAATGATATACCAATAAGCCTATAAAGATTTACGACAGCCTCTTCTGACCCACTAAGGTACTGTACGACACAGGCGCACTTACTTACATGCAGGCAATACATGCATACACATAAACAAACAAACAAACAAACAAACAAACAAAAAGGCTTTTAGCCAGTGTGTGGGTGCTAGGACTCAAACCCAGTCCTCTGAAGAACAGCAAGTGTTCTTAACTGCTGAGCCATCTCTCCAGCTCCGTGTTCTTCCTTTTTTAAAGTGCTTACTGTATCTATTTGATCATTTTGTTCTGACAACAACCCCGTGAAAAAGATACCTTTTTTTTTTTTTTTTTTTTTTCTGTCGAGGAAGCATTGGAAAAACAGAATGCTGAAATCAGGATACCATTAGTAAACCGTGCCTTTTTAGGTTGTCTGCCCTTGTTCAACACGTGTGACCCTAGAACACGTGACAGCAGTTAAGTCATTCCTGCTGTGGAGTCTTTCCGAGGTTGGCAGTTTCTACTGGTTCAGGCAGGTAAGGATTGCCAGAGTCAACCACATCTGTCATGAGTATTGTGGTGACAGAGCTTGAATTTTCAGTGTCATCTGATTTTACAATGAGATTGCCATTCCCTCCAGAAATTCAGGGAAATAGGAAAGTGCTATGTAATGGTTTCCTCATTGATATTCAGAGACATTCTTGACACATGGTAGGAATTTAAGAGGATATTAGTCCCTCATTCCTTTGGCTCTTCCTCCAGTTTATTTCTAGAGTATGTGATTATGAATATTCACAGCCATGATTTACTAGTTTTCTGGCTATTTGTGTCCTATACAAACATCAGTAAGATAGATGACACAGGTATCCATACTTTGTTATGTATGTGGTAAAGAGGAGTGAGTGTTGTTTTCAATGTAATATAACTTGAAGATGGTATGCACATGTCTGGAACCATGCCTTTTGACTTTAAAGCCATCGCTCTCTAGTGAAGAGAACAGTAATTAGAAAAAAATTTGGTTGATGTAGGTAGAAAAATTATTTTTTGCTACAGTGTCAGTTTGGTGCCCCAAATCCACTGGTGCCCTCATGAAACTGATCTTTGCTTTTTGCAAGTGCCACAGGAAAGAATAACAGAAAACAGTCAAGCTCTGGTGCACACATTTGTTGTTCAGTGACAAAGCTGAAATCACTTTGCTCTGAGTTGACTTTCCAGTGAACTCTGAAAAAAGTAAGCAATTACTTGGTTTTTGCTCTTTAACAGACTGAATGCTTCCTTAGTTTATTTGAAGCTTTCAAATTTGATCTGCCACACTAGGAATGTTAATACCCCAAAGCAATTATGGCATTTGTCATTTGTTGCTCTATTGTAAATTTCTCTAAGCTCCAGATGAAAACTAAATCTCTTTGAGTGCTCCATGTATAAACTATTTGTTAACAGCAAGGCAAAAAGAACAACTGAGCACTGGTGGGGGCTAGCTAACAGAAGTAATTTTGAACTTCTTCCATTTCCACTTCTTAGCCAAAAGTCCTCTACAAGATAAAATCTATGTGGGCCAGCAGGAGTTGAATGTGTTTCAGATACATAATTGATGGTTGAAAGATAGTTTGATCAGTTTCACCATGGGAAACTAAAAGACTGGCCTAGTTTCAAATATTGGGGAATCCACCATTTCTTTCCCTCCCAGTTTTGTAAGATGAGAAATTACTTATTTTTTTCACCTAAAATTATTATTTAAACATTTTCTTTGATAACAATTGCTTTAATTAAGGCAGCGTTAAATCTGTAACTGTACAATTATTATTTTAACATGGTATTATGGGGGAAAACTGAATTGGTAAAGCTAATTCAACCTTTTCCCTACTAGAACTTGTAATTTAGTTTTATAAATGAATGCCATAGAATCTGAGACACCAGGACAAAGAAATAAGTGCCTCCCAAACTTAAAGATGTGAGAGAAGAAACTAGGAGGGCTTCATCATTAAGAGAAGGAAGAATGTTAGAATTGCAATTCCTTATACAATATTCAGCTCTATAAAGTTGAAGACTAAAATGGAAGTTGCCGTGTCTCAAGGGGTTATTGACCAATAGGCATGAGGTTTAGGTGAAATGACATGAAGATTCGTCATTCAATGAGTATCTATGCTCATTTAAGTTTTTAAAAAATCAATCTCAGGTTGTGTTGTTGCCATGACAAATTTTTTAAAGGCAAACTTCCTTCTAGATGTGTACACAGGAGACAGTAAGGGCACCTGTCAGATACAACTGTCAGTGGGAAAGCAGTGATATGATGAGAGGCATCCATCTAAAATGATGGTTTAATCCTGGAATGGTAAATGTAATAGTTCTTATCAGTGTCTCCATTAAAAAAGCAATGTGAATTTTCTGATAATGCTATCCCCTAACCAAATAATGTCATATATTTTTGAGAAAATAGTTTTTCTGCCATTTATTGAACATTGTAAGGGCAACAAGATATTGCTCCCAAGATTATATCCAATTATTAGAGTTATTAGTTAAAAAGTAGATTCATTTATTTTATGTTTGCAAAGCACATCCCCCAAGGCACAAAAATCCAGGTTTATCTCCATTACAGTGTATTATCAGATTTTTCAAGGGTCATTCTTTTTTGTTTTTGACAGGGTCTCCTTAGAAGCCAGGATGTGGACTAGGGTGGCTTTGACTTGAAGAGATCCACCTGCCTCTGTCTTCTGGAAGGTTGTGATTAAAGGCATGAGTCACCAGGCCTGGCATTCAGTTGTCATTCTTAATCACTTTGAATGTCATGACAGTCTCAAGGTACAAGTGTTGTTTTAACAGTAATCACTGCTGTTTTTATATTTAGTTAATTTGGTTTGGTCTATGACAAATTCCTTCCTGTGATTAAAGTAGAGGAGTCAAACCAATGCCCTGCCAGTGTTCACTTAAAACTTCATTTGCTTTCAAGGTGTGGACTGGTAGTTATCATACAGTAAAGTGGATGGTAATTAGATAGAATAACTTGGGTTTGATTTTGAATCACCCATTAAAAATAAATAGGATTCTTCCATATAATATCTCCTCAAATATCTGAGGGTACCAACTGTGTTGCCAGATATGATGAGTTTCCTCAACTATTTTTCAAATGATATGGTATTAAGTCATAACAATAAATCAAGGTTAGATATGGTATCCTGTCATAACTTTCTATAAGTACTTCAAATTATTATCAAATAACAGAAGATATCTCCATGAAGGTTCCAACAGATACTAGTGGGTATATATATTCAAAATTCTTATTTTAAAAATAACAGTATTTCATGCATGTGTGTATGTATGTACATGTATGCATGTGCATGTGGGGGCCAGAAATAGATGTCATGTGTCCTCCTCAATCACTCTCAACCTTATTTTTTTAAAAAATATTTATTTTTATTTTATGTGTATGAGTGTATTGACTGCATGTGTGTAAGTGCATCAGTGTTGTGCAGTGCCATGTGGTACTAGGAACCAAACTGGGTCCTATGCAGGAGCAGCCAGTGCATTTAACTGCTGTACCACCTCTCTAACCCTTCAACCTTTTTTTTTTGAGACAGGGTCTCTCACTGAACCTGGAACCTTCTGATTAGGCTAGATGGACAGTCAGGCAAGCTGCAGGGATCCTCATGTCTCCATATCCTCAGCCTTGGCATGACAGTACATGCTTAACCTAACTTTTTTTGTTGTTGTTGTTGTTTTTGTTTTGTTTTTTTGAAGCAGGGTCTCCCTATAGCCCCAGCTGTCCTGGAACTCACTATGTTGACCAGGCTGGCCTTGAACTCACAGAGATCCGCCTGCCTCTGCCTCCCAAGTGCTTGCTGGGACTACAGGCGTGTGCCACCATGACTGACTAACCTAGCTTTTCAACATAGGTGCTGGGAATAAAACTCAGGTGTTCATGCTTGTACAAGTACTTTAACAGTTGAGCCATCTCTCCAGGCCATAAAAAGACAGTCTTAAGGTTCTCAACAAAACTGAAGGGAAGATGAGCATTTCCCATATATCCCTTGCTCCTACACCTCCACAAGCTTCACCCACTGTCAACACTCATTGGAGTAGTACACTCATTACAATTGATGATGCATCAATTTTCTCCCAATGTTCAGAGTTTACATTAGGTTTCACTTAAAAAATTTAAAAAAAATTTATTAAGCTTCTGTATATTTTATACAACACTTAACCAAATTTAGACCTCCCTCCTCCATCCATGCCCCCAAACTTCCCCACACCAGGCTTCATATATTCTGCCATACATGTTAAGTCGCATCCAGTCAAGAATTTTACCCTGATGTCCTTTGGTGCAAGTTCATCCACTGGAGTCTATTAGGCCTATCTAGAGCTCTTAAGGAATGCCTACTCTCCCTCTCCCAGCAGTAATCAGTTTCCAACAATAGTTCTCGGGCTATGGCCAGCCTGCTGCCCATTTCCCTCACATCACACTGGGCCCTTGTCTGATTGAGTTGGTATGGGTCTTGTGCTCAATGTCACCATTGCCACAAGTTCACATGAGCAAGCTTCCAGTGGCCCAAAAGCCTCTGTTTCCCTATGTTAATGGACCAGCCTAGCTTTACAATCTTTTCTTCTGTCCCCCTCTTCCTCAGTGGTCCCTGAGCCATGGTGGGTGAGGTTTAATATAAGAGAACTATCCAAAGACACACACTTTGCAGTCTCTTATTCTCTAAAACATAGCCAGTTGTGGTCTTCTGTGTGCATCATACTTTGTTGTATAAGGAAGCTTCACTGGTGAGAATTGAGGGGTGCACCAGTATTCTCTATGTTCCATGAAATTTAAATGTAGAGATTTCACTGTAGATACGTCACCTAAGGCTAAGCATCTCTCAGATGTATATTCTGTATATGTGGCCAGTTGTGGAACTCTGCAGTAGCCTCCATCTGTTCCAAAAAGAAGCTTCCTTGATGAATGGTGTATTGTATACTTGCCTGTAAATATAGGTATCCATATTTAGCATGTGGTAAGAAATTTCATTTCTCTAAAGACAGAGATAGAGTTTTCTCTAGGATCTATGACCTCTCCAGTCATGTGTATTTGTTATAATTACAATGGTACCCATCATCTCCCTCCCATTGAGAGGGCTTTAAGTCCAATTAGACAGCTGTTGGTTACCCCCCAGGGAACAGTGCCACTACTGCACCAATAGGGGTAGTTTGCTGTGCCAATCATTCTGTTTATTCTATTTTAGGACAGGTTTGGACCATTAATTAATTTTTTTTCTCTCTTAGCAGCTTCTATACTGTTCGAGGTTGCTTCTGCACTGCTGTGAAAAAAGGAAAAAAAAAAAACACTCTGACCAATACCAACTTGGGGAGGAAAGGGTTTATTTTGTCTTGCATTTCCTGGGTCATAGTTCATCAGGGACCCCAAGGTAGGAACTCAGGGCAGGAACCTGGAGGCAGGAGCCAAAGGACAGGCCATGGAGGAAAGCTGCTTACTGGCTTGCTCTCCTGGCTCATGCTCAACCTGCTTTCTTATATAACACAGGACCACCTACCCAGGGGTGGCACCATTGATACTGGACTGGGCCCTCCCACATTACTCAGTAATCAATAAGATGCCCCACAGACATGGCCATAGGCCAGTCCAATGGAGGAAATTCATTAATTGAGGCTCCCTCTACCCAGGTATGTCAAGTTAACAACTAAAGCTATCCAGTACAGTTGACCCCTTGTCAACTTGACAGACAAACACATCACTATTAAACCACAACCTTTCAATTTCTTTTCCTCAAGATATGATTTTAACAGTATCACAGCTTAAGACAGCAAAACCTTAAAGTTCCACAGTCCTTAAAAAATTCAAACACTTAAAAGTCCATAGTCTCTTTTAAAAATCTTTTAATCATGGGCTCCTGTAAAATACAAAACAAGTGCCATCTTATTTCAAAGAGGAGAATTAGGCACCTCCAAACAAAACCCAAGTTCAGCAAGCTCAAGGCTGGACAACTAGGATTCACTCATGATCTTCTGGACTCCAATGGGTTTTGGCAGCTCCACTTCTCTGACTCTGCCATCCACAGCTCACACAGCTCATCTCAAAGACCCAGGTTGGCTCCATTCCACACCTGCTGCTGCCCTTGGTGGTTATCCTATGGTCCTGGCATCTCCAAAAAGCTGGGGTCTCCACTGAAACTGCACCCTCACCAATGGCTCTTCTGGCCTCTCGGGGTGCAAAGCCTCAGATTCTCTCCATGACCCCTTTAATCCTGGGGTCTTCATTGCAACTGAGGCTGCACTTTCACCAGTGGCTTTTTTTGGCCTCTCAGGGTGCCAAGCCTCAGCTGTTCTCTATGACCCCTTCACATTTTCAACAGCAGAACCATGCAGGAGACTCTTACACATTACCAAGTCCTGTTTCCAGCATGAGATGGAGGCTCAGGTCCCCACTATACCACAGCTTCTGTGCTCTGACCCTGAGGAAATACTTCCCAGAAGATTTCATTACAGTCATGCTGGTCTCTTGTTACTTGTAGCTTATTTTTCAGGTCTAGCTAACCAGCATCAACTGTCCCAGTAAAGCAAAGGTTTTACTTCAAGTTCAGTCTCTTCTTAATCACAGCTAATTCTTCAGCCCAAGCCAACCAGAACCCACAGATTCTCAATTCAAAATATCACACAAATAGCCCCGATAGTCTCTGCTTCCTTTTGAAGCTTCACAAGCTAGGCTTCGACTGTCTACAACTCTTTCAGTATAACTGTTACAAGCTCCACATAAACAAACTCTGAGCATTCAATGGCTTTTCCAGCCCAAAGTTCTAAATGCTTCTACAGTCCTCCAATGTCAGGTCTGTACCATCAGTACCCCACTTCTGGTACCAATTTCTGTTCTAGTTTGCTTCTCCATTGCTGTGACAAAACACTCTGAACAATACCAACTTTGGGATGAAAGGATTTATTTTTTCTTACATCTCCCAAGTCACAGTTCATCTGGGAGCCCAAGGGAGGAACTCAGGGCAAGACCCTGGAGGCAGGAGCTGAAGCACAAGCCATGGAAGAACATTCCTTACTGGCTTTCACTGCTGGCCCCTGCTCAGCCTGCTTTCTTATACAACACAGGACCACCCACCCGGGGGTGGCACCATTGACACTGGACTGGGCCCTCCCACATCACTCAATAATCAAGATGCCCCACAGACATGGCCACAGGAGGCAATTCACTAATTGAGGCTCCCTCCACCCAGGTATGTCAAGCTGACAACTAAAGCTATCTGATACACATACTGTCCTCTAGAGCAATGAGAGCTAATCTTCATGGGAAAAGCTTTCAAGTCAGTTTCTGCTTTATTACTTCAAGTCCTTTGTCTAAATTATGACCTGTCTTCAACTATAGGGTCTTACCTTGGAGTTCTGGGAGATAACTAAGATCTCAGGCAATAGCCTCTGTTATTTTGGGAGTTTCTTGGATTACTCTGACCAACCACTCAAAGGGAGATCTGTCTTGTCCGGCACCGTGTTCCTTGCCATACAGCCCCCAAGTATACACAGGCACTAATGTTCAGACACCGCATATTTATTTCTTAGGGGGTTCCCAAGCCAAGACAATTCCCACAGTCTTCACATGCTACCCATAATCTATTCATCTCTCCTCTCTGTCCCCATCCAACCTCCCTCCTCCTTCCCCATTCCAAGCACTCCCATTATCCTCACTCTCCCCTCATATCACCCACCTCCCACCCCCCAAGTTCCCTCCTCCACCCCCCATGGTCCCCTGCATGGCCCTCCCTCCACCTTCCCAGCCAAATACTCCTACTCTCCCTGCCTCCCCCAGTAACACCTCTTTCTTAATTTCCCCCTTTTTGAGCCTCTTTACCTTTACTTCAGAGTTTCTTTTCCAGTTTCCTGGCTCCTGGTTTTACATCAGAATATATACTTACATATAAGAGATTGGTGTTAAGATCCACAAATGAGGGAGAATATACTTGCTTTTCTGAGTTTGTGTTACTTCACTTAGTATAACAGTCTTTAGTTCCAACCATTTGCCTGCAAGTTTCATAACTTTATATTTTCTAACTGCTGAGTAGAAGTCCATTTTGTAAATGCAGTACATTTTCATTATCCATTGGTCATTTGAGGGACATTAGGTTGTTTCCATTTCTTAGCTATTGTGAAGAGAGCAGTAACAAACATGGATCCATAGGTATCTCTACAGTAGGATGAGTCATTTGGGTATATGCCAAGGAGTGGTATAATCAGATCATATGGTAGATTCATTTTTAGTTTTTAAAGAGTTCTCCACACTGCTTTCCATAGTGGACACATAAGTTTGCAATCCCATCAGCAATGAATAAGTTATCCCCTCTCTTACCCTTTTTTCTCAAATGCACTTGGTGTCTTTTGTCCCCTTGATCTTAACCAGCCTGATTGGGGAAAGCTGGAATCTTTTTTTTTTTTTTAATTGTGCTCTACTAAATTTTTTTTACTTAGCTTTTTACATTTCATATATTTCCCACTCAAATCCAGATCCCCTCCCCAATTCATGCCTCCCCTACCACCTCACTGAACCCTATGCACTCTGCCATACATGCTGAGTCCTATTCATTCAGGTGTTTGTACCCAAATGTCCTTTAGTGTAAATGTGTCCACTGGAGTCTAGTCAGCCCATTTAGTGGTTGTATGTAAGTCATACTCTCCCTCGCCCAGCAGCATCCAGTCTCAAATAGTTCTCAATCTAATGCTGACCTGCCACCTATTTCTCACTTTCCCTTTGGGCCCTTGTTTAATTGAGCTGACATGGGTCTCATGCTCAATGCCACCTTGGCCACAGGTTCACATGAGCAAGCCTCCAGTAGCCTGGAGGCCTCTACCTCACTGTGTTCATGAACCAGCCCTGGCTCTTACAGTCTTTCTGCCTCTTCTTCCACAATGGTCCCTGAGCCATGGGTAGGTGAGGTTCCATATAGGAATCCTATTCTACACTCTACAGTCTCTTCTTATTCTCCAAAACTTGGCCATTTGTGGCCTTCTGTGTGCCAGGGAACCCTCACTGGTGAGAGTTGAGGGGAGCATTAGCCTTCTTTCTATCCCTTATTCTTCTGTGTTTCATAACCCTTAGTTGTAGAGATTCGACTGCAGATGTGTCACCTAGTACTGGGCATCTCCCAGGTGTATGTTCTCTGTGCCTGACCAGATGTGCAACTCTGCAGTAGCCTCCATCTGTTGCAAAAAGAAGCTTCTCTGATGAGTGTAGCGTATGCTTGTCACTCTAAGGAAAGTCTCTTCTATATGGCACTGTGTTCCCTGCCAAGCAGCTCCCAGGTATACATATACATTAATGTTCAGACACTCTATGTGCATTTCTCACAGTGTTTCTAGGGCATCACTTTTCCCTCTAGGTTTCCTAGCCCCCTGAGATGAACTTATCTCTACTCTTTTTTTTTTTATCCTTTCTGGCTTCCCTCCTCCCTCCCTCCCTAGTCACAGTGCCCCCATTACCCCCACCCTCCCCCCAATACCTCCTGACCCCAGGCATTTTTCCTTTCCTGAACTCCCTCCCTCTCCCAAACCTTGGTCCCTTGCACGTCCCTCCCTCCTCTCCTCCCTGCTGATTACTCCCACTTTTTCCACCTCCATCAGGTAACATCTATTCCCTACTGTCCCCCTTTTCAGATTGTTTCTTTTCCTTTACCTCCGTGAATCCTTTCCCTTTACCTGGTTCCTGGTTTTACAATAGAATTTATATACTCATTTATAAGGGATTGGTGCTACAATACACAAATGAGGGAGAACCTACATTGGTTGCTTTTCTGTGTTTGTGTTACTTCACTTAGTATAACACTCTGGCTCCATCCATTTATCTGAAAATTTATTAATTTCATGATTTCTTACTGCTGAGTAGAACTCCAGTGAATAGATGTATCACATTTTCATTAATCATTTGTTAGTTGAAGGACATTTGGATTGTTTCCATTTCTTAGCTATTATGAAGAGAGAAACAATAAACATGGATGTACAGGTATCTCTACAGTAGGATGAGTCCTTTGGGTATATGCCAAGGAGTAATATCACTGGATCATATGGTAGATTCATTTTTAGTTTTTTGAGGGTTTTCCAATGTGGTTGCATGAGCCTTCATTCCCACCAGCAGTAAATGAGCATTCCTTTCTCCATATCCTCTCTAGCATTTGGAGTCTTTTGTTCTCTTGATCTTGGCCAATCTGACTGGGGTAAGATGGAATCTTAAAGTGGTTTTTATCAGCATTTCTCTAATTACTAAGGATGTTGAGCACTTTTTAAGGTGCTTCTGAGCCATTTTTATATCTTCATTTGAGAACTCTCTGTTCAAATCCATAGCTCATGTTTTTGTTGGGTTGTTAACTTGTTTCTTTCTTTTTTGGGTTCTTTGTATATTCTGGATATCAATCCTCTGTTGGATGTGTGGCATCTGAAGATTTTTTTCTCACTCAGTGGGCTTCCTCTTCACTTCCTTGGTTGTTTCTTTTGCTGTACAGATTTGTAGCTTAATGAGGTCCCACATATTGAGTGTTGATCTTAATTCCTGAACAGCTGATGTCTGATTTAGAAAGTCTTTTCCTACACCTATATCTTGTAAGGTACTGCCTATGTTTTCTTCTAGCAGTTTCAGATTAGATTTTCAAACTTTGAATTAATGTCTTTGATCCATTTGGTATTGACTTTTGTGCACAGTGAAAGAAAAGGGTCCAATTTTATTCTTCTACAAGTGGAGATCCAATTTTGCCAGCATCATTTATTGAAGAATCTGTCTTTCCTTCATTGTGTGTTCTTGGAATCTTTATCAGATATCAGGTGACTGAAATTTCTTGTAATCATGTTTGGGTCTTCAATTGTGTTCCATTGATACATGCATTTATTTTTATAACAGTACCATACCATGCTGTTTTTGTGAACATAGCTCTGTAATATAATCTGAGATCTGGTATGGTGATCCCCAGCATTGTTCTTTTTGGCCAAGATTGCTTTGGATGTCCAGAGTCTTTTTTAATTCCATATGAATTTTAAGATGCATTTTTTTCTATCTTTGTGAAGAATGTCATGGGTATTTTGATTGGCATTGCATTGAAACTGTAGGTTGTCAAAAGCAGTATATAGATTCAATGCAATCCCAATAAAAATCCCTGTGACATACTGCACAGAATTAGAAAAAAACATTCTTAAATTCATATGGAGGCACAAAAGACCCTGGATAACCAAAGCAACCCTGAACACAAAGAACAACACTGTGGGGGATTACTATACCAAATCTCAAAGTATACTACAGAGCCATTGTCATAAAAACAGCATGGTGCTGGCACAAAACCAGACACATAGATCAATGGAACATCATTGAAGACCCAAACCTGAGTACATGCAATTTCAGCCACCTGATATTTGACAAAGGCGCCAAGAACATACAATGGAGGAAAGACAGCATCTTCAACAAATGGTGCTGGCAAAACTGGATCTCCACTTGTAGAAGAATGAAAATAGACTCTTATCTTTTGCCTTGTACAAAAGTCAACTCCAAATGGATCAAAGACCTCAAGGTGAAATTAGAAACGCTGAAACTATTAGAAGAAAATACTGGCAGTACCTTACAAGATATAGGTGTAGGAAAGGAT